>NW_012117155.1:1687602-1696231 GCF_000951035.1 Colobus angolensis palliatus
GGGGGTGGGGCGGGGCGGACGGGAGTAGCGCGGCTTGCAAGTCCCTGCGCTCGCGCGAGGAACTCTGGAAGCCTGGGTTCCTTTAAGGGGGCAGGCGCCGAGGCCGGAGTTGCGCGCGGCGTGCCTGCCGTGCCTCAGTTTCCCTAATCCAGGACGCGGAAACGCGGGTTGCTGCGTTGAGTGCTCCCAGACTCGCGGAAGTCTGCAAGTGTGGGGAAGAGAAGTTTCCTTACTGGTGATTCAGATTGTTGCTCTGGAGCGCGGTGGACGCCGTCTCGTCTCCGGGCCAGATTCCCAGCCTGCCATTTCTTCTCCTCTTCCCTTTCACTTTTATAAAAGTTCACAGATCTCACTCAAGTCGAAATCTGTCTTACTGTTGGGAAAGAAAAACCTTTAGCCTAGCAAAGAAGGATAATTACAGAGTTGATAATAAACCTGCCCTGCTAGCACGGTCTTCTGCAAGTCACTTAAAAAACTAAGTTCACTCGTCTCTGCCGGTTGTGCTTTTCAAAAGTAACTTCCTAAACTTTAAAACGCTGCATCCGGCGACTTTAAGTTAGCCCTTTCTTTATTGAGAAACTTCATTTCAATAATAAAGGAATAATTTTAACCTTGCCATTGGAGGTAGTGACGCAAAAGTGACAGAGACCCAGTCGGTAAGTCAGAAAAGGGGTGAAGTCGACCCACTGGGGACAGAAACCGTCTCAAGTTTCGGGTGATTGTTATAATTATTTACCAAGAAACTGCAAAGCAATTCCTGAACAGTGGCCTCATTCCTTCTAGGCACTTGGTTCTCTTTTCCAGCTGAGGCCTCCGGATTAAATAACAACGTATTTTGTGCCCGAGGAATCCCTATATCCCTATATATGGGTAACTGAGGAGACTGAACTGTGACTTACTGCAACGCATTTCTACGAAACTTAACTTTTACTAATACATTGTTTTCCTTCTTTTTCTTTTTTTCTTTATTTTTATTTTTATCATTTATTTAATTTTATTTTTGGAGACAGGATCTTGCTCTGTCGCGCAGGCTGGAGTGCATTCTGGGCTCACTGAAGCCTCGACTCCCTGGAATCAAGCCATCCTCCCTTCTCAGCCTCCCAAGTAGCTGGAACTACAGGCACGCACCACCACGCCTAGCTAATTTTTAAAATTTTTTTGTAGAGATGGAGTTTCACCATGCTGCCCAGGCTGGTCTTAGACTCCCGGGCTCAAGCTATCCTCCTGCCTCAGCTTCCTGAAGTGCTGGGATTACAAAAGTGAGCCACAGAACCCAGTCTTATAAATACATTTTTAATTGCAACTCTTGAAGTAATCTGAGTAAGAGGCAGGCAGTTGTAAAAAATAATGATAATAATAAATCATTTGTTCACTTTGCCCAATTCTCCCCACTGGTAATGTCTTCCAAAACTCTAATACAGTATCATAATTGGGATATTGACATTGATACAATCCACCCATCTTATTCAGATTTCGCCGGTCTTACCTGTACGTATTCGTACGTGCCTGTATTTAGGTCTATGCAATTTGCTGACTTGTGTAGGTACCACCACAGTCAAGTACAAGTGCATTTTATTTCTAATTCATAGGCAATGATAAGGTAATACAGTGAGGTTCACAATAATGAACCCAACCACCTTGGCACTGGTTTTTGGAAATGTGTTAGAAAACACATAAATAATTTGGCATTAAAACTGTACTAGGCATATCTCTCTCCAAATCTCATCTTCTAAAAGCACCAGATAAATTTCGATGGCAGTGCCAACCAGTTAGTAGGGTTTCTAAACCACTCTTTGTTGGCCCAGTATGCCTGAGCACCTTTCAGATTAGTTCATGTCTTATAGCCACTTTGCAATAGAATATCTCCCCGTTCCATACTGAATTAAGGAAAAATTCCTTGGCCTAGGATCCAAAGTACTTTACGACATGATGTGACTTTTTGACCAGATTTTCTCCAGCTTCTATGTGTATATTTTTTGAGACTCACCTTAAAAACCTCTTCCTCCGGGAAGACTGCTAAACTGAATATTTCCTCTCTAGGACCCTTGAAGCTCCTTGCCCCAGATATGCTTCTTGTATTCTGTTGGTTACCAGCATATGTGTGTTACTGGTGATACCTACCTATCTGAGCCCCTGGAAAGCGGTCTGGGTCTCATGCAGCTAAGTATGCCCTGCCCGGGACATACACACAAATGGGAAGTGACTCGCGTTGTCATTATCATCTCTCCACTCTTACAAATGTTTTCACTCTTCTCAGCCACCTTGATCAATGCATAGGACCAGTGCATGGATTTAGGGCCCCAGCATCTAAGAGCAGGAACATTAACTGCAACCTGCTAAAATGACAACAGATACCATATACTACATCCATGCTTAGCACTTGGCATTTTACATTGACCATCTCAATTAGTTCTCACAGCACCTGTGTAAAGTAGTAATTAGTACCCCCAGTTTACACAAGGGAAAAACTGAGATGTTAGGGAGGTTATGTGACTTGTCCGTGGTCACATAGCCAGAAGAGAGTAGAGTCAGAACCTGAATTCATTCTGACTCATGTTTATAACCTGTATTCATAACCCCTGACCTCTACTGTCACCAAAGCTGAAATGAATATAAATCAAAGCAGTGGAATGCCAGGCACTGATCTAAGTACTTTCCGGGTATTACCTCATTTGATCCCCACAGCCACCCTATGAGGTAGGTACTGTTATTAGTCTCATTTTATAGATGAACCAGCCAAGGACTAGAGAGAGGAAATAACTAGATCAGGGTCACATATTTAATAAGGGCAAAGCAAAGATTCAAACTTGGGCAGTCCAGCTCCAGATTTCATGCTCTTAGCCTCCCACTGAGCTGCCCACTACAATGAAGGCGGAAGATCCACGTCCACAGGGGTGACCTACCTGGAGATGTAACAATCATGTCTATCACTAATGATACAAAAGGCTTTGTTTCCCCCCACTAGTTCTTACCAAGAAAGAAACTGAAACAGTGGTCCACTTAGTGGTAACAAATCATGCTGAGACAAACTCCGAGTCAGCCTGAAGCTAGAAAGGAGAGCCAGAGCCAATGGGTCAGAATTTACCCTGAAGTTGTACCTGGCTCCAGAAGATACTGCTTTGGAAGACAAGGAGAGATGTATTAATGATGATACAAGTCACCTCATTTCTAATTAGATTGAGTATCTTTTCCTGTAGAGGTATAAATTGGTAAAATCACTCATTCTGTGACTCAGAAGTTCCACTCTTAATAATATGCCAAAGAGAGACTCAGATGCATGTGCACCAGGACACATGTGCAAGAATATTCTTTGGACATTTTTGTAATAACCTCAAACAGGAAACAACTGCTATGTCCACTAGTGCTAGAAAGGATAAACAAATTGTTATATAATCATACAATGGAATTCTATACAGTGATGAAAATGAATGAACAACAGCTACATGCAATGACATGGGTGAATCCTTAAAATATACTGAGTAAAAAGAGTATGAATAAAAGAACCCATATAGTATAATTGTTTTTATATAAAGATCAAAAACAAGGAAAATTTAACAGCATTGTTTAGAGATACATATTTAGAAAGAATAAAGAAGTTCAATAGAAGAACAAGAAGAATGACCAACAAATCTGAGGTAGTGGTTATCACTAGAAGAAAGGTGTTGTGATGAAGAAGGAAGACACAGGAAGGGGGCTTCTGGACTGCTGGCAAAGTTTAATTTTGCCTGGTTGCATCACGAATGCTCACTATAATGATTCATGAAGCTATGTATTTATTTTAAACACTCTTTTCTACTATTGTATTAATATTTCACAATTTTGGGGGGGAGACAGGGTCTCACTGTGTCAACCAGGATGAAGTGCAGTGGCGCCATCTTGGCTCGCTGCAGCCTCCACCTCCCAGGCTCAAGTGAGCCTCCCACCTTACCCTCCTGATTAGCTGGGACTACAGGCATGCACCACCAATTTCGTGTGTGTGTGTTCCCCTACTGGTTTTGAACTTCTAGGCTCGAATGATCCTTTCATCTCAGCCTCCCATAGTACCGGGATTACAGACATCAGCCCCCGTGCGCAACCACCATTTTTCTTCAAAGTTAAAAATACATGCTAAAGAGAACTATCAATAGTCACATACCTCCCATGCACCAAGGACTTCACTTGGTTGTGAGTCCTACCCCTTCTCACATTTTCATAGTCCTTTCTTTACACATTATTCCTCTCTCTTCCAGATCTTCAGCTTCACTCTATACTGGATCCTTTTCATCAGCATTTAAACAAATCTCTTTCCCCTCTTAAATAGAACAAAAAATAACCTCTATTTTTCTAGCCTCATGCCCAGCTACTGTCCTCTCTCTTCCCTTTCATAGTAAAACTTCTGAGAGGAATTGTCTGGCCTCATTGCCTCCATTTATTTTCCTCCTACTTATTTCTCAGCCCTCTCCAATTGAGCTTCTGCACCCATCAGGAATTGCATTCAAACAGCGGTCATTCTAGTTTTTCATGAGTGTAGCTAGTTAAGTAGGCCTTTCATCTACCATCTTACTTGGATTATTTGACATTATTAACCACCACCTCCCTGAGACAATCTGTTCATTTAATTCCTACTTCTCTGGCTACTCTCTCTCATTTTGCTTAGCTGACCTGGTCTCCTCTAGCAAGCCATGAATTTTGTGGTCCTGGATCTTAGGCTTTCTTCTAGTTTCACTTTATATCCTGTCTCCAGCTGAGCTCATTCATTCCATTGGTTTCAATTATTATTTTTTCGCTGTTGTCTTCCAAACAAACATATGTGATCCATCTCTCTCTCTGGAACTCCAAATGTATGTATCTGATTGCTTACATGATACCACCATCTGGGTATCTCAAAAGTATCTCAAGCAACCTATCCAAAACCATGATCTTCCACTATAAACTTGGTCTTCATCCAGTGTTTCCGTCTCTGGGAAATCAGCAGAAACCTAGAATGTAAGGCTTGATACCTCCCTACCTGATGAATACCCTTCAAGAGTGTTCTGTCATGTTTAGAAAAAAAGTCCTTTCTAAGGCCCGTAATGATCTAACTCTCCCCTACCTCTGACACCTTTTCAAGCATCTTGCACCTCTCCCTCCCAACCCTGTGTTCTTCCCAAACTAGATAACTCCTAATTTCTCAAGTTTATCAATTGCCCACAGGGCCGTTGTTTGTGTTGATATAGCTCCTTAGAATACTTCTCCCTCTTCTTGAGCTAATTAATTCCTCTCCTCCTGTTATAAGTTCAAAGGTTATTTCATCAAGAAAGTCTTTACTGATCCCTCAGACTTTATCTCCTGGTTTTCTATCATGTTGTCTAATGCTGGGTAACAAATCTCTTTAAAACTTAATGTCTTAAAACAGTAATAATCATGTATTATTTCTCACAGTTTCTGCATTTGGGAATGGCATGGCTTAGTGGTTCTGGCTTGTGGTCTCTCCTGAGATTGCAGAGGTCAGCCAGGAATGCATTATCTGAAGGTCTGATTGAGACTGGAGTTTCCACTTAAAGACTGTTCACTCATGTGGCTGGCACGTTGGTGTTGGCTGTTGTCGAGAAGCCTCAGTTCTTCTCTACATAGGACTCTCCTTATTTCCTAGGCTTCCTCATAACATGTTGACTTGATCTCAAAGTTAAGCATTGAGAGAGAGAGAGAGAGCAAGTGAGTGCACAGAGGAAAGCTGTATCCTTCTGTATGAATTAGCCTCAGAAGCCACATAGCACCACTTCTGCCACATTCTGTTTTTCACAAGTGAGTCACTGAGACTGGTTCATATCTAATCAGAGAGGACTTAGATTCTACCTAATTCTAAAAAGAGGGAGAGGAAGAGCATCAAAAACTATGCAGGTATACTTTAAAAATCACCTCACCTTTACTCTCCTTTCCTGAACTTATCACAGTCTGTAATTTTACATAGCATATCATTGTATTATAAAGATATAGTATATACTCATGTGATTATTTGATGAATGTTTATCTTCCTGCTATGGTTTGAATGTGATTTGTCCCCGCCAAAACTCATGCTGAAATTTAATTGCAAAGGTAACAATGTTGGGAGGTGAAACCTTTAAGAGGTAGGGCTTAATGGGAGGTGTTTAGGTAATGGGGACAGATCGCTCATAAATGGCTTGCTGCTGTTCTCACAATAATGAGTTCTTGCTCTCATTAGACTTGATCCATTCCTGCAAGAGCAACTTGTTTATAAAGCGAGGACACCTTGCATGTTGGGCCCCTTCAAATTTGACTCACCCTTTGAACTGCTACTATTATGACACAGCGGGAAAGCCTTCACCAGAATCCGGCACCATGCTCTTGAACTTCCCAGCCCACAGAACTGTGAGCCAAATGAACCTCTTTCCTTTATAAATTACCCAGCCACAGGTATTCTGTTATAGCAACACAAAATGAACGAAGAAACTTCCCATACTAGAACATATACTTTTTTGGAACAAGACTCCTATCTGCTTTGCCCACAATTTTATCCCCAATATTTAACATATTACCTGGTATTAATACATTCATGTGTAATAAATATAAATAAGTTATTAATTATGTATAACACCCAAAACAGTCGTTTTAGGTAGGTATTGTTCTTTCCATTTTACACATGTCAAATGCAAAGCCAAAATGGTTAGATAACTTGTTTCTGGGCCAAAATTTGAATCCAAGTCTCTCTGATTCTAAGCCAGGATAATTTCAATGACTCCAGACTTCCTCTCTAAGACCGCAAAAGAACTGGAGCTGCTTTGGCCTTGGTGAAATGGTCTCCTGTGTTTCCATATTTCCTCATCAAGCATCCTTGGGAGCTAATTCTGCTTTGCAGATGTGTAGATTTAAGGACAGGACTGTCCTTAAGATGAGAGAATACTCAGAATCTAGTCATGAAAAAAAAATTCTCCAAAACCATCTCCTCTTGAACAAACTCACAAAGATAGCAAAGAGAAGAGAGTGTGGAGTTTCTGAAACTACAAACTTACTCTTCTAAAGGTTCACCAGAGTAGTCACTGGGAAAGCTAGTGCCTCTCCACAGCAAAATTTTCTGTGTGGCCTCATACATCCTTCACTCCTGTAGAAGTTCTTATGTCCTTTCTTACTAAGGAGAAAGAGATCATTCAAGAGCTGTTCTACTATTGAATGTGGCCATTAGTCTCTTGTGGATATTTAAATTTAAAATAATTAAAATTAAATAAAACTTAAAAATTCATGTCCTCAGTTATGCTAGCCGCACTTAAAGTGCTCAAAAGCCACATGTAGCTAGTAGCTACCATATTGGAAAGTGCAAATACAGAACATTTCTATCATCACAGAAAATTCTACTGGATGGTACTGCCAAAGAACCGAGGTAATCCTAGCCCCTGAAAATTTCAGTGTCATGAAGGAAGGCAAAATAAAGAACTGGAGAGTCACTGTCTTCTCTATGAATGTAAAGGACTTATCCACCCCCGCACCCCCCCCCAAAAACCCAGCTCACTTGTTAAAAATGGTCCCTTAGGGGTTCTGGATATGAATTCACTTCTGCAAGTATGTGCTGTCTCATCAAGATTTCTCCCTTTTTTCCATCTGTCCTCTGAGCAATCAATCACACTTTATTTATTTATGAGACAGAGTCTCACTCTGTTGCCCAGGCTGGAATGCAATGGCGTGATCTCGGCTCACTATAATCTCTTCAACTGCCTCATGGGTTGAAGTGATTCTCCTGCCTCAGCCTCCCAAGTAGCTAGGACTACAGGCACGTGCCACCATGCCTGGCTAATTTTTGTACTTTTAGTAGGGAGGGTTTCACCATGTTGGCCAGGCTGGTCTCGAACTCCTGACCTCAAGTGATCCTCTAGCCTCAGCCTCTGAAAGTGCTGGGATTACAGATGTGAGCCACCACGCCCGGTCAATCAATCTCACTTTAAATAATCACCATCATTCTCTAAACCAGACTATTCATCACCTCCTGTCCTGAGCTCACTGCGCCTTGCCTAGCCCAGAACCAGGACAACACATCATCTACCCTCCTCTCTACTTCTGACCAGTCCATCCCTACCCTTAGGCTAGGCTCCATTCCTCTTGTCTCAGAGTATGTGATTTCCCTCCTTCTCAAAGGAATTATCCTCCCAACTTCTCCATCAACGTATGTGTTCTGGATTCTATGCCCTCTTCACTTCACTGGAAAATGCTTCACTATTCTCTCTCTCCCTGTCTATCGTCTTCCATCTTTCTCTCTCCATTAGGACTGTCTCTTCAGCCTTCAAGTATGCATAACTTTGTTGCACAACATAACTCCCCATTATTGTTTGTAACTTTAATTGACCATTTCTTCTTCTTTTCCCTTCAATTGGCTCTGGGGAGTTATCTATAAAAAGACTCTAAATCCTCATCTCCCACCTAGAACCTGGCTCTCATCCGACTAAGTTGCATCCCATTTAATAAAATTTGTTCTGGATGTACACTCAGGGTTCTTCACAACATGTCCTGGGTCTGACGTCGTCGTCGTCCTCCTCCTTCTTTTTCTTCTTCTCCTTCTCCTCCTCTTCCTCCTCCTCCTCCTTCTCCTTCTCTTCTTCTCCTCCTCCTCCTTCTTCTTTCTTCTTCTTCTTTCTTCCTCTTCCTCTTCTTCTTTTTTTTTTTT
>NW_012117155.1:1697081-1699079 GCF_000951035.1 Colobus angolensis palliatus
TCCCAGCACTTTGGGAGGCCGAGACAGGCAGATCACGAGGTCAGGAGATCGAGACCATCCTGGCTAACATGGTGAAACCCCGTCTCTACTAAAAAAAATACAAAAAACTAGCCGGACGAGGTGTCGGGCGCCTGTAGTCCGGAGGCTGAGGCAGGAGAATGGTGTGAACCCGGGAGGCAGAGCTTGCAGTGAGCTGAGATCCGGCCACTGCACTCCAGCCTGGGCAACAGAGTGAGACTCTGTCTCTAAAAAAAAAATAAATAAATAAATACAAAATAAAAATAAAATAAAATTATTTATTTTGCCAGAAATCTTTGCTCCATGTACATTCCATCCATCATTGCAGAATGAGCTCAAGTCCCTACTTCTCAATGAAGTCTTTCTGATGATAAAGCCCATCATGCTCTCTGCTTCCCATGGCTACCACCACTGAGTACAGACTGCCTGCTGCTACTGTGTGTTGCTAAATGTATATTTATATTCTCTCCCTAGTTGAATTTCAGAGTGCTTCCTACAAGAAATTAGCATTCACATCTCTGCACTCCCAAGAGATTTGAGATGCAGAATTTTGTGCAGAGTGGATATTCAAATATTGAATGATTGAATATCCCAACATCTGACATGAAGTTTGACATATCCCAACATCACTTCCATATCCCAACATCACTGACATATCCCAACATCACTTCCAAAGGGGCCAGTGGTAAACTATGTAGCACTCTTTTAAATAAACCTCTTAAATAAATGCTATAAAATAGAGACTGCCACCACTATTAGCTATGTAAGTGCCCTATGGATGAAGGTGGTGCATTAAAAACAGTACACCTCTGGCTGGGCACGGTGGTTCACATCTGTAATCCCAGCCCTTTGGGAGGCTGATGGGGGTGGTTCACCTGAGGTGAGGAGTTCAAGACCAGCCTGGCCAAACACAGTGCAACGCCATCTCTACTAAAAATACAAAAAGTAGCCAGACGTGGTGGCACATGTAATCCCAGCTACTCAAGAGGTTGAGGCAGGAGAATTGCTTGAACCCAGAAGGTGGAGGTTGCGATGAGCTGAGATTGCCCCATTGCACTGCAGCCTGGACAACAGAGCAAGATTCCATCTCGGGATTTAAAAAAAAAAAAAAAGGTACACTTCTTTGGAAGATCCTGAGACGACCAGTGTGAAAGGGTGCTGGGAACTGCAAAAAGCTGCACAGGTGGCAAGCATCATTGCTGTTATTTATACATTTTGATGGGTGAGGGGGAAAAAATCTGTGGGTTTTTTTTTTTTTTTTTTTCCTGCTTTAGGAGGAAGAGAAGGGCAGGGAGCAAGAGTAAAGGCTTTGGAGCTCAGCAAGACAGAGTTGAATCTCAGCCTCATTGTTTACTTGATGTGTAAAAGCAGGTAAGTAATTTATTTTTATATTATAGAAAAATATTGCTGGTCTGTTTATGGGCATTTAAAATAAAAATATGACTAATAGTCTGTTTATATATATTTTAAGTATGTGTCAATATACAGTATATGTATGTGTGTGTGTATATGTGTGTGTGTGTGTGTGTGTGTGTGTGTGTGTGTGTATATATGCACAGAAAAAGGACCAGAAAGCTATATGCCAACATATTGACAGGTAATTAGATAATAGGTGATTTTTAATTTTTTCTTTGTCCTTTTCTGTGTTTCTCAAGTTTAAAGCATCATGAGCCAAGTGTGGTGGCACATGCCTGTAATCCCAACATTTTGGGAAGCCAAGGCAGGTGGATCACTTGAGGTCAGGAGTGGCAACATGGTGAAAACCCGTATCTACTGAAAATACAAAAAATTATCTGGGCATGGTGGCATGTGCCTGTGGTCCCAGCCACTTGAGAGGCTGAGGTGGGAGAATCACCTGAACCCAGGAAGTCAAGGCTGCAGTGAGCCATTGTCACGCGGCTGCACTCCAGCCTGGGTGACAGAGGAGACCTTCTCTAAAATAAATAAAGAAATAAATATAAAGCATTTTTTTTTTTTTTT
>NW_012117155.1:1699349-1723653 GCF_000951035.1 Colobus angolensis palliatus
GCTGGGATTACAGGCTTGAGCCA
Source organism: Colobus angolensis palliatus (assembly GCF_000951035.1). NCBI lineage: Eukaryota > Metazoa > Chordata > Mammalia > Primates > Cercopithecidae > Colobus > Colobus angolensis. Next base: position 1,699,373 of record NW_012117155.1, read on the forward strand.
CGGCGCCCGGCCAGCACTGTGACTTTTATAGGGAAGATCAGCTGAGAAATGATCTGCATTAAATAACTGCACCGTAAAACCCCTAAGTATCTATACTTTAAGCAAGTTTTTTGTTTGTTTGTTTGCTTGGTTGTTTAGTTTGGTTTGGTTTGGGGTTTTTTGAGACAGAATCTCACTCTGTCACCCAGGCTGGAGTGCAGTGGCGCTATCTCGGCTCACTGCAAACTCCACTTTCCAGGCTCAAGTGATTCTCCCACGTCAGCCTCACCAGTAGCTGGGACTGTAGGCATGTGCCACCATGCCTAGCTAATTTTTTTTGGTATTTTGGTAGAGATGGGGTTTCACCATGTTGCCCAGGCTGCTCTCAAACTCCTGAGCTCAGGCAATCCACCCACCTAAGCCTTCCAAAGTGGTGGGATTACAGACGTGAGCCACCGTGCCCAGCCTGTTTTAAGCAACATCAAAAGCAGAATTCTGGGGGAAGCCAGGCATTATATCATGACACTCAGATAGCTCTGTGGAGAAGCCCACCTGGAGATAAACCAGAGCCTCCCATCCTCCGTCAGCATTGACTTGCAAGCCATGTGACAGCTACCTTGGAAGTGGATCCAGCAACCTCAAGAGAGGTTGCACCCCACCCTCCAGCTCATGTACTCCCAGATTCCAGACCCATAGAAACTGTGAAAGAGAATAAATATTGGTTTAATCCATGAAGTTCTGAGGTCATTTTACCTGGCAATTGCTAACAAATACAGGCTTGTCTTCTTCCCACTGATTGCATTCAAGTTCCTCATGTTTGCCAGGCATGTTGCTGTAATGATACTGTGTTCTTCTGATTACTTTCTATCATGTCCTGCATGATTTCAACTTGTCACAGTATTGGTGATGTTAAATTTGATCACTTGATTAAAGTGATATGTGTCATGCTGTGGAGTTGGAAAGTTACTCTATTTCTATGTATGTAATTAATAAGCAATTCATGAGGAAATACATTGACACTGTATAACTGTTCTGTGTCTTATCAAATTTTCGCTATATTCACTTTTTTTTGAGACAGGGCCTCACTCTGTCACCCAGGCTGGAGTGAAGTGGTATGATCACATCTCCCTGTAACCTTGAACTCCTGGGTTCAAGCAATCCTCCTGCCTCAGCCTCCCAAGTAGCTAGGACCACAGGTATGCAACACCATGCCCAGGTAATTTTTAAATTTTTTATAGTGGCAGGGTTTCACTATGTTGCCCTGGCTAGTCTTGAACTCCTGTACTCAAGTGATCCTCCTGCCTCAGCCTTCCGAAGTGCTGGAATTAAAGGCACGAGCCACCTTGCCCGACCTATTCTTTGTTTTATATCTGTATAAATGTTATTCAATGGGTTATAATCCATCAGTATCACTATTTATTTTTATAATCAAATCATGCCATATTTGGCCACATTTCTCTCTATACCTCCATATATATCAACAGCCTTAAATTTATATTGGTACGTCCAATTCGGCCAAACCTTGGATTCATTCTAGTTGTCTCTAATTCTCTTCTCCAACAGTGAACAAACTGGCTTCCAATGTTCTTTTTTTTCTCGTAAGTTATCAGAGTACAGGTGGTATTTGGTTACATGAGTGAGCTCTTTAGTGTTGATTTGTGAGATTTTGGTGCACCCATCACCTGAGCAGTATACACTGCACCCTATTTGCAGTCTTTTATCCCAGCACCCTTCACCCCAATTCCCCAAAGTCCACTGTATTATTCTTATGCCTTTGTGTCCTCATAGCTTAGCTCCCACATATCAGTGAGAACACATGATATTTGGTTTTCCATTCCTGAGTTACTTCACTTAGAATAATAGTCTCCAGTCTCATCCAGGTCACTGCAAATGCCATTAATTAATTCCTTTTTATGGCTGAGTAGTATTCCATCATATAAATATACCACAGTTTCTTTATCCACTCGTTGATTGATGGGTATTTGGGTTGATTCCATGATTTTGCCATTAGCAAGATTAAGCAAGAAAAGAGAGAAAATCCAAATAATCTCATTAAGAAACAAAACAGGAGATATTACAACTGACACCACTGAAATACAAAAGATCATTCAAGGTTACTATGAACACCTTTATTAACATAAGCTAGAAAACCTAGAAGAAATGGATAAATTCCTGGAAAAATACAACCCTCCTAGCTTAAATCAGGAAGAATTAGATACTCTGAATGGACCTATTAATAACAAGCAGAGAGATTGAAATGGTAATTTAAAAACTACCAACCAAAAAAGTCCAGGACCAAATGGATTCACAGCAGAATTCTAGTAGACATTCAAAGAAGAATTGGTACCAATCATTTTGACACTCTTCTACAAGATAGAAAAAGAAGGAACTCTCCCTAATTCATTCTATGAAGCCAGCATCACCTTAATACCAAAACCAGGAAAGAACATAACCAAAAAAGAAAACTACAGACCAATATCCTTGATGAACATAGATGCTAAAATCCTTAACAAAATGCTAGCAAACCAAATCCAACAACGTATCAAAAAGATAATCCACCATGATCAAGTGGGTTTCTTACCAGGGATGAAGGGATGGTTTAACATATGCAAGTCAATAATGTGATACACCACATAAACAGAATTAAAAGCAAAATCATGGCCGGGCACGGTGGCTCAAGCCTGTAATCCCAGCACTTTGGGAGGCCGAGACGGGCGGATCACGAGGTCAGGAGATCGAGACCATCCTGGCTAACACGGTGAAACCCCGTCTCTACTAAAAATACAAAAACTAGCTGGGCGAGGTGGCGGGCGCCTGTAGTCCCAGCTACTCTGGAGGCTGAGGCAGGAGAATGGCGTAAACCCGGGAGGCGGAGCTTGCAGTGAGCTGAGATCTGGCCACTGCACTCCAGCCTGGGTGGCAGAGCAAGACTCCGTCTCAAAAAAATAAAATAAAATAAAAATAAAAGCAAAATCATGTGATCATCTCAATAGATGCAGAAAAAGCATTCGACAAAATCCAGCATTCCTTTATGATTAAAACTTCCATTATTCTTTTTTTGTTTGTTTTGTTTTGAGACAGAGTCTAGCTCTGCTGCCCAGGCTGGAGTGCAGTGGCGCGATCTCAGCTCACAGCAACCTCTGCCTCCTGGGCTCAAGCCATCTTCCCACCTCAGCCTCCCAAGTAACTAGGACTACAGGCATATGCTACCACAACCGGCTAATTTTTGTATTTTTTTGTACAGATGAGGTTTCACCGTGATGCCCAGGCTGGTCTCGAACTCCTGAGCTCAATGATCTGCCCGCCTTAGCCTCTCAAAATGCTAGGACTACAGGCATGAGCCACTGTGCCAGCCTCATTATTCTTAATGTGTATTTTATAAATTTCTTTATCACAAGCAATTTCTCTTCACCACACCCTGCCCTGTTTCCCCTACAAGGATGCCATCATTACCCCTCTTCAGTTCTGATATCCACACTGGGGACATCCTTTTCCAGCAATATGGGAGGATACATATGGCAATGACCCTTTGTATCAGTTTCCGTTGATATGTGACCAACTACTCCAAAACTTAGTGGCTTAAAACAATAATGATTTATTATTTCTCACAATTCTGTGAGTTGGCTGGGAGGTTCTGCTTCTCTCACTTGAGTTCCTTCATGGAGCTACATTCAGTTAATAGATTATAGGGAGAATGGCCATTTTCAGATGTCCTCACTCCCATGTCTGAGCTCTCAGCTGGGATGGCTGGGATGGCTCAGCCTTGCTCCTCTAGACTGTGGTCTTTCATCTAGGACTTGTTCATATGATGTTGGAAGTTTTCAAGAGAAGCAAAAACAAAGTGGAAAGGCTTCTTAAGTCATACAGTGTCTCTTATACCACATTCTACTGGTCAAAACAAGTCAAAGGTCAGCCCTGATTCAAGGTGTGGAGAAAATTGTCCACACCTCTGGATGATAAGAGCTGTAACATCCAAGTCACATTACAAAGGAGCACTGACATAGGGAAACATAATTCACTGGGGACTATTAGTGTAATAATTTACCATATTTCCCAGCTGAGCAATAAAAATGCAACTTTAAATATATTTTTTAAAAACACATATCATTTTAATTATTTCTCTGAACTAGAATAACTATAAGGAATCTGCAGAGCCATAAATGATGTGAAAGCATGAACCCTGAGAGATGAGCAGCTCCTAGAAAACCCTGCCAAATACTAGAGAACTGGGGCTCCTGCCTTCATAGCCATGTGATGCACGGAGTATAGAAAGCAAAACTGAAGGCCGCTAAAAGCAAGAAATCAAACCTGAGACCCTTATATAAAGCTGGGACCCCACTCTAAGGGCAAGGTGAATGAGAAAAACAAACTCTTGCAGAAAAAAGGAGACAACATTAGCTGGGTGTAGTGGCGCGTGCCTGTAATCCCACCTACTCAGAGGCTGAGGCAGGAGAATCGCTTCAACCTGGGAGGCAGAGGTTGCAGTGAGCTGAGATCGTGCCACTGCACTCCAGCCTGGGTGACAAAGTGGGACCCTGTCTCAGCAAAAAGAGAAACAAAAACTTGTATACATGCCTTGACCTTGATGCTGGGTGTCAGGGAGAATAATCATCTGAAAATTTGTAACCACAAACTGATCATCAAATGATTTTACAATGGTTCCACAAAAAAAAAGAAAAAAAAAAAAAAGCAAGCTGATGATACTGTTGAAAGTGGTTGCTTGTTAGGCTGCTAGTTGACTGAGAGATATAAATATAAATCCTCTCTGGAATAATGCATATTCAATCCAGGCCTCAAAGAACTCCCACAGATCAAGTTCCAACAAAAATGAGTAACTCACTGTAAAACAAAATCACAAAACATACTAAGAAGCAAGGCATCATTCACAGGAACCAGCAGAAAAAACAGAAGACAGAAATGGGAACTTTACAGCTACAGATACTGGAATATAAGACATGGACACTGAAGTAATTAAATTTAATATGTGTTATGGACTGAATTGCATCTCTCCAAAACTTATATGCCAAAGCCCCCATCCTTAACCTGACTGTTTTGGGAGTGAGGAAGTAATTGAGGTTAAATGAGGTTATAAGGATAGAGCCCCGGTCTGAAAGGATTAGTGTCCTTCTAAGAAGAGACACTAGAGAACTCACTCTGTCCCTCTGCCAGATGAAGACAGAGTGAGAAGGTTTCTCCTGCAAGCCAGGAAGAGAGGCCTCATCACAAACCCAGCAATGCTGGCACCCTGATCTTAGAATTCCAGCCTTCGGGCTGTGAGAAAATATATGTATGTTGTTTTAAGCCACCCAGTCTATGGTGTTTGTTACGGCAGTCTGAACTGACTAATACAATATAATTAAATAAATACAAGACTAGCTTAAAGTATGAGCATGGAATAACCAGGCAGAATTGAGAAAAGTTCACATAGAAATTCTTAAAAATAAAAATTTAATTATTGAAACTACAAAACCCATTTGAAGAAAGTCAGGTTATACCACTAAAGATATAATTAGTGAACTGGATGATAGATTGAATTTTTGAAGGAATGATGAACAAATATATTTGTAAATATGTCACAAACTCTAAACAAACATGGTATAAAATTTAAAAAATAATGTCCAGTTTGTGGAGGAATCCTGTTCTAGAATTAAAATACTAGACAACAACATTACACAAGGTAGGGGATGAGTCCATGGAGCCTAGGGTCCTTTATTGCTGGTCTCCCAACAGCCAATTCACCCCTTCTGGTATCCACTCCGATTAAATCATGCTATTATTTTGTACTAATGTAATCAGATCCATTCTAACCTTCTCCCTTTATCTTCTGTATTCCAAACCCCCAACCCAGCACCCCCAGCATCACACTTTCCTCCGTAACCTAGTTGCTACTGGTGGATGTCTGTGAATGACTAACAAGGCCTATTTGGTCAGTTTTTTCTTTAAGTATTAAAAAGCTTAAACAGGCTCCTGCAAGGATCAGGTTCTTAAAATCATCCTCATTCCAAACAGTTATTTTTAATTTTAGAATGCTATTTTCCTTTTTGATTATAAAATGAAGTGTGTTAATTATATTAAAATTTAGAAAAGTAAGAGTATAAGGAAGAAAATTATTAGCATCCATTGTGCTATATCATAAAACTAATTACCCAATATTTTTTAAAATGTTAAACTGTCTGCAAAATACAACTAGATTAATAAAACAGTTGTATTTCCACTATAAAATACAACAACTAGATTTAACAAAACAGTTATATTTCCACTACTCAGAACTGAAAATTGCTAACATTTTGTCATAGTTATTTCTAGACTGTTGCTTACATTTTCAGAGCTTAAGACATCTTTCTGTTTGTATGAAAAATAATCATTATCACAAAATGTATTATAAAATTTTTCAAGTTCATATTAATTACTGCTGTCACTTACAAATGATGATTCTCTCTGTCCCATAAATTTTTTTTTTTTTTTTTTTTTTTTTTTTTTTTTTTTTGAGACGGAGTCTCTCTCTGCCGCCCAGGCTGGAGTGCTGTGGCCGGATCTCAGCTCACTGCAAACTCCGCCTCCCGGGTTCACGCCATTCTCCTGCCTCAGCCTCCCGAGCAGCTGGGACTACAGGTGACTGCCACCTCGCCCGGCTAATTTTTTGTATTTTTTGGTAGAGACGGGGTTTCACCGTGTTAGCCAGGATGGTCTCGATCTCCTGACCTCGTGATCCGCCCGTCTCGGCCTCCCAAAGTGCTGGGATTACAGGCTTGAGCCACCGCGCCCGGCCCCCATAAAATATTATTATCATATAATAATGTAATGGTAAATGAAAAGAGTGATGCACATTTTAAAAATGCACTTGAGAGCTTTATTCTTATTTTATTATTTTTAAAATAAAATATTTGTGAGAATTTGTGATTATGTAAAAAAGTTTAAAGTTCAGGGCTGACGAGAGACGACTATTTCCTAGATCTAGATCTAAGGGTGATAGTGTTTTCTTGTTTATCTTCTAAATGAAGGAAACAAAAGATTACTGACCAATTCAGAACTCTCTTTGACCCCTCCTTACAATTTTATTCTCCCTTCTACTTCCTCAAAAGCCACCACAATCATGAATTTTGAATGTATAGTTGCAGTTATTTTTATACTTTTATTATATATATGATCTATTAATATATAAAGGTTATATATATATATCTGATCTATTTCACTATTGATGTACATTAGTGTGCCTTCCAATTTGGGAATATAATGAATAAACCTGTTTTGAATATTCTTCGCCAGATTTTTGATAAATATAAGCAATCATTTCTGTTTGGTATATTCTCAGGGATTCAAGGTCATAAAGCATAAATTTGTTCAGATTTTATAGATACTTTCAAACAGTTTTTGTAGTAATTATACAAATGAAATTTCCTCTATAATAATATATAAGCATTCCGATGAGCATGCCAGTTGCTCCACATTAGCATCAACACTTGATATTGTCAGTCCTTTCAGAGAGCAGTATAGGTGCAGTCCTATCTGATTGTGGCTTTAATACTGTGCAAATTTTCATTCAGTTATTGGTGATCCTTTTTTGTGATGTGTTTGTTTACATCTTTAGCCCATTTTTGTGAAGATCATCTAACTTTTCTTTAGTGTTTTGCCAAAACATTTTATGTTCTGTATAGGGTTCCACTGATGGATACGTACACCAAAAATATATTTTCCATGCCCGTGGCTTACATTTTCACTCTCTTAATTGAACATATTTATTGTTAATGAATTCCAGTTTATTAAATTTTCCTTGTGAGTGATTATAGTTAACAGTATGTTTTTCATTTCAGTTTCTACTTGTTCATTTCTAGTGTCTAGAAATAAAAATGATTTTTGTGTATTGATTTTCTGTCCTGGGGCTTTGCTGAAATCATTGATTAATTTTAGGAGACTAGTTTTGTTGTTGGTTTGTTTTTTTTTTTTTTGAGATGGAGTTTCACTCTTGTTGCCCAGGTACCCAGGCTCAAGTGCAATGGTATAATCTCGGCTCACCACAACCTCCACCTCACAGATTCAAGCGATTCTCCTGCCTCAGCCTCCCTCCCAAGTAACTGGGATTACAGGCATGCACCACCACGCCTGGCTAATTTTGTATTTTTAGTAGAGACCGGATTTCTCCATGTTAGTCAGGCTGGTCTCGAACTCCCAACCTCAGGTGATTTGCCCACCTTGGCCTCCCAAAGTACTGGAATTACAGGCATGAGCCACTGCGCCCAGTCTGTTTGTTTGTTTTTTAAAGATTTCATAGCCTGGGCAACAGAGTGAAACCCCATCTCTACAAAAAAATAGTAAGTACAAAAATTAGCCACATGTAATGGTGTGTGCCTGTAGGCCTAGCTACTTAGGGGGCTAAGGTAGAAGGATTGCTTGAGCCCAGGAGATCAAGGCTACAGTGAGCTATGTTTGTACTATTGCACTCCATCCTGGGTAACAAATTGAGACCTTGTCTCAATAAAAAAGATTCCTTGAGATGATGATGATGATGATGATGATTATTATTATTATTATTATTTTGAGATGGAGTCTTGCTCTGTCGCCCAGGCTGGAGTGCAGTGGCGCAATCTTGGCTCACTGCAAGCTCTGCCTCCCAGGTTCATGCCATTCTCCTGCCTCAGCCTCCCAAGTAGCTGGGACTACAGGCGCCCACCACCTTGCCTGGCTAATTTTTTTGTATTTTTAGTAGAGATGGGGTTTCACAGTGTTAGCCAGGATGGTCTCGATCTCCTGACCTTGTGATCCACCCTTCTCAGCCTCCCAAAGTGCTGGGATTACAGGCCTGAGCCACTGGTCCTGGCCGAGATTATTTAATAAGTAGATAGTTATGTCATTTGTAAATAGGAACAGTTATTTTTTTTCCCCTCAATTTATATGCCTTTTATTTCATTTTCTTATTTTATCATACTGGCTAGGCCTTCCAGTGCTATGTCAAACCAAAGTGATGACAGCTAATATCCTTGTCTTGTTCTGGAATTTAGAGGGAACTCATTCAGTCTTTAATCATTAAGTGGGATATTAGCTTTATGGTGTTTTTGCAGATGCTCTTCATCAAGGTAAGTAAGGGCCCCCATTTTCCAGTTTTCTAAGTGTTTTTATCACAAACAGAAAATAAATTTTGTCAAGTGCATTTTTTTTTGTATCAGCTGATATGGTCATATAGCTTTTCTTCTTTGGCCTATTAATATGGTGGATCACATTGATTTTTGAATACTGACTCTTTGTTTGTGTCTTCCTAAATTTCTCTTAGAAATATTTGGTAGTTTTCAATTTAAAGATCTTAAACATTTTTCATTAGATTTATTCTCATGTATTTAATACTTTTTGTTTGTAAATGAAATTATTTCCTTAATTTTATGAGTCTTATTAGTATGTAGAAATAAAATTGCTTATGTATTGACTTTGTATCCAACAAACTTGCTAAATTACTTAAGTATTTCAATAGTCATTTTTATTTCTTATGTACTTAATCATATTCCTGCAAATAAGGACAGTTTTAGTTCTTTCATCTTTTCTATTCTTTATTCTTCTTGCCATGTGGTATGAGCTAAGATCTCCAGCAAAAAACATAGTAAAACTGGTGACAGTTTTACTGTCTTAATAACTTATGTGGGGCTAAAGCAGTGGTCCCCAACCTTTTTGGCACCATGGACCTGTTTTGTGGAAAACATTTTTTCCACAGACCGAGGTAGAGGGATGGTTTTGGGATAATTCAAACACATTACATTTATTATGCACTGTCCTATCTTATATGAAATCAGTGGGAATATTCAATACTTTGCCTTTGTGTAGGATTTCAGCTATAGAATACTGTAGGCTTTTATTTTGTTTTACATGTGCAAAATTCAGAACTAATTTTTTAAAAAACATTCTTTAGCCCAGGGGTCTCCGACCCCCAGGCAACAGACAGGTACATGGCCTCTTAGGAACAAGCTGCACAGCAGGAGGTGAGCAATGAGCCAGTGAGTGAAGCTTCATCTGTATTTACAGCCGTTTCCCATCACTTGCATGACGGCATGAGCTCCACCTCCTGTCAGATCAGTGGTGGCATTAGATTCTCATAGGAGTGCGAACCCTATTGTGAACTGTGTATGTGAAGGATCTAGGTTCCATGCTTCTTATGAGAATCTAATGCCTGATGATCTGTCACTGTCTCCCATCACCCCCGGATGGGACCATCTAGTTTCAAGAAAACAAGTTCAGGGCTCCCACTGATTCTACATTACGATGTTAATAATTATTTTATTATATATTGCAATGTAAAATAATAGAAATAAAGTGCATAATAAATGTAATGTGTTTGAATTATCCCAAAACCATCCCTCTACCTCAGTCTGTGGAAAAAATGTTTTCCTCAAAACAGGTCCCTGGTGCCAAAAAGGTTGGGGACCACTGCTTTAGCCCCACATAAGTTATTAAGACTTGGTACTGTGAACTCAGAGGCAGGCTGTAAAGTATAATTAACAAAGAACAAACAAAATAACCTACTTTTGAATAAGGAATTGAGAAGGTAGCAAATGTTTAAATAAAATTTTTGAAGAGTTTTAAATCTAGGTAAAATTTACATATGTAAAAATGAACAGATCTTATGAACTTTAATATATCCTTGTAACCAGTAACTCAATCAACATACAAAACATTTCTACATTCTCCCAAATTTTATCTTGCTTCCTTCCAGTCACTACTCACACCACATACACAAACATTATTCTGATTTCTGTTAATGTTTTTGTTTTGCTGTTCTAAAATTTCACATATATGGAATCATAAAGCATGAATTCTTTTGTGTTTGGCTTCTTTGCTGAGCAAAATATTTTTAGCATGACATAAATTTTTATTCACTCTCCTATGTGATGAACATTTAAGCTGTTTCTAGTTTGGGGCTATTATAAATAAAGCTGTTATAAATATTTCCATCCAAGTCCTTTTGTGAACTTAAGTTTTAATTTCTCTTGGGTTGATCCCTAGGATAGGAACTGTCAGGTCATAGATTAAGTCTCTTTGACTTTATAAGAAACTTCAAAAGTTTATTATAATGATAGTGCTGTTTTCTATTACTACAAGCAATATGTGAATACCAAATGTTTTATATTCTCCACCACATTTGTTGTTAGCCTTTCTAAATTTTAGCTTTTCTTTTTTTTTTTGGTAACAACCTTTTCAGAAGATTAAGAAAGTTCTCTTCTATTTCTAATCTGCTGTAAGACTTTACTGTTTATGAGAGTTAAATGTTATCAAATACTTTTTCTGCATCTTGTAAGACACTTGTAAGACTTTCATTTATTTTGTTCATGTGGTGAATTATACTGATTGATGTTTTAACAAATTTATTGAGGCATGTTTTACACATCTTAAATTCACCAATTTCAAGTGTACAGTTTGATGAGTTTTTGTAAATTTATCCTGTTGTGCAATCACTATCACAAGCTACACCCCAAAACTTTCCTCATTATTCCCCTTTGCAGTTCATTGCTCTTATTTTTCCAATCCCCAGGCAATCTCTGAAATGTTTTCTGTTTGTTCCATTTGTATAATTTTGTCATTTCTAGAAATTCTATGTAAATAAAATCATAAAATATACATCCTTTCCCACATGTCAAGCAACTGAAGCCTTCTGCCAACAGCCATGTAAGTAAGCCATCTTGGGAGCAAAACTATCTGGTTCTCCTCAGATCTTCAGATGACTGCTGCCTCAGCTGACATCTTAACTGCAACCTCACGAGACACCCTGAGAGCCAAATCTACCTTTCTGAGCAACTCTCAAACTTCTGACCCACAGGAAGTATGAGATAATAAATATTTTTTGTTTAAACCATGAAAAATTGAAGTGCCGGGCGTGGTGGATCACGCCTGTTATCCCAGCACTTTGGGAGGGTGAGGCAGGCAGATCACGAGGTCAAGAGATCGAGACCATCCTGGCCAATATGGTGAAACCCCATGTCTACTAAAACCACAAAAGTTTAGCTGGGCATGGTGATGCGTGCCTGTAGTCTCAGCTACTAGGGAGGCTGAGGCAAGAGAATCACTTGAACCCAGGAGGCAGAGGTTGCAGTGAGCCGAGATGGCGCCACCACACTGTAGCCTGGGTGACAGAGTGAGCCTCCATCTCAAAACAAAAAAAAAAAAAAAAAAAAAAAAAAAGAAAAAAAAAGAAGTAATTTATTATGCAGTAATAGATAATGAATATACTTGCATTAGTGGAAAAAGTCCATTGGCCATTATATATTACTCTTTTTACATAACCCTAGATTTTTAAATATAGAATTACTGTGTTTAGGTTCATGAGGATGATAATCTGTAATTTTCCTTTCTTAGAATGTCCTCTTTGAGTTTTGGTATCAAGATTAGGCTAGCTCATAAAATGAATTGGGAAATACTGTCAAATTTTTATGAGTTCAAAGAGCTTTTGTAAAATTAAGAATTTTTAAATTATGTATTTAGAAGAGCTCAAGAGTGAGAACATTTAAGTTTGAGGGTTTCTCTAGAGAAAGTTTATAAATGACAAATGTAACTTATTTTATAGATATGGAACTATTGAAAATTTGTATTTTTTATTTCAACATTGTTAACTTTTATTTGTGCAATAATTTGTTTTATTTTAGCACAATTGTCAAAATCATTACCCAAATTATTTAATAATATCATTTTATCTTTTTATCTGTAGAATTCTTGAAATTCATAATTTGTACTCTCTCCCTTATTTTCATCAATTTTTCTATGTATTTATTGATTTTAATATTTTCAAAGAACCATTCTAGGCTTTGTTTGTTAAGTTTCTGATTGTATATTCGCTTTCTCTTTCATTGTTTTCAGATCTTATCTATCCTACTTTATTTGAGTTGTTTCCTGTTGTGTTTTTAGCCTAAATTGGAGACTTTCATAATTTATTTTCAATCATTCTCTTTTTTCTCAGACGTACATTTAACATTTTACATTTCTCTCTTGGCACTGCTGTAACTGCTTCTTACACATTTTTATATGTAGTACATTTTTTGCTCTTTGTTCAGTTTAAAATATTTTCTGATATTCATTGTGATTAACTCTTTTTTTTTTGAGACAGAGTCTCGCTCTGTTGCCCAGGCTGGAGTGCAGTGGCGTGATCTCAGCTCACTGCAAGCTCCGCCTTCTGGGTTCACGCCATTCTCCTACCTCAACGTCCCGAGTAGCTGGGACTACAGGTGCCTGCCACCATGCCCGGCTAATTGTTTGTAGAGACGGAGTTTCACCATGTTTGCCAGGATGGTCTTGATCTCCTGACCTCATGATCTGCCTGCCTCGGCCTCCCAAAGTGCTGGGATTACAGGCGTGAGCCACTGTGCCCGGCCTTCATTGTGATTAATTCTATGACCCATGGGCTATTCAAAAATAAGTGTCCAATCTCAAAATATCTAAGGATTCTAGGAATCTTTTAAAAATTTCTTTATAGTTGAAATCTACTATGTTCAACAAATATAGTCTATATTTTTGCTATTCAAAGTACTTGTTAAAATTTCCATGTTTAAAAGTTGTTAAATCTTCCATTTTCTTTTTATTATATGAAATCTCTTTAACTGTAGTAATATTTCTTTCATTAGTGTCTTATGTTGTTTTTTATATATGTATGAACATATATATACACACTTATGTATATATGCACATTTATGCACTTAATGACAGTATCAAAATATAAAAGCAAAAATTAATAAAACTAAAAGGAGAACTGTGTAAATCAGCAATTACAGTGGAAAACTTTGGTATCAGCTCTTATAGGAAACGATAGAACAAGCAGATTAAAAACTCACTAAGGATATAAAAGTTTTGAAAAGTACAATTAATCAACTTGACTTAATAGACATTTATAGAACAGTACAGCCAACCACTGCATAGTGCATATTATTTTCAAGTGTATAGGGAACATACACCAAAATACAATGTTTCTTCCTTCTTTTTTCTCTCAATATATCTTAACTTTATACTTAAAAGGGTTTTTTCCCCCTGGGGTATATAAACAGTTTTTCTTTTCTTTTCTTTCTTTCTTTCTTTTTTTTTTTTTTGAGATGGGTCTCACTCTGTTGCCCAGGGTGGAGTGCAGTGGCACGATCTTGGCTCACTACAACCTCCGCCTCCCAAGTTCAAGCAATTCTCCTGACTCAGCCTCCTGAGTAGCTGGGATTACAGGTGCCCACCACCTTGCCCGGCTAATTTTTTGTATTTTTAGTTGAAACAGGGTTTCACCATTTTGGCTGGGCTGGTCTGGAACTCCTGACCTCAGGCAATCCGTCCCTCTCAGCCTCCCAAAGTGCTGGGATTACAGGCATGAGCCACCATGCCAGGTCCATATAAACAGCTTATAGTTGACCTTTAAACAATTATAAATATATATTTTTTGAGACAGGGTCTGGCTCTGTCACCCAGATTAGAGTGCAGTGGCCAGATCATGGCTCCCTGCAGCCTTGAACTCCTTGGCTCTGACTATCCTTCCGCCTTAGCTTTCCAAATAGCTGGGACTACAGGCATGTGCCACCACACCCAGCTAATTTTTTTTTTCCATGTTTTAAGAGACAGGGTCTTGCTGTGCTGCCCAGGCTGGTCTTGAATTCCTGACCTCCAGTAATCTTCCCACCTCAGAGTATTTATCTTTTAATTGCAGTGATTCACCCATTTATATTTAATGTTTATACTCAATGATACAATTGAGTTTGGGTCTACTGTCCTGTTTATTTTCTATTTGTTCATTCTATTCCTTTGTTTCTTCCTTGCTCCTTCCTTACTCTTTTTTGGATTAACAAAATATTTTTCTTATAACCTTCTTCTGTTTTGATCTTTGAGTAATGTATACTTTTATTAATCATTTAGTGGTTACTAAATAAATGACAACATATTCCTTGGTTTATTAAAGCCTACCTTAAATGAATACTTTTGCCACTTTCTGAACCATGCCAAAAATTTACAAGTTGGCCTGGCACAGTGCCTCACGCCTGTAATCCCAGCACTTTGGGAGGCCGAGTCAGGCAGATCGCCTGAGGTCAGGAGTTTGAGACCAGCCTGGCCAACATGGTGAAACCCTGTCTCTGCTAGAAATACAAAAATTAGCTGGGCATGGTGGCGGGCACCTGTAATCCCAGCTACTCAGGAGGCTGAGCCAGGAGAATTGCTTGAACCTGGGAGGCGGAGGTTGCAGTGAGCCAACATCGTGCCACTGCACCCCAACCTGGGTGACAGGGCGAGACTCCATCTCAAAAAAAAAAATAATTTACAAGTTTGGTTTCATTTATATCCCTCTCACACTTTATGTTACTGTCATATTTTATTACTACCTATGTTTTAATCTCTACATAGCGTTGTTACTAGTGTTTTTAAACAGTAAAAATTTATTTATTTTATCTACATATTTATAGTTCAATGCTTCTGACTGGGGTCATTTCCATGTAGTATGAAGTATTCCCTTGAGTATTTCTTACAGTACAAGGCTTCTGGTGACATATTTTCTCAGCTTTTGTCTGAAAAGTTTTTGCTTTAATTTTAAAATATAAAATTCTAGGCCGGGTGTGGTAGCTCACGCCTGTAATCCTAGCACTTTGGGAGGCCGAGGCGGGTGGATCATGAGGTTTCACTGTGGTCTCGATCTCCTGACCTCGTGATCTGCCCGCCTCGGCCTCCCAAAGTGCTGGGAATACAGGCGTGAGCCACCGTGCCCGGCCTATTTCATTTTATTTTTTAAAATTGTTTAATTTGCCTAGGTCATTGGGGAACAGGTGGTATTTGGTTACATGAGTAAGTTCTTTAGTGGTGATTTGTGAGAATTTTGGTGCACCCATCACCCAAGCACCCAATTTGTAGCAAGCTTTTAGTACAAGCTTTTAGCATGCATCAAACTAGAAGGTAATAAAATGTTTTGTTTTGTTTTGTTTTTGAGACAGAGCCTCGCTCTGTGGCCCAGGCTGGAGTGCAGTGGCTTGATCTCGGCTCACTGCAAGCTCTGCCTCCCGAGTTCATGCCATTCTCCTGCCTCAGCCTCTAGAGTAGCTGGTCTCCATCTCCTGACCTCATGATCTGCCCACCTCGGCCTCCCAAAGTGCTGGGATTATAGGCATGAACCACCACGCCCAGCCAATAAAATGGTTTTTAAAATATATTAATATGATACATTAACTGACAGGTATTTTAATATAAAAACTATCCATATATCCTTGGATAAGTCAAAATTAAGCATAATATTGTCTTTTTAATACATTTCTTTATTCAATTTACCAATATTTTGTTTAGGACTTTTGGTCCTAGATTTTTTGAAGAGTTGTGTCTGTAATTTTCTTTTCCTGTACCCTCCTTGCCTAGTTTAGGCATCAATATTTTGTTAAACTCATAAAAGAAATCTATCATCTTTTCTCTTTTTCTGAAAAGTTTATATAAAAGAAAGTTGTCAGCCGGGCGCAGTGGCTCACGTCTGTAATCCCAGCACTTTGGGAGGCTGAGGCGGGCGGAACACGAGGTCAGGAGATGGAGACAATCCTGGCTAACACGGTGAAACCCCGACTCTACTAAAAACACAAAAAATTAGCCGGGGATGGTGGCGGGCGCCTGTAGTCCCAGCTACTCGGGAGGCTGAGGCAGAATGTCGTGAACCTGGGAGGTGGAGCTTGCAGGGAGCCGAGATCACGCCACTGCACTCCAACCTGGGTGACAGAGGGAAACGCTGTCTTAAAAAAAAAAAAAAAAGTCGTCCCTTTTTTTTAAGATTTAGCAAACCCCACTCATAAAACTGGTCCCAGTTCCTTTCTGTGTGGGTGGGGAGCGGGGGGGACGGATACTAGACTATCAATACAAGTAGTTATTGGCCTGTTTCAGTTTTCTGCTTCTTTTGGAGTCAATCTTAGTATTAGGGTTTGCAAAAACCATATTACAACATTACCAAGAAATAATAGAGGAAATGGTAATACGAATTACAAATGTGATTTAAATTTTATTCACACAACCTTGTTTATCATTTTCTCCTATGATTAAAAAATTTCTACTGAAAATAATACTTTATTTGTTTCTAGTTTCTGCTGATAAATAGTATACAATAAGTAATATACATCAGTCCTATTGCTGTTTTGTGTAACTTCTCTTTTCTTACTGATTGCCTTTGCAATTTTTTTCTGTCTTTGGTTTTGTTCTATTTCATTACAATGTGTCTAAGTGTACACTTATATTTACTTTTTCACTCATTAAGGTTATTTAATATGAGAATTCATGTTATTCATTAATTCTGAAAAACTATCTACCATTATTCCATTGAATATTGCCTCCCTTGCATTCTCTGTATTTTTTCATCTGGAATATATATTGAACATGTTGGAGCCCCTCATTGTGTCCTCTTTATCTCTATCCTCCCACTAATATTTTCTCTACTTGTTTTTTTTTTTTTGAGGCAAGGTCTCGTTCTGTCACCCAGGCTGGAGTGCAGTGGTGTGATCATGGTGCACTGCAGCCTTGACCTCTAAGGCTCAATTGATCCTCCCACCTCAGCCTCCCAAGTAGCTGGGACTACAGGCATGAGCCACCATGCCCAGCTACCTTTCTTTTGTATTTTATGTAGCGATGGGGTTTTGTCATGTTGCCCAGGCTGGTCTCAGGTGTTTGAGACAGTCTACCTACTCAGGCCTCTCAAAGTGCTGGAATTACAGGTCTGAGCCACTGCCCCAGGACCAATTTTTCTTTTTAATACTTCATTCCTTTTACAATCTTAGCCTTGTCTTCCAGCTTGGTGGTATCTAATATGATCTTTAGGCAGCACACTGTATTTAGTGTTTTTAATTTCAGGGACTGTTTTGTATTTTTAGAAATTCTATAAAGGTATTTTTTGAATTTGAATTAAAAATAGTATCTTGCTATTATTTGATTCCTTTTCACAATGTCTCTGTTAATATAATTGAATCTTCCTATTCATGAACATGAAATCTCTCTCCATTTATTTACCTTCTTTCATCAGAGTTTTGTAACTTTTCTCATATCATACACAACATGTATATGAAAGAACTTGCAGGTTTTTTTGGCCGGGCACTGTGACTTATACCTGTAATCCCAGCACTTTGGGAGGCTGAGGCGGGTGGATCACTTGAGGTCAGGAGTTCGAGACCAGCCTGGCCAACATGGAGAAACCCCATCTCTACAAAAATACAAAAAATTTAGCTGGGCTTGGTGGCACATGCCTGTAATCCCAGCTACTTGGGAGGCTGAGACAGGAGAATCACTTGAACCCAGGAGGCAGAGGTAGAAAAAGCCAAGATCGTGCCATTGCACTCCAGCCTGGGTGACAGATCGAGACTTCATCTCAAAAGAAAAAAAAAAAAAAGAAAGGAAAAGAAAAAAAAATTGCCATTAAAAGTAATTGCAAAAACCACAATTACCTTTGCACCATCCTAAATACGTATTTTGTTAGATTTATGCCTCAGTACTTCATTGCTTTTGGTTCTAAGGTAAATGGTATTGTATTTGTACTTTCAAATCCCGCTTGTTTATTGCCAGTATATATAAAAAGTGATTAACTTTTGTATATTAACCTTGTATCCTATATCACTGCTATGTTCACTTATTATTTCCAGTTATTAAATGAATTTTTCAGATTTTCTACATAGATAATCATGTCCTCTGTTTTCTTTCTTTCTTCTCTATCTGTAAACCTTTTATTCTGTTTTTGTTTTTTTTTTTTAAATCTTGTTGTATTGACTGAAACTTCCCGTGCAATATTCAAAATTAATGATGAGAGGAGACATTCTTGCCATGTTTCTGATCTTATTCAGAAAATTTTAAGTTACTTACCATTAAGTATGCTGTTGACTACAGTAATTGTTTGTAAATACTCTTCAGTAAGGTGGGAAGTTTCCTTCTTAGTCCATTTAATGTTGCTATAAAGGAATACCTGAGGCTGGGTGACTTATAAAGAAATGAGGTTTATTTGCATCACAGTTCTTCATGCTGTAAAATAAGCATAGCATCAGCACCGGCTTCTGGTGAGGGCTTCAGGCTCTTCAACTCATGGCAGAAGGTGAAGGAAAGCCAATGTGTTCAGCGGTCATATGGTGAGAGAGGAAGCAAGAGAAAGAGGGAAAATGCCAGTTTTGTTTTGTTTTAATAATCAGTTCTTATGGCAACTAATAGTGCAAGAACTCACTCACTGATTCCATTCCTTCCCTCACCAAAGGAGGGCATTAATCTGTTCATTACAGGCCCACCCCCATGACCCATCCACCTCCTATTAGGCTCTACCTGTCAACACCACCAGACTGGGGATCAAATTTGAACATAAGATTTGAAGGGGACAAACATCCAAACTGTAGCACCCTCTATTCCTAGTTAACTGAGAGTATTTATTATGAATGAGTGTTGGATTTTGTCAGATGGTTTTTCTGCATCTCTTGATATAATCATATGATTTTTCTTCTTTAACCTAACAATATGATGGATTATATTAATTGATTTTTGAATACTGAATCTGTCTTAAATACCTTTAATAAATCCCACTAGGTCTTGAGGTATAATTCTTTTTATAAATTTTTTAATTTAATTTGCTAATATTTTGTTGAAAATTTTTGCTTTTATAGTCATGAGAAGCATTGATCTATGAGCTTTTTAATTTTAGTAATGTCTTTGTCTGTTTTTGGAATTGAGCAATACTGGCCTCATAGAATGAGCTAGGGAATGTTCCCTCTGCTTCTATCTTCTGAATGAGATTGTAGAGAGTTGGAAGGATTTCTTCCTTAAATGTTTGGTAGAATTAACCAGTGAACCCATCTCAGCCTGGTCCTTTCTGTTTCGGAAAGCTATTGATTCCATTTATTTAATAGATATAGGCCTATTGAGATTGTCAATTTACTCTTTTATGAGTTTGGAAGATTGCATTTCAAGAAATTGGTCTATTTCATCTAGGTTATCAAATTTGTTAGCATAGAGTTGTTTATAGTATTTTAAAAATTATTCTTTTAATGTTTATAGTGATGTTGCCTCTTCTGTTTCTGATATTAGCAATTTGTATTTTCTCTCTCTCTCTCTCTTTTTTTTAAATTAGCTTGCATGGCTAGAGACTTATTGGTTTTGTGGATCTTTTCAAAGAAACAGTTTTTGATTTTATCAGTTTTCTCTATTGATTTCTAATTTCAATTTCATTGATTTCTGCTCTAATTTTTTTTTGAAATGAAGTTTCACTCTGTTGCCCAGGCTGGAGTGCAATGGCACAAACTCAGTTGACTGCAAACTCCGCCTCCCAGGTTCAAGCGATTCTCCTGCCTCAGCCTTCAGAGTAACTGGGATTACAGGTGCCCGCCCCCTGCCCAATTAATTTTTGTATTTTTAGTAGAGACAGGGTTTCACCATGTTGGTCATGGCTGGTCTTGAACTCCTGACCTCTGGTGATCCACCTGCCTCAGCCTCCCAAAGTGCTGGTATTAAAGGCGTGAGCTATTGCGCCCAGCCAATATCTATCATTTAAAAAACTGTTTTCCATTGTTGCCCTTGTTCTATGTTCTATTTTTGTCTTTTTTCTTCCTTTTGTGGTTTTAAGAGAGCATTTTCTATAATTTCATTTTCTCTCCTTTCTTACAGTATCAATTATACTTCTTTTTATTTTCTTGCCTTTTTTTTCTGCTTTCTTTCTTTATTTTCTGCTTCTTTTCTAGTGTTTGTAGTTTACATTCACAACTATTCCATGTTCGCTTTCAAACAACACTATACCACTTCATGGGTAATGTGAGTATCTTATAACAAAATAATCCCAATTCCTTCCTCCTGTACCTTGTATCATTGCTGTCATTCATTCACTTATACATAAGCATATTGGTGAAAAAATATATATAATTAAATACATTGTTGCTATTATTAAACAAACTTATCTATTAGATCAATTAAGAATTAGAAAAATAAAAGTTTTTTTTTATCTTCACGTATGCCTTCTCTTCTTTCTTTGTTTCTATAGATTCACGTTTCTCACCTATACCGTTTCCCTTCTCTCTAAAGAAATTCTTGTAATAGTTTTTGAAACTCAGGTCTACTGGTAACGAATTCCTTCCATTTTTTTTTTTTTTTGTCTGCAAGCCTTTATTTCTCCTTCATTTTTGAAAGATAATTTTTCAGGCCTGCAGCATTCTAGGTTGATGGTATTTTACTTTCAGCACTTTAAGTATTTCACTCCACTCTCTTTTTGCTTGCATGTTTTCTGACGAGAAGTTGGATGTAATTCTTATCTTCGCTTCTATGTAGATAAGGTGTTCATTTTCTCTACCTTTTTTTTTTTTGGATCGGGTTTCTCTGTTGCCCAGGCTGAAGTGCAGTGGCACGATCTCGGCTCATTGAAACCTCTGTCTCCCAGTTTTAAGCGATTCTCCTGCCTCAGCCTCCCAAGCAGCTGGGATTACAGGCGCATGCCACCATGCCTGGCTAATTATTTTTGTATTTTTTGTAGAGATGAGGTTTCTCCATGTTGGCCAGGCTGGTCTTGAACTCCTGGCCTCAAGTGAGCCACCGGTCTTGGCCTCCCAAAGTGCTGGGATTACAGGAATGAGCCACCATGCCTGGCCATTTTCTCTCCTTCTTTCAGGATCTTTTTCTTTATCTTCAATTTTCTTTGGTTTAAATATGATATTCCTAGGTGTAGGTTTTTGGCATTTATGATGCTTATTCTCTGAGTTTCCTGTATCTGTGGTTTGATGTGAGACATTAATTTGAAGAAATTCTCAGTCATTATTTTTTCAAATATTTAAAATAATTACTCTTTTAAAAATAATTTTTTATTCCTTTTTTCTTCTCCTTCTGGTATTCTCATTATGTGTATTTACACCTTTTGTAATTGTCTCAGTTTTTAGATATTCTGTTCTGTTTTTTTCTAGTCTTTTTTTCCTATTTGATTTCAACTTTGGAGGTTTCTACTGAGATATCCTTAAGCACAGTGACTCCTCACCTGTGTCCAGTCTACTAATAACCCCACCAAAGCAGTCTTCATTTCTCTTCTCTTGTTTTTGATCTCTAGCATTTTTTTCTTTGAATTTCCACCTCTCTACTTACATTGCCCATCTGTTACTGTGTTCTGCCAACGTTATCCATTAGAGCCCTTAGCATATTAATGATATTTGTTTTAAATTCCTAGTCTGATGTCTCCTGGCTCTGATGCTTGCTTTGTTTCTTTGAACTGTGTTCTTTGTTTTATAGTATGCCTCATAATTTCTTCATGATGGCTGGATATGGTGTTCTGGGTAAAAGGAACCGCCCTAAACAGGCCTTCAGTAATGTGGTGGTAAGGTATTGTGGGGCGGAGAAGTGTTCTACAGGCCCAGAGGGAGCTTGTGCCTCTGGACTGTGGACTTCACATGTGCTTCTCAGCACCTCGCAGCCCAGGCGGAGCAGAATAGCAAGAGTGGGCTGGAGTTAGG
Source organism: Colobus angolensis palliatus (assembly GCF_000951035.1). Classification (NCBI taxonomy): domain Eukaryota; kingdom Metazoa; phylum Chordata; class Mammalia; order Primates; family Cercopithecidae; genus Colobus; species Colobus angolensis. The sequence continues at coordinate 1,721,746 of NW_012117155.1, forward strand.
CATTTCCCTTCTCTCACATGGAAATCTAGAAGGGGCTAGAGTTAGATAGTTTTCTTCCTTCACGTGGAAAGCTGGAACCAGTTGTAATAGATTTGGGTATTTCCCTTCCTCCATGTTAGTTAGGTGCTGATAAAACTCCAGCTGGTTAGGCTCCAGTTAACTACTTTCTCCTGAGGGCAGACTTTATTAAGAAGAATAAAATGCACTGGTGTACCTCAAAATGGTTCCCTTTTCTCCTCTCTTCTGCTAGAAGCACAAGGAGATTTTTCCCCCCAAATCACCGTGAGACTCTGTGGATTCTAGCAGGCAGAACTTACAAAAGTGTAGGGTCCCTAATGACTGGGACCCCATGGAATTTTTATCTCCAGCAATTTATCGGCTGCAGTTCAGATTTCTGTACCACAGCATTGGTTCCGAGGAAGTTTCCGCATGTGGTTTCTGCTGTGGTAAGTTGTGATTCTCTGTACTCACCGGTGGGTCTTTCCAATTTTGGGGGCAGAGGTTTGCATCTTAACCTCACTTCTTTCTCGGATCTAAGAAGAGCAGGTTTTTCGGTGTGCTTAGTTACAACAAAATGGTGACTTCCAAGCTTCTTACATGCCAGACTGGAAACTGGAAGTCACCAGTGAAATTTTTACCTTTTACTGTTCGATGTATGTGTGGTGTGCTGTCAGCTATCACAGGGCAGGAAGTTTACATTTTTGTTCCAGATTCAGCCGAGGACTAGTAACTTGGAAGTTTGCTCTCTGATTGCTCCTGAGAGAGAAAGCAGCCTTGTGGACGCACACAGTCTTCTAGGCTGCCAGGGCTGAGTGTGATTTTATTTTTAAGCTTGGCTTCTTAGGAGATGCCTCCTGGGGCAGAGTAGCTTATTGTTCACTTAGTGTTTTCTCAGATGTTCTGTTTAAGCTCATTTTTCCAGTAAAGCTTCACCTTGTATTGATGAGTCTGTGAGGCTTGGGGAATGCTTTCAAGTCGTCCCCCATGTCTGCTCCAATTGCTCCTGTGCACAGGCACACAACCCTTTGGATCGCTAGGGTTGACTGTGATCCTACGAGGCCTCTTTTTGGCTGTCTCTTTCCCTCGTTAAACTTCTGTTCTGCTATTTTGCTTGTATAACGGAGCTACCAGCCTCCTCTTAATTATTCTCCACCTGATCTTTATGGTTTTCCACAGTGTTGTTTTTTTTTTTCACACAAGGGCTTGCTGTGTTGCCTTGGCTGGACTGCAGTATGCAGGAGCATGATCACTGCTCGCTGCAGCCTTGACCTCCCAGACTCAGGTGATCCTCCCACCTCAGTCTCCTGAGTAGCTGGGATTGCAGGCATGCACCACCACACAGGTTAATTTTTTTTTTAAATTTTTTTGTAGAGCTAGGGTTTCCCCATGTTGTCCATGATCCACAGCATTCTTAGGCCTGGAGTTCTCCACTCTGTGTTCCAAATAGCTGGTCCCCTCAGGCAGAGCCACAGAACTCTTCATGTCATGGCCTGCCTCTCCCCTGGGCAGAGACCCTGTGCTACGCACCAGAGTTGGAGGTCGAGACCCACTTCTCGATGTGACACCCATGCTCTATGAATAGGGTCGGGGTGGGTGGATGGCAATCCTTTGTCTACTTGGCTTGACCTTCCTGGCATGGAAACTCTCCTAAGAACACATGGAATGTGGGCAGAGGGCTATTGGACTTACCAGTGTTTGCAGCTTGCCATCCTGAGGTAGTTTCTATCCTATGAGGGCTGGGTGGAGAAAGAGTACCCTGGTCATCTCGGATGTGCCTGCCTAGAATACAGCTTCCACGATCCAGGGATGGTGGTGGCATGGAAACTCTCCTAAGAACACATGGAATGTGGGCAGAGGGCTATTGGACTTACCAGTGTTTGCAGCTTGCCATCCTGAGGTAGTTTCTAT
>NW_012117155.1:1724673-1749536 GCF_000951035.1 Colobus angolensis palliatus
CTCTGAAGTTATTCTTCCTCTCTAACTAAAAGCAATTTAATGATTCCCTATTGATTTTTAGAATGAAATCTAAAATTCCTACTCTGGCCAACCTATATAATCTAAGCCTGCATCTGCAGCCTCATTTTGATCCAATTTCATTCTTAGTCTTCTACTGGGCACAAAAGGTATCTCACAGTTCCTCAAACATGGCAAGCTCTGTTTTTCCTCAGGACCTACTCACTTCCTTTTCTTTACATGGCTCATTGCTACTCATTGCCCAGAACTCAGCTTTAGCATCAGTATTCAGCAAAGCCCACTCTTTGCCTCTTGACTTGAGTAGATCCAATGCTCCATTGAAACCGAGATCTTCCCCTTCCACACCTGTAATAATTTAATTATTTCAAGTTCCTTATTATTATTATTATTTTGGAGACTAGGTCTTGCTCTGTTGCCCAGGCTGGGCAAGAGAGTGAGCAAGATGACAGCTCACTGCAGCCTTGACTTCTCAAGCTCAAGCGATTCTTCTAACTCAGCCTCCCTATTAGCTGAAACCACAGGTGCACGCCATGGTGCCCAACTAATTTTTAAATCATTTGTAAACAGTCTCCCTGTGTTACTTAGGCTGGTCGTGAATGCCTGGGCTCAGGTGATCCTTCTACTCAAGTGATCACTTTGCGATCAAGTGATCTCAAAGTGTTGAGATTACAGGCGTGAGCCACTGTGCCCTGCCTTGTTTCTTATTTATAACATCTACTTCCTTATTTGATTGTAAGCTCCCTGAGGGATAGTTTTCTACTGTGCATTTCCAAGGAGCTCAACAAACACTTGACTGACAGCCTGATGGATTCACCATAGAGCCTTTACATTGGGTGAGCAATGCCGGATTATCCTGCAGTATAAAGTGGGGAAGAACACAATGGTTGTTAATAATTATTTTTTATTTTTCTTTTGAGAATTTATGCAATTATTCTAAAACAATTATGTTTTGGTCAAGGTGTACACATTATTTTGGATCTACATTTGGAGGTATATATAGTTTGGCTGCCCAGATCAGGCATCCTTAACTCACAGAGGCAGTGGTAGGTGTTGCTTCTGGTACCTCTGACACCAATAGGGAAGGTCACGCTTTCCTCCCTTACCTAGATCTTTCTCTGAAATCAAACGAGACATCCTAGATGACAGGAACTTATGGAGGCCAACACAGAATATGCTGACTCAGATCTCCTCCCTATTACCTCCTTTCTTTTGTCTCTTGTAGAATTATGAAAATATCTGTCTTGTTTATTGGCACAAGTAGATACTTAATAAATTCATCTTTTCTTTTCCAGTACACAGTTAATTGTTTTAGTTCAGTTACACACCTGTGAGCTTCTAAAGTTCCTTCCATTGTTTTGTAGCTCCTGTCTAGTTATCTCTGGAAAACTCCTCAATAACAATATCACAGCCCCCCAGATGGCCATACTCATGCCTTTAGTGTGTAAATATTGTTAGTATTAGGCCTGTATTGAGGAAGAGAGAACAGTGCATTCAGAAGAGAAATCACATGTAATTTAGTTGCATTACTCTGTGAGTACCTTGAGATGTCCAGAAGACGCTTTTAGAATCCCTGCAGATATTGTCAACTAGTTTTTCCTTCTTTTCTAAATAAACCCAACACATGGTTTTTGAATGAATGAATAAATGAACAATATCTGCTTATCCTCAAGGACCAGCAAAATAAGTAACAATTTCCTTATTAACTTGTGTTGCTTTCCTGTGTTGTTTAATCATTGCAACTGTGGCCACAGAATACCTTATAATATTCAGTGGCAAATGTACAGCATGTTAGCTTCAGTATGGATTTCTCTCTTTGCTGGATTTTCAGGGTGTCGGGAGAAGTCACCTCTATATGTACCATTGTTTCTGACTATGGGAAAGATGATCTGTGTTCCAAGCAGATCAGATCATATAAAGTGGGATGTAACTTTGAATTTCAAAACTACCTACACAACACTCAGACATCAGAGAGGGGTAATTCTAGGGGGCTTTCTGAGTTTTACTTGACTTTCCTGTTCTATTTCCATTTTAAATTATACATTTAATGAAATGTAAAAACCAACTCCACTATTATGAGTCTAGTTTTCTGTCACCCGTGGTTCACACTGAACCTGTTATTTGAATCACATTGTTAAAGTGATTACCCTAGAGCATGCAATTACTAAATGAATGAGTGAATGAATGCCACACAGAGTACAGTTGAGGGGTTGGAAATTTTACACTGGAGAATATTCAGATAAAACTTGATGGTTTCTTTAAATATTTGAGAGACAGTATTTTGAAAAATTCAAAAGGTTCATGAGGCAGGACTAGGCAGAAGCAAGACCAATGCACAAAGTTTAGTTCAGTCCAACAAACACAGCATGCCTACTGGGCACCATGTTTCCCTTGTGGGATATGGAATCGTTAAACAGTATAATCCTGCTCTGAAGCTTTGGGGTGGGTAGGGGCCTGTGGTAGGAATGGATTTCTATAGAAGGAACAATCTTATTGGAAATCAGGGGCTGGGAATTTGGGAATTAGTTTAATTGTAACTTAAGTTGTATGTTGATGTGGAGAGCCTGCAGTGGGTAACTGGTGGTGTTTAATGGGGGTGTGGGGGAAATCATTTCAGTGGAACCACCTCTTGGCAACGTCACTTGTGTGGGTTAGTATCTAATCGTCTGTGAACTTACTCCCTGAAGGCCCTCACTTCTTTTTTTTTTTGAAACGGAGTCTCACTCTGTCACCCAGGCTGGAGTACAGTGGCACGATCTCAGATCTCGGCTCACTGCAACCTCTGCCCCTTGGGTTCAAGTGATTCTCCTGCCTCAGCCTCCCAAGTAGCTGGGATTACAGGTACCTGTCACTGCCCCCAACTAATTTTTTGTATTTTTTAGTAGAGATAGGGTTTCATCATCTTGGCCAGGCTGATCTTGAACTCCTGATCACGTGATCTACCCACCTCGGCTTCCCAAAGTGCTGGGATTACAGGCGTGAGCCACTGCACCTGGCCAAGGCCTTCACTTCTTAAGGCAACATGGATGACTTTGCTTATTAGGTGAAAGTCAGGAAGTTTCAGGAAAGAAAAAGATTAATATTGGGGGGTATTTTCCTTATATCTTATTTGTAAATGATCTTTCCCACATAAAAGCAGTCTGTTAAATAATTCCTTACCTTTTTTTTTTTTTTTTTTTTTTTTTGAGACGGAGTCTCGCTCTGTCGCCCAGGCTGGAATTCAGTGGCCGGATCTCTGCTCACTGCAAGCTCCGCCTCCCAGGTTCAGGCCACTCTCCTGCCTCAGCCTCCCGAGTGACTGGGACTACAGGCGCCCGCCACCTCACCCGGCTAGTTTTTTGTATTTTTTAGTAGAGACGGGGTTTCACCGTGTTCGCCAGGATGATCTCGATCTCCTGACCTCGTGATCCACCCATCTCGGCCTCCCAAAGTGCTGGGATTACAGGCTTGAGCCACCGCGCCCGGCCATAATTCCTTACCTTTATGAGAATTTTCTAAAATAGTACAATCAGAGATATCCCTATTTTGTTAGACATTTTGATTGGGTTGGTTTAGACAATGTGGTCACTACTGTATGTGTGGATTTGGAAGGGGCTGCCTTATAGCCATTGTCTTGAGAAAAGCCTTTGCTAAGGGGCTCTGGTGTACCTTGGCCCCCAAATGTTCAAATTAACTAGAGGTGTAGGAAACAGGCTCTTTTCCTTCTTCTGTTAATTCCCCAAGGTCCCAGGGAAGGTCTGTGATCCGTAGCTCTGAGTAGGAAAGGGAGGCTAGAGGCTGTCATGGGGCTGGAAGCAAGGCGGGCAAGACAAGGGCCATAGGAAGGCTGTGAGAATGCCCAGGGCAGGACTGGAAGGGGAATGTCAGAGAAGAGGACAGGATCCTGACTGCTTAGCAGCACGAGACTGGGACTGGGCAGAAAGGAGGCCTGAAGCTTAAATAATATCACATGAACTCTCTTGGTTTGAGGTTTTATCGAAGAGGCTTTTGAGACCTGGAGAATTCCAAACCTCCTGGAAGGGGAAGTTCACAGGCCTGTGATCTTGCTTCAGGAGACTTTCACCCCTCCCAGTCAAGGCCCTGGGCTCTTGCCACTCTTCCATTCATAGGCCCATCCCGATTGTACCTCACAGTGTGCCTGGGGAATGTGAGCCAAGGAAATGCATGTGTAATAAGATTTGCACCCACATTTTCCACACCCTGTCTGGGGACGCCAGGTCTGACAACCATGCATGTGCTTTTGGGGTTATGACCAGAATATGTATGATCAGAGCTATCCCAGAAATTTGGCATCCATGTGGCCAAAGCTTTGAGCATTGGATCCCAGCTTCTGTGGTTCTCACAAGCTTAGCAGCTACCTTTTCTTAAGTTATTGTCCAAACTAGGTTCATTTCAGGTGACAGGCAGGTGACAGTGGGAATCTGTGATGATGCTGAAGGCCCTAAGGAGTCTCTATTGAATAATCATGTCTTGGTGCAATCCCAACATCAGGTAGCTAAGTTGGGATTGAGAAAATTCCCAAGTTGGGATTGGGAAGAATCTCTCCATTCTTGATGAGAATGCTCCTCCAAAGCAATGTTGCTAGTATAATGCCATTTTTGTCTTTTGGCAACTTTTTTTTTCTTTTTCTTTTTTGCAACAGGGTCTTGCTTGGTTGGTCAGGCTGGAGTACTGTGGCACTATCAAGGCTCACTGAAGCCTCAACCTCCTGGGCTTAAGTAATGCTCCCTCCTCAGCCTCCCTAGTAGCTGGGACTACAAGTACACACCACCATGACTGGCTAATTTTTTTTAGTTTGTGAAGACGGGATCTTGCTTTGTTGCCCAGCCAGGTCTTGAATTCCTGGCCTCAAGTATTCCTCCCACCTTGGCCTCCCAAAGTGCTGGGATTGTAGGTGTAAGCTACCATACTCAGCACAACATTTTTTTTTTTTTTCAATGATAATACTCACTTTGGTGAAGGGTGGGGTTGAGATAGATACTACAAGTAGGAATATACGTTAATGAAAGTTTTTTGTAAAATACATTTGTGGCTGCACACGGTGGCTCACACCAGCACTTTGGGAGGCCAAGGTGGGCAAATCACCTGAAGTCAGGAGTTTGAGACCAGTCTGGCCAACATGGTGAAATGCTGTCTCTACTACAAATGCAAAAAATTAGCCGGGCATGGTGGCGGGCACCTGTAGTCCCAGCTACTTGGGAGGCAGAGGCAGGAGAATTGCTTGAAACTGGGAGGCGGAGGCTGCAGTGAGCCGAGATCACGCGACTGCACTCCAGCCTTGGCAACAAGAGTGAAACTCTATCTCAAAACAAAACAAAAAACAAACAAAAGACATTTACTAGTCTGTACAAAGAGCCTTAAGAAATTAGACAGATTTCAAGACAGCTCTGATTACACATATTCTGTTTTATAATGCACTTTTGCTTAATAATTCTCTTTATAGTAATCCCTTTTCAGGAAATGATCAGATATATGGAGAAAGAATTGTGATGTTTATGCCAGTATTGCTCATATCAAAATGTGGAAATTTACTTCAGTGTCTGATAATAAGAGAATAGTTAAATTAGTCACATTAAACTTCTTTGGTGAAATATTAGGCCTCTGTGAAAAAATGACGCTTAGAGAAAATACATACACAGTTCACAGAAAATACTAATTTGCTTTTTTTTTTTTTTTTTTTTGAGATGGAGTCTCTCTCTGTCACCCAGGCTAGAGTGCAGTGGCGTGATCTCGGCTCAGTGCAACCTCTGCCTCACGGGTTCAAGTGATTCTCCTGCTTCAGCCTCCCGAGTAGCTGGATTATAGGTGCATGCCACCATGCCTGGCTAAATTTTGTATTTTTAGTAGAGACGGGGTTTCACCATGTTGGTCAGGCTGGTCTTGAACTCCTGATCTCATGATCTACTCGCCTCAGCCTCCCAAAGTGTTGGGATTACAGGTATGAGCCACCGTGCCAGGCTAATTTTCTTAAATATATGAAAAAGTGCTCAACCTCACTCCACATAAGAGAGATGCAAATTAAAGCAACATGAGATAACCATTATCACTAGTGAAAGAGTAAAATGGTTGGTAACTTCTGTTTTTGAGGGAGAGAGAGAACTGGAACTCTCATACACTGTATTAGTTACCTATTGCAATATCACAAACTCTTAAACTTAGTGGTTTATGACAACAATAAACATTTGTCATGTCTCCTAGTTTCTGTGTGTAAGTGATTTTGGAGCATCTTAGTGGGGTCTTTCCAGCTTGGGGTGTTTCATGAGATTGCCCTCAGCTGAAAGCTCAACTGCATTGCCCAGTTCCCTTCCAAAATACCTCACTCACATGGCTGGCAAGGCGATTCTAGTTGGTGGTGGGAAGTCTCAGTTTCTCCCCACAGGGACCTCTCCTCAGGGCTTTCTCATGACATGTGTTGTCATGACATGGTGGCTCTTTTCTGAATAATCTAAGGGAACAGATTTTAGCTGCAAGACCTTTTATAATCGAGCCCCAGAAGTCGCACACTATCTCCATCACACTCTATGCATCACATAGACAAGCTCTGATTCAGTGTGGGAGGAGAGCACTTGAGGACACGAACCAGATGAAGATTATCTGGGCCATCTTGGAGTCCCACATACTCTGGAAGTGGGAAGATATTTGGCAATATCTATTGAAATTTAAAATGTGCAAACCCTTTGACCCAGGAATTTAACTTTTAGCAATTTATACTGCAGGATTTGCATTTGTGTCTAATGATATCTATAAATATATACAAGGAGAGTTATTACAATATTACTTTAATGTAAAAGCTGGAAATGCCCTAAATGTCTACCAATAGGGCATTGGGTAAATAGTACGGGACAACTTTCAGTGTAACATACTATACAGTTGTTCAAAACAATGAGATCGTTCATTCCACTCATGTACTTCTGTGGAACTATATCCTAAATATATTAAATGGAATGTGGGTGTGTGTGTAAATTGATAAGCTATATTAGGAAGGACATACAAAACCCTATTAACACTGGTGGCCCATTAGGGGAGCAGGAATAAAGGGAAAAATTATTCACTTTATGTTCTTTCATGTTTTTCAAATTTTGTACCATGTGGACCTATTACCTATTCATAAATTAATAAGTGAAATGATTTTAAAAGTAAAGAAGTAGAAATACATCTTAAAATGATTGGAAATGCTCATACTATACAAATAATTTAAAAATACCATAGCAAGCCATATTTGTGATATAAAAACATTGTACATAGGCCGGGCACAGTCACTCACATCTGTAATCCCAGCACTTTGGGAGGCCAAGGTGGGAGGATTGCTTGAGCTCAGGAGAGTGAGACCAGCCCAGGCAACATGGCAAACCCCATCTCCACCAAAAAATACAAAAATCAGCCCAGCACGGTGGCACGTGCCTATAGTCCCAGCTACTTGGGAGGCTGGTGTAGGAGGATTGCTTGAGCCCTGGAGGTAGAGGTTGTAGTGAGCCAAGATCACACCCTGCACTCCAACCTGGGCAATAGAGCCAGACCCTGTTTCAAAACAAAAATGTACATAAGAAAAGACTGAAAGATCATATCAAAAGTGACAGTCAGTGATAGATAAAGTGTTTCCCTTAATTTTATCTTCTAGATTTTCTACAATGACTATCTTATTTCTGTAATCAGAACAAAAAATAGACAACTTACTTCTGGTTAATGAGATGAAGGGAAACTTATTTTCTTCTTCATTCTTTTTAGTATTTTTCTCAAATGATTTTGCATTACTTGTAAACGTGAAATAAAAGATTTAAAACCTGCAATCCAGGGTTCTGGATCAGAGTTTCCAAAACTATGCTTGGGGGATCTGAGCAGTGCCCTGAAGAGTGAGAAGCATGTGTTCCTGGACTTGCTCTGGCCAGGCTAGGCTTAACCCCACAGTGCCCATCTGCTGGCCCTGGAGAGCAGGGGAGAGAGCTGCTTTTCTTTCCCGGGGATGGTTAGCACTGTTCACAACCAAAGATTGTTGAAGCCGCCACATTTGCTGCTGCAGAGGCACCCTAGGATGGAGGAGAAGTAGAGTGGGAAGTTGGGAGCAGCCAGAAAGACAGAGGCCAAGGGAGAAATCCAAGCACAGAGTGGGTTTAGGCTGCAACCATTTGGGAAACAGTGTTCTAGATTGCTTGAAACACTTTCTGAGTCTAAGCTCTTTTACTCTCCAAGGCCACCACATGAGTATCTCCCACGCAGGAAGTCTTTGCCTCTTCTTTCTCCCCAGGACTTTGCTTGACCGTGAGTGCCTACATCTGTGAAATTCCTGACAGAGGCCCCTGGTCCCTTGGTTCCACACACACAAAAAAGCACTCATATAAATGTAGTCTGTTAAATTCAATAGTGTAAAAAAAAAGGCAGAGGAAAGACAATTCCTGGATGCTGAGCTGAGATGGCTGCCATATACTGCTGAGACAGCTACCATGGTCTGTTACCTAGGTTGTATACTGCCACATCTAATAGGACATCCTTCATGAAATAGACATTAATTTGTATATTTATTATAACATTTCTGGATGATGGTTGTAAATTGTTTTAACAAAATTAGTATATTATGATTTTCAGACATATAGAAGAAAGGTGTTTTGAGAAGGGACACCTTTTTCTAGTTGGTTAATATGGGTCAGTAGCATCTGTGGATTTTAATTCAGTACTTAATTTAGTATTGAATTTTAATCTTAGTTCAGATTTAATTTTAATACCTTGCCCTTGTGTACAAACCTAGCCTAGTCTGTCATGAGACTCCTGGAGGTGGGCAGAAATACTGGACAGTACTGAAAAGACAGTTTTAGGTAAGAACGAAAAGTAGAACGGGAAGTTGGGAGCAGCCAGGAAGATGGAGGCCAAGGGGGAAATTCGAGCACAGAGAAGGTTCCAGGCTGCAGGCATTTGGGAAACAGTGTTCTGGATCCTGGAAATGAGGCAGATAATGGAAAGCAGGCAGAACCATGGACCTTCCTTGCATCTCAGATGTGCATAAGAGATGCTGTCAGTTCTGACCTCACACTTGGATTTTTGGCTTCTCCAGTTATGAAAAACTGTATGCTGCTGTGTGTGGATTTTGAAGCAATTATTGAGACCTAGGGGCTCTATTAAGGGCAGAAACTGCTGCCCCATGAGGCAGGCTTCAGTGACTTTGTCACCATGGTGTTTAATCTTGACTCATGGGCCCACATGGTCTTTCTCAGGTTGTGGAGTGTAGATTCTGTGATTCATTGCATCTGACTGCTCATATCCTTTGCACTGTGTGTGTGTGTGTGTGTGTGTGTATAAGTGTGCATGCAAGCTTGCTCATGTATAATTGCACACTGGCTTCCCTCCAAAATTCTTGCTGTTACAAATTACTTTTGGCTATATTCAGGTTCAAGGTGGGAAAATCCAAGAGACAAATATAGTTGAAATGTGTCAACAGCCTCAGGCTGCCGTGTTTGGGGAAGTATTATAGTAATAAGAGTCCTCAAGTCTGAGAATGGCCCCATGGTCTACCACAAAGTGCCTCTTTCTCTCTTTCTTCCCTCTTTGCTCTCTATCTCCTCAACTAAGCTATTTGGGCAGAAAGAGCAGGGAGTCACTGAAATGCCTGGAGCCCCCGAATGTTCCTTTTTGGAGATACCTGAGACTCCCTTTTCCCATAAGGCCCTTCTAGAAGTCACTCCTAATGTTCTGTCTGAGCAACCCAGATCCCCTTGTTGAATTCTAGACCTGTGTATTGGCTGGACATGGAATATCTAGGAGGAAAAGATGTATCAAACTCAATATATGCCCAAAGTCAACACATCAATCACCTTCACTGTTTACCACTACTGTCTCCTCCTCCCATATTCCCTATCTTGGTGTGTTGCCTCTGAGAGTGTGCCTAGCAGAACTCCAGCCACAGGGAGTATCATTAACCAAGGACACATCTTCTGTGCCCCAAAATCTATCACTGTGTTTGCCCTGGGACCGTGCTTTCCACAGGCTGCTCCCAGCAATAATTAAGTCTAGCACAAGATACCAAGGCAGATCTGTTGCTGAGAGGCATGGGACAATTTTGACAACTGACTTCGGCTCAAGGACTTCCTGATGGCCTTGTAGAATCTTCTATAGGCTGCACGGCAGTCTAGGATGTTTTTATTCAACCTTTCTTCTGTCACTCCAATACTTGGGATCTCCTAGACTTATAGTCTGATGCCTCTCCCAGATTTTTGCAACTCTTTACCCATTTTCTTAAAATCTTTGCACATTTAGTTCCATCTTGGCATGTGTCTCAAGGACCCAGACTAACAAAAGTAGCATTGAGAATGGGATAGTAATGCTACTGGTCCTATTCCATCTTGAAAGGACCAGCAGTTTGTCCTCACAAGGAGAGAAACCTCTTCTGAGTACAAGTTTGCCTTTCCTGTGTTTAGATGGCGTGGTATGGGATATCATCAAGGACTCACTCTTGCCAGGGGACACAGCAGGACATTGTCATTAAGACCCTCTCTCATCAAAAGATACCATTGAGAGACTGAAAAATCAAGTTTATACAAGGGGAAAAAATCATTTCCGATACACACATCTAATACGACTTGTGTACAGAACATACGAATTCTTCCAAGGCAGATAGCCTAATAGACAAATGGGCAAAGGACGTAAACAGGCACTTCAAAAAAAAGAATACCCACATGTCCAATAAACATTTTAAAAGTGTTAAATTCTGCTAGTTACTTGGGAAATGTAAATTAAGACCTCAATGTGATGCCACGAGAAATGGCTAAAGTGAAAGCACAAGACAATACCAAATGTTGACAAGTAATTGGAATCAAGCAACCAGAATTCTAACATTGACACTGGAAGTATGTAGGGGAATAACTATTTTGGAAAACTGACAGTATCTACTAACCTGTACATATATATTTCCTATAGTCAGCAATTTCACATGTACATATGTTCAACAAAAAACAGGACAAGAATATATCTAGCAGCCTTATTCATAATGTCAAAAATGAATAATGACAAATGTACATTTATAGAAGAATGGATAAATAAATGTTCATACACTAGAAGATAATAAGGATGAATGAACTATGATTACATACAATAACATTGATAACTCTCACAGACAATGGTGAACGAAGAAAGATAGGCACAAAACATATGAGGTGATTAAGTTGTGAAATGCTTAAAAATAAACAAAACTTGTCCAGGCTGTTAGAAACCAGAATGCTGGTTATCTTTAGGCTGTGAGTAGTGACTGGAACTGGGCAAAAGGGTGGCTTGTGGAGTGCTGGTAAGGGTTCTGTTTCATCATCTGGGTACCAATCACTCATGTGTGTTCACTTTATCAAAATATGTGAAGCTATTCTAGAATTCTTGACTTTTCTGCATGTATGTTTTTCATTAATAAAATTTACCCAAAAGTTTACTTTTTTCTCAATATTTTCATTATCAAAAATTTAGAAAATACAGAACAGAAAAATTGCAACAAGGCTAACCTACTTTTAATATTTTAATGATTATCCTTTTGATTTTTTCTCTATGAACTCAAATGTTGTCCTCTGCAACAGTCTCCTTCAAATAAAATCGGGACCATGTTCTAGATGCCATTTTGTAAGTATCTTTTAACACTTTAACTGTATATTCAACTATACACATTGTAAACACTTTTCCACATCATGAACATTTGTTTACCACATTTAAAAGGGTTGCAAGTCATCCACTGAATTGGGAGTTCCACTGTCTGTATAAGAACTCATTTTTCGGCCGGGCGTGGTGGCTCAAGCCTGTAATCCCAGCACTTTGGGAGGCCGAGACGGGCGGATCATGAGGTCAGCAGATCGAGACCATCCTGGCTAACATGGTGAAACCCTGTCTCTACTAAAAAATACAAAAAAAAAAAAACTAGCCGGGCGAGGTGGCGGGCGCCTGTAGTCCCAGCTACTTGGGAGGCTGAGGCAGGAGAATGGCTTAAACCCGGGAGGTGGAACTTGCAGTGAGCTGAGATCCAGCCACTGCACTCCAGCCTGGGCAACAGAGCGAGACTCTGTCTCAAAAAAAAAAAAAAAAAAAAAAAAGGAACTCATTTTTCATGTCTAGTTTCCAGTTTTTCAGTATTGTAAACAATGTGATCATCAGTCTTGTAGCTAAATCTTTGCCCTACATCTTTGGTTATTTCTTCTTTCTACTAAGTCTTAGAAGTTGTGTTTGGGTATAAAGAATGTGTATACTCTTGAAGTTTATACATCCCATAGTTACTTTTTTAACAAGTAACAATTTCAAAGAGGGCGTGATTTGAACTGGGTTCCTATCTGGTTGTTCGTGGCAATCTAAGAACAACAACAATGATGACAATGCTAATAGGTACTATGGTGCCCATTATTTATTTCCCACTAACAACCTGGTTAGGTGAATTTCAGTAGATACTTTTACACATGAGAAAAGAGGTTCAGATATGTGAAGGACCTCATTTAAGTTCTTTCAGAATAAAGCTGGATCCAAAGCTAGGCCTGTCCAAAACCAAAGCCCATAGCTACCATGATGTCTCCCCAGAGAATGGGAAATCCTATTGTCAAATTGTCCCAGGAAGCCCAACTTAATTAGTGATTCCTATACGTTATATCGAAAGTTCATAATTATAGTGAGAGTTAATGCTCAGTTAATACTAATAGAGATCCAAAAAGAAGGATTGAGACAGGAGAAGAGAATTCATCTGGAAGGGTGGGTGCTTACGGAGTCTGCTGGAACTTAGCAGAATATAAGAAATTGAAATCCTGTATTAGCCCACTTGCTGATGGCATGTCACAAACTGTACGAGCCTTTTTAGCCATCAGGGTACCAGGTTGTTTGGCCTCATTCCCAAGATCGATAAGCACATTCCATTGAGACCAGATGTAGCTGGGAAAGGCAAAAGCCAAATAGTTTCCAAGAAGACCCAGAGAGGGTAAAGAGGTTTTTGCAAGCTTTTTGGATGTGTCTTGGAGTTTTTGTGAAAAGCCAGTGAAGTGAGATTGGGGGATATTTCAGTGAAACTCTGGATCAATCTGCATCCATTTTTTCCATGAGGGTATGAGTGCCAGTTACTCAGGAAGTGGCAAGAACACTGTGTGTGTGTGTGCACATGTGAGTGTGGGTAGCATCCATGAAGAAAAGGCTGGGATTGGCAAGTGTTCAGGGAAACTGGATAGGTATGTCTATCAGTAATTTGCCTCAGTCCCTCTCCTTGC
Organism: Colobus angolensis palliatus; assembly: GCF_000951035.1. NCBI lineage: Eukaryota > Metazoa > Chordata > Mammalia > Primates > Cercopithecidae > Colobus > Colobus angolensis. Next base: position 1,737,888 of record NW_012117155.1, read on the forward strand.
TGACTTAACATTTCAACTGATAGGGTGAGTAGCTCAGACAGGTATAGAGAAGAAAGAGGCAACATGGAGAAGTAGAAGAGAAGGCTTTGGTAGGCCATGGATCTAGCCTCTAATTTCAATGTGAGATCTCCAGTAAGTGCCCTAAGCTGTTGAGAGTCAGATTTGAACTCGGGTCCATCAAAGTCCAATATCCCTACCTTCAAAGGCATGACTTGGAGGGAAATTTTAAAACTGAGGTTTCAGTTTCCTTTCCTTTAAAATAGAAATAAACAGGCCAGCCATGGTGGCTTGTGCCTGTAATTCCAGCACTTTGGGAGGCTGAGGTGGGCAGATCACTTGAGGCCAGGAGTTTGAGACCAGCCTGGCCAACATGGTGAAACACTATCTCTACTAAAAATACAAAAAAATTAGTTGGGCATGGTGGCATGTGCCTGTAGTCCCAGCTACTCAGGAGGCTGAGGCAGGAGAATCGCTTGCACCCAGGAGGCAGGAGGCAGAAGTTGCAGTGACCTGAGATCCCACCACTGTACTCCAGCCTGGGCAACAGAGCGAGACTCCATCTCCAAAAAAAAAAAAAAAAAATCCTAGTTTATGGCATTGTCTGGAGGCCTAAATTAACATGGTATTCTAGACCACAGTCTGACACATAACGGGTCCTGAATGAATGTTACTTTGTCTCCCTCCCCAGGACTTTCAGAAAGAGAGAGAGCATGTAAAAAAACCACACCACACTAAAGAATACCTGAGACTAGGTAATTTATAAAGAAAAGAGGTTTAATTGGCTCACGGTTCCATGGGGCTAATAGGAAGCATCTGCTTCTGGGGAGGCCTCAGAGAGCTTTCATGGCTGAAGGCAAAGTGAGAGCAGGCATCTTGCATGACAGGAGCAGGACCAAGAAAGAGAGTGGGGAGGTGCTACACACTTTTAAAAAATGGTATATTGTAAGAACTCACTCACTATACAGCACCAAGAGGGGATGATGCTAAACCATTTATGAGAAACCACCCTCATGATGCAGTCACCTCCCACCAGGCCCCACCTCCAACATTGGAGATTATAATTTGATATGAGATTTGAGTGGGTACAGAGATCCAAACCATATCAGATGGTATATGTCTAATTGGCAAATGAAGAAATGATGCCCTAAAAGACTAGTCCGTAAGTTACGTTGCTGAGATTCCATCTGATGGGTGGGAATGTCTTTCATGTTTTTATTATTTTTCAAATTGAGATAGAATTCACAAACCACAAAATTCACTTTTAAAGTATACAATTTAGTGGTTTTTAGTATATTCATAAAGAAGTGTAACCATTACCACTGTATAACTATCTAATTCCATAGTATTTTCATCACCCCAAAGAGAATCTTCATACTCATTAACAGTCATTCCCCATTCCCCCATCCCTCAGCCCCTGGCAACCACTAATCTGCTTTATGTTTTAATGGATTTGCCTTGTCTGAACATTTCATATAAATAGAATCATAAAATAAGTGACTTTTTGTGTCTAGCTTCTTTCACTTACCATAATGTTTCAAAGTTCACCCATTGTAGCATGAATCAGAATTTTATTCCATTTTATGGATCAGTAACATTCCATTATATGAATATATCACATTTTATTTCTCCGTTTATCACCTGATAGAAGTTTTGGTTGTCCTCATGTTTTAGCTATTATGCATAAAGCTGCTATGAATATTTGTGTACATATTTTTGTGTGGATGCTTTTAATGTTTGTATATACATTAAGTGAAAGAAGTTAGACATATATACTTGGTAGAATTGCTGAGTCATATGGTAATTATATAGTTAACTTTTTGAGGAATTGCCAAAATGTTTTCCAAAGTGACCACTACATTTTTACGTCAGCAGCAAATATATGGGGGCCCCAATTTCCCTGCATCCTCATCAGCACTTGTTGTTATTTGTTTTTTTAATGAAAGCCATCCTAGTGAATGTGAAGTGGTAGCTTGTTGAGATTTTTATTTGCCATAATTTGACAAGTTATGTTGAATGTGTGTTTAGAGAAATGTCTTCTGTTCATTTTTAAATTGGATTACTTGTCTTTTTGTTATTGAGATGTAAGAATTCTTTGCATAGTCTAGATACTAAATGTTTATTAGATATATGACTTATGATATTTTCTCCCATTCTTTGGGTTGTCTTCTCACTTTCTTGATAGTATCTTCTGACACACAAAAATTTTAAACTTCGATAAAGTCAAATTTATTTACTTTTGTTACTTAAGATTTTGGTGTCATTATCTAATAATCTTTTGCCAAATCTAAGATTATGAAGACTTAACCCAGGTTTTCTTCAAGAGTTATAGTTTTAGCATTTTACATTTAGTCTTTCACCTATTTTGAGTTAATTTATATATGGTTTGAGGAAAGAAGCCAACTTAATTCTTTTGCATTTGGATGCCTAGTTGTCCCAGCATCATAAATTGAAGAGACTATTCTACATCAAACAGTCTTAGCATCCTTGTCAGTAATTAATTGGCCACATATATGGATTTATCAGGACTCTCAATTCTATTTCATTAATCTATTTGTCTTTTCTTATGCCAGTACCACACCATTTTGATTATTGTAGTTTTGTGGTAAGTTTTGAAATCAGGAACTGTGAGTCCTCCTTTGTTCTACTTTTTCAAGATTTGTTTGGCTATTTTCAAGATTATTTACATTTTCATATGAACTTTAGGGTGTTTGTTAATTAAAATACCAGCTGGGATTTTGATAAAGCTTGTGTTGAATCTGTAAACCATTTTGAGTAGTGTTAGCATATTAACAATATTATATCTTCTTATCCATGAACATGAGATTTCTTTCATTTATTTACTTCTTTTATTTTCATTAACAATGTTTTGTACTTTTCAGTGTACAAGACTTCTTTTTTTAAATTTATTCCTAAGTATGCTATCCAAGAATAGAAGTAGTTTTACTTCTTCCTTTTCAATCTGATAATTTTTATTTCTTTTTCTTGCCTAGTGCCTTGACTAGATTCTCCACTACAATGCTGATTAGATAGAAGGGATGAGATAAATATTCTGGTCTTGTTCCTGACCTTAGGGGCAAAGCTATTAGCTTTCACCATTAAGTATGATGATAGTTCTGGGTTTTTCTTAAATGCCCTTTATCAGATCGAAGAAGTTCCCTTCTATTACTGCCTTCTTCAGTGTTCTTATCATGAAAGGTTGTTAGATTTTGTCAGTGCTTTCTCTGCATCTATTGGCAAAATAATGTGGATTTGTCCTTTAATCTATTAATATGATTTAGTACATTGACTTTTTTTCATGAGTTGAACCAACCTTGCATTCCTGGGGTGAATCACACTTTGTCATGGTGTGTGATCCTTTTTATATGCTGCTGGATTTGATTTGCTAGTATCTTGTTGAAGATATTTCTATATATATTCATAAGGGATATAGCTTTCTGCAGTTTTCTTGTGAGTTGTCTGGCTTTGGTATCAGGGTAATTCTGGCTTCAAAGAATGAGTTAGGAAGTGTTTCCTTCTATTACTGATGAATTGCCTATTAATACCTTCAAGTGTGTCAAGTTCTGCTTCATGCATTTCTGGGCTCTGTTGTTAAGTACATATATGTTTATAATTATTTTGATGGAGTGACCCTTTTATCATTATAAAATGTCCACTTTTTCTCTAGTAACAATTTTTAACTTGAAGTCTCTTTTGTCAATACTGCAACCACTCTAGTTCTTTTGTTTACTGTTTTCATGGTTTCATGGTTTCACATATTTCCATCCTTTAAACCTATTTGTGACTTTGATTCTAAAATGTACCTTTTGTAGACAACATATATTTGAATCATGCACCCTCCCATCATAATTCTAGTCTTTGTCTTTTAATTAGTGTTTAATCCATTTGTATTTAATATAATAACTGATAAGGTTTACATCTGCTATTTTGTTACTTGTTTTCTACATGTATTATATCTTGTTTGTTTCTTCATTCCTCCATTACTGCCTTCTTTTGTGTAAAATGGATATTATTTAGTGGGCCATTTTAATTGACCTATTTTACCCTTTTTTTTTTTTTTTTGCAGTTTTTTTTTTTTTTGAGATGGAGTCTCACTCTGACCCCCAGGCTGGAGTGCAGTGGTGCAATCTCGGCTCACTGCAAGCTCCACCTCCCGGGTTCATGCCATTCTCCTGCCTCAGTCCCCCGAGTAGCTGGGACTACAGGCGCACACCACCATGCCTGGCTAATTTTTTGTATTTTTAGTAGAGTTGGGGTTTCACCATGTTAGTCAGGATGGTCTTGATCTCCTGACCTCGTGATCCACTCACCTTGGCCTCCCAAAATGCTGGGATTACAGGCATGAGTCACTGCACCTGGCCACAATTAATATCTTAACTTATAACAATCTAATTTGCATTAATACAAAGTTGATTACAGCCATATATAAAACTTTTCCTCTTATATAGCTCTAGTACCTACCCTCTTATTTGTGCTGTTATTTTCATATAAATTACCTCATTATACATTGCATGGTCTGATACATGACTGGTACACAGATTCATAATTATTGCTTTATGTAGTTGTCTCTTAAATAATATAGTAGAAAAGAGTTATAAATAAAAGATACATTTACATTGTCCTTTATATTTAGTTATGTAGTTATCTTTATCAGAGACCTGTATTTCTTCATGTAGACTCAAGTTATTGTCTAGGATCCTTACATTTAGGCTGGAAGAACTCCATTCTCTGTTTTTGTTTATATTGGAATTACTTAATTTCTCTTTCATTTTTGAAGAACAATTTTGCTAGATATAGAATTCTTGAGTCTTTCTTTCAGCTCTTTGAATATGCCATCCACTGCCTCCCAGACTGCATAGTTCCTGATGAGAAATAAGTTAATCTTAATGAAGACCACTTGTGCTGTATTGCTTCTCTCTTGCTGTTTTTAAGATTCTCTGTGTTTGTCTTTCAACAGTTTGATTATGATGTTTCTAGGTATGAAACTCTTTGAGTTTACTCTATTAGAATTTGTTGAGCTTCTTGGAGGTACAGATTCATGTTTTTTTAAATCAAATTTGGGAAGTTTTTGGCCATGGTTTCTTCAAATATTATTTTTCCCCTTTTGTTTCTCTCTTTCTGGGACTCTCATTATGAATATATGGATACACTTGGTGTCCCTAGGTCTCTGAGGCTCTTTTTCTTCTTTTTTTTTTTTTGTTGGTTCCTCAGTCTGAATAGACAGTCAAGTATATAAAAATGACAGAATGGGAGTAAAACAATCTGGAGGGAGGTTTGTAGAAATTGGTTGCAAAATTGTTGTTTCATTGTTTGTGAAAATTCTTTCTCTAGAGAATGTGTCCACAGCCAGGCAAGGCCCTCATAATGCCTGCTTTGAACATGGGGGGTTCAAAGCAAACAGATGCAGAAACAGTTTGCTCTTTTTTCACTTTCCCTGAGCCATCTCCTTAAATTCCTTTGCTCCCTAGGACCTAAGGGACTCAACATTTCTGTTTTCATCTTGGTCCTTTCTCTTGAACCATAGACTTTTGTGTCCAACATCTGAAATTCAGATCCAGATCACTCTGACTGCAAGGTCTATGAAGTTGGTCTGATTCCTATGTTCCTTTTCTATCACTTTCCTAAACCCTCAACAGGGCCTCTTTCACAGTGACTTAACTCCTTGATGGAGAGGTTTGTGGTAGGGTAAGGTGGGAAATGGGGCAGGTGAGGAGAGCTGCCTGTCTGGAACTGGATCTGGATGAGAAACCAAAGTCAGCTTCATGTCATTGACAATTTGGTTTATGACTATCCTGGCTATACTCTTTTGCCTTATGTACTCCTGATTGCCAAACCCAGTCCTAGAACAATGAAGAATGGGTATGAAATATTTATTCTGCTGAAGGGATAATTTGAGACCAACCTAACAGGATAATATGGGGGAGGAAGGTCTCTCCTTTCCTGCTGCCCACTTAGGCAACTCTGCAAACTGGGAGTATGGGGAAATAGGAGGACTCTTCTAAAAATCTTAGGATTCAGACAGTTTTGTAGCCAGCAGGCTGGGAGTCATCTTCAGCCTCTCCTTTCCTCTTTCCTTCCTTCTCCCTTCCTTCTTCTTTCATTTCCTTTCTTCTTCCTTCCCTCTCTCCTTCTCCATCCCTTTATACATGCAATAAGCCTAATACCTCTTTATTCTCTTTCACCTCCATGCTTTAGTTAAAATCTCATTGCCTTTTCCACCTGGAGAAAACTGAAACTTGTTCTGAATTGGTCTTTAACTCCCATCTTTAATTTCCATCAACCTTCCACACCAAATCAGAGATAGATTTTTAAAATCCAGATCTAAGTGGATTGGATACCCTCATAATGTAGAGGAGGCACACTGAGTACACAGCCAGTCCCACACAGTCAATGCATGTTCATTCTGGTTTAAACAGAAAAACCCATCTTGTAGCAACTACTTATAAGGAAATCCCAACATAACCCCCTTTTGTTTGTAGACTAGCTTCTGAACTTCCAGTTGAAACTGCATATCACTCCTTGTTTGAGCTTCATAGATTTTTGTGGGTAAGGATCACACAACTTGTTCTCCCATTTCTTCCTCTTGGGGTTAACACATATATTTCTTGTTTATGACTGTTTCCAGACAGATTTTGTCTCCGTTTCAGCAATGCATATCAAAATGGTTCAAGAACCTCACCTTCTACTTAACTCTTGTCCTACAAATGCTGTTTGTCAAGAGACTTTTCTCTGGGATCTAATTCTAAAATGCATGGGCCAGGCATAGTGGCTCTTGCCTGTCATCCAAGCACTTTGGGAGGCTGAGGTGGGTGGATCACCTGGGCCCAGGAGTTCGAGACCAGCCTTGCCCACATGTTGAAATCCCATCTCTACTAAAAATACAAAAATTAGGCAGGCTGGTGGTGCATGCCTGTAGTCCCAGCTACTTGGAAGGGTGAGGCAGGGGAATCGCCGGAACCCTGGAGGCAGAGGTTGCAGTGAGCAGAGATTGGGCTACTGCACTCCAGCCTGGGAGACAGTGAGAGTCCGTCTCATAAATGAATGAATTAATTAATTAATGAACGCTTGTGGAGAGTCCAGGCAGTTTAATGTGTTTTGAGTGAGAGAGATGTAAGGTGTGTGCTAGATCACACTGTGAGGTCTTCTTAGACCAGAGTTGAGCTGGGCCTTGAGGTATTGGCAAGACTAGGAATGGTGCAAAAGAGAGGAAATGTTATTCCAGATTCAGGAAGCAAGGTGAGAGGTTCCCAGCCCTAAGTGGAGATACATGCTGCACATATGTAGCAATAAAGAGGTAACCTGATTAGAGCTGCATTTGGGAAATGTGGAAAGGTAGGAAATCACGGCACAGCAGTTGTAGTACTGGGAATAGTTTCTGAATTCATCTAATTAATCATTCCCCAAACTACATTTTTTGGACACTCATATCTCTCTAAGTATTAATAAATATCTCCCAATTAAAAAAATTAGGAGGTCCTTTGGTCAAATTCATCTGGTGAATACTGTGTTAAAGTCCTCAGGGAAGGATGTCACAAATGTGCATTATGAGTCTCCAAAACGGATGTATTATCCAGAATTTTCCTACCTTATTTGTCCATGGAGTGTTGTTTGCAAGAAGGTTCAAGCAAATATATTAAAAGGAGAATGTCCTATGAAATACAGGCTGTAAAATGTTGATCAATCCAACCTTCTTATTTGTTAAATGTTGCCCTGAGGGAAGAAATGCTTGCTTAAGGTCATTGCTTAAGCTGGAGACTATGCTTGGGCTAGAACCAGGCCTCCTGATTCCAGACATAGATCAATTACAGTGGTCTTGGTTGCCATGGATATTAGTAAGAAAAAACACTAGATGCTGTAACAAACGACGCCCAAATTTCAGTGCTTTGGCTCAACAGAATTTTATTTTTCATTAATGTGGCAGTCTAGTGTGGGAGTTCCTGGCCAGTGGGCAGCTTGCTTCCTGTGGTTAATCAGAAACCCAGGCCCCTACAATTGTGTGGATCTGCAGTCCACTGCGGCCACAGAGTAGACAGAAGAGAACATAGAGAAGCCCCACTTGCTTTTTAAGGGCTCTGGCCCTGGAATTAGATCTTACCCCAGTCACTTCTTAGCTGTGCTTCTCCATCACTGAACTGCTTTTACCCTCAGTTTCTTTATCTATAAAGTGGGGGCAATTATAGAACTACCTCACAAGATTGTTATGCACAGTAACTGAGTTAATATTTGTCAAATACTTATCTATACCTGGTACATAGTATGGGCTTTATACGTACTTTTTAGATAAAATAATAAAAAGGTTAAAAAAAAACTTCTGCTCATTTCATTAGCTATACCGGGCCGCCAGGGGAGCTGTTTCCCAGTGCCAACTCCACATTATGGAACCGGGAAGTTCTGAATTTTTGGCAAATAGCTAACTATGTTTGCCAAACATTAGAATTTGTGTCTAAACAGGTGGGTGATGGAAATTTTTTTTTTTTTTTTTTTGAGACGGAGTCTCGCTCTATCGCCCAGGCTGGAGTGCAGTGACCGGATCTCAGCTCACTGCAAGCTCTGCCTCCCAGGTTTACGCCATTCTCCTGCCTCAGCCTCCCGAGTAGCTGGGACTACAGGCGCCCGCCACCTCGCCCGGCTAGTTTTTTGTATTTTTTAGTAGAGACAGGGTTTCACGGTGTTAGCCAGGATGGTCTCGATCTCCTGACCTCATGATCCACCCATCTCGGCCTCCCAAAGTGCTGGGATTACAGGCTTGAGCCACCGCGCCCGGCCGATGGAAATTTTTGAAGGTTTTGAGAAGAGAAATAAAATATGAATAAGCCACTGCAGATATTTCTCTCCTATCTCAAATCTTTTCTTGTAAAGTTTGAGTTATTGAAGGTAAAATTACATTATTTTAGACTGTGAACATGTGTGACAGAGAATATGTGATTTTTTTTTTCTCCACTCACTACAACCTCTGCCTCCTAGGTTCAAGCGATTCTACTGCCTCAACCTCCCAAGTAGCTGGGATTGCAGGCACCTGGCACCATGCCCAGCTAATTTTTGAATTTTTGGTAGAGACAGGGTTCCACTATGTGTTGGCCAGGCTCGTCCTGAACTCCTGATCTCAAGTGATCCACCTACCTCGGCCTCCCAAAGTGCTGAGATTACAGGCATGAGCCACTGCACCTGGCCTGGAGTATGTGATTTTTTATTTGTCATAAGGATTTAAAAATAAAACGGGACATTTGGTGGAATACCAGATGTGACCAGAAAAATGTCTTGTCACATACATTGTATCTGCTTCTAAGCAAAATGAATATATGGCTACTGCCAAAATCATTGAGGAGAAAAAACTTAAATTTTCCAGAGACAAAAACCATAATAACAGGAAATTAATTGAATAGAGTCTTTATTGCTAATTTAATGTTTTTAAAAACTAATGCTATCTGATGTGCTGAAGTAATTTATTTTCTTTGAAAATTAAAAAATATTTATAAGAGATGTTACTGGTCCTCAACTTTCCCATAAGGTGGTATGTTTCTCATCTTTAAATTCTCCTGTCATAGAAGCGGGAGCTATTTGGATTGTTCACACATACTCCACTTCTCTGCAGGCACATGGTAAGATAGCATCTCCCTGCCCATTTTTGAAGATAGGCATGGGTCATGTGACTTGTCTTGGCCAAAGAAATGTGAGTGGTCATCATGGATGTCACTTTCAGGCAGAAGATTTAAGTATCATTGTGTGATTTGTCACGTTCCTTCCTTCAACTGTGGGGCTTATGACCCATTATAGCCTTCTTCCATGCAGGTCTGAGTGTCTGAAAAGAATATAGTCCCACTGCCAATCAGAATTGAATATGCAGTGTAAGAAAGAAAGAAACTTTTGTTAAGCCAATAAGACCTATATTTTTTGCCTCACCATAATGTAACCAATACCAGCTGACCCAAATAATTTCAGGTTGGGAAAGCGTAACTCTTAACTTTTTCTTTTTTTAAGCAAATTGGATTATGGTGTGTAGCACAGATGGCTGGAGGGACAGCCTGGAGATTGGAACATAGGTTAAGTGACAAGGGCCTGAACAAGGCTTAGTCCAGTGGAGACAGAGGGCAATAGAAAAGACAAAACATTACCCAGCCCTTGTTCTTAAACATCATACTCTCCTTAGATACAGGGATGACTAAAGCTGCAGTTGACAATCACTATATCTTCTCAGGAAATGACTTAACTTTGCCTTTTGAAGTATTTTTGAAACTCTAAGGCTAATTATGTTTAATGCATTAGTACTGTTTGGTTATTGGTTTATTGGATGTTGTCTCTAATTGACAGTATTTCTTCCTATCTTGCAGACTAAAATCCCCTTAACATGATAATTATTACTGGACAATACTGTATTCAATTTATTCTGAAAGTAATCATGCTATAATATTAGGCATTGCTTTTTGCAATCAATGGAGATCTTTTTTTCATTATAACAGAAAGAAATAGTAATTTTAAGAGTCACAATAGAAAGATAAGGTCCAATGGAGTCATTATTGGTATAGGCAGCTGATTTCAGATCACTAACCAGTACTGTTTGCTGAGTTACAATAGAGTGAGGTTCTGGAGTCATTTGTGTAGATAAAGGTACTGATGTAAAATACACACCTAACCGGAAGGAATTACTGAGTGAGCCAGGTGTTTCCTAGATATCAGCTGAAGTACAGAATTAGTCCCCCTGTCTTGGTCTGTAGATCACAGATGGGACAAAAACCTTTATAGAAAACTAACTCATCTAACATCCACTAAATTTAGTATGTCCTCACTTATTTCCCCGAATCACTAATGGACATGGGAAGGTTTTTGTTCTTTTGATATTTATTATTTTAAAAATTACAAACAGAACTGAGTTACCAAAGTCAATTTAACAAATATTTCCTAAGCACCTACTGCTCTCTCCACTTAACTAAAGCCCTCACTGCAATGGATGTGGCTACTCTGGAAAGTCAGGGGTAGAAAGTGGGAAATATGATTTGAGTGATATCCCTATCTAGTCCCCCTGTGTACATTAACATTATTAAAATGCTATTTTAAAATTCAATTGCCATATGACTTCATTTATATTTTAAACTATTGACATCTGGGTCTTTAATTTTTCTTTTTTCTCTTTTTTTATTCAATCATATTTGGGGAACAGGTAGTTTTTGGTTGCATGAATAAGTTCTTTAGCAGTAATTTCTGAGAGCTTGGTGCACCCATCACCTGAGCAGTATACACACTACCATTGTGTAGTCTTTTATCCCTTACCCCCACCCCGTGCTTCTCCCCAAGTACCCAAAGTCCATTGTATCATTCTTATGCATTTGCATCCTCAGAGCTTAACTCCCACTTGTATTAATAAGTGAGAACATACTATGTTTGGTTTTCCATTCCTGAGTTACTTCACTTAGAATAATGGTCTCCAACTCCATTCAGGTTGCTGCGAATATCATTCCTTTTTATGGCTGAGTAGTATTCCATGGTGTATATATACATACCACATTTTCTTTTTATTATTATTATTATTATTATTATACTTTAAGTTCTAGGGTACATGTGCATAATGTGCAGGTTTGTTACATATGTATACTTGTGCCATGTTGGTGTGCTGCACCCATCAACTCGTCAGCACCCATCAACTCATCATTTACATTA
>NW_012117155.1:1755071-1762389 GCF_000951035.1 Colobus angolensis palliatus
CTTGCGGTTAGATCGCAGACTGCTGTGCTAGCAATCAGTGAGGCTCTGTGGGCATGTGACCCTCCTGGCCGGATGTGGGATATAATCTCCTGGTGTGCCCGTTTGCTTAAAGCACAGTATTGGGGTGGGAGTTACCTGATTTTCCAGGTGTTGTGTGTCTCAGTTCCCCTGGCTAGGAAAAGGGATTCCCTTCCCCCTTGTGCTTCCCAGGTGAGGCAATTCCTGGCCCTGCTTCAGCTCTCGCTGGTCGGGCTGCAGCGGCTGACCAGCACCGATTGTCCGGCACTCCCTAGTGAGATGAACCCAGTACCTCAGTCGAAAATGCAGAGATCACTGGTCTTCTGTGTCGCTCGCGCTGGGAGTTGGAGACTGGAGCTGTTCCTATTTGGCCATCTTGCTCCACCCTCCACATTTTCTTTATCTACTCATTGGTTGATGGGCATTTAGGCTGGTTTCATATTTTTGTAATTGTGAATTGTGCTGCTATAAACATGCATGTATAAGTGTCTTTTTCATATAATGACTTCTTTCCTTATGGGTAAATACCCAGGAGTAGGATTGTTGGATCAAAGGGTAGTTCTACTTTCAGTTCTTTAAGGAATCTCCACATTGTTTTCCATAGTGGTTGTACTAGTTTACATTCCCACCAACAGTGTAAGTGTTCCATTTTCACTACATCCACACCAATGTCTGTTATTTTTGATTTTTTGATTATGGCCATTCTTGCAGGAGTAAGGTGGTATCACATTGTGGTTTTGATTTGTATTTCCCTGATCATTAGTGATGTTGAACATTTTTTTGTATGTTTGTTGGCCATTTGTATATATTCTTTTAAGAATTGTCTATTCATGTCGTTAGCCCACTTTTTGATGGGATTGTTTGTTTTTTCTTGCTGATTTGTTTTAGTTCCTTGTAGATTCTGGATATTAGTACTTTGTTGGATGTATAGATTGCAAAGATTTTCTACCACTCTGTGGGCTGTTTGCTCTGCTGATTATTTCTTTTGCTGTGCAGAAGCTGTTTTGTTTAAGTCCCATCAATTTATCTTTGTTTTTGTTGCATTGCTTTTGGGTTCTTGGTCATGAAGCCATTGCCTAGCCAATGTCTAGAAGGGTTTTTCCAATGCTATCTTCTAGAATTTTTATGGTTTTCCAGACTAAGATTTAAGTATTTGATACATCTTGAGTTGATTTTGTATAAGGTGAGAGATGAGGATCCAGTTTCATTCTTCTACATGTGACTTACCAATTTCCCAGCACCATTTGTTGAATAGAGTATCCTTTCCCTACTTTGTTTTTGTTTGCTTTGTCAAAGATCAGTTGACTGTAAGTTTTTGGCTTTACTTCTGAGTTCTCTGTTCTGTTCCATTGGCCTACATGCCTGTTTTTACACCAGTACTATGCTGTTTTGGTGACTATGGCCTTATAGTATAGTTTGAAGTCAGGTAATGTGATGCCTCCAGATTTGTTCTTTCTGCTTAGTCTCAAATTGACTACGTGAACCTTTTTTTTTTTTTTTTTGTTCCATATGAATTTTAGTATTTTTTTTCTAGTTCTGTGAAGAATGATGTGGTATTTTGATGGGAATTGCATTGAATGTGTAGATTGCTTTTGGCAGTATGGTCATTTTCACAATATTGATTCTACCCATCCATGAGCATGGTATGTGTTTCCATTTGTTTGTGTTGTTTATGATTTCTTTCAGCAGTGTTTTGTAGTTTTCCTGTCAAGATCTTTCACCTCTTTGGTTATGTGTATTTCTAAGTATTTTATTTTTATATTTTGCAGCTGTTGTAAAAGGTATTGAGTTCTTGATTTGATTCTCAGCTTGGTGGTGGTTTTTGTACAGCAGTGCTATGACTTTTGTACATTGATTTTATATCCTGCAACATTACTGAATTGATTTATCAGATCTAGGAGCTTTTTGAATAAGTCTTTAGGGTTTTCTAGGTATATGATCACATCAGCAGTGAATAGCAACAGTTTAACTTCCTCTTTACTGATTTGGATGCCTTTTTTTTGTTTTTCTTGTCTGATTGCTCTGGCTGGGACTTCCAGTACTGTGTTGAATAGAAGTGGTGAAAATGGGCATCTTTCTCCTGTTTCATTTCTCAGGGGAAATGCTTTCAACTTTTCCCTGTTCAGTATAACATTGGGTGTGGGTTTATCATAGATGGCTTTTAGTACCTTGAGATATGTCTCTTCTGTGCTGATTTTGCTGAAGGTTTTAATGATAAAAGGATGATGGATTTTGTCAAATGCTTTTTCTGTGTCTATTGAGATAATCATATGATTTTTATTTTTGATTCTGTTTATATGATGTATCACATTTATTGACTTGTATATGTTAAACCATCTCTGCATATGATATGAAACCCATATCTTTTTGAGATGCTGTTAGATTCAGTTAGCTAGTATTTTGTTGAAGATTTTTGCATGTATGTTCATCAGGGATATTGATTTGTAGTGTTTTGTTGTTGTTATGTCTTTCCCTGGTTTGGGTGTTAGAGTGATACTGGCTTCATAGAATGATTTAGGGAACATTCCCTCTTTCTCTATTTTTTTGAATAGTTTCAGTAGGATTGGTGCTAATTCTTCTAATGTCTTATATAATTCATCTGTGAATCCATCTGGTCCTGGATTATTTTTGCTGTTGGCAATTTTTAAATTACTGTTTAATCTCGCTCCTTGTTATTGTTCTGTTCAGTTTCTATTTCTTCCTGATTTAATCTAGGAGGGTTGAATATTTCCAGGTATTTATCCATCTCCTCTAGGTTTTCTAGTTTGTGTTCATAGTAGCCTTGGATGGTCTTTTGTATTTCCGTGGTATTGGTTGTAATATCTGCCATTTTGTTTCTAATTGAGCTTATTAGCATCTTCTCTCTTCTTTTCTTGGTTAATCTTGCTAATGGCATATCAATTTTGTTTATCTTTTCAAAGAACCAGCTTTTTAATTTATCTTTTGCTTTTTTTTTGTTTCAATTTCATTTAGTTCTGCTCTGATCTTTGTTATTTCATTTCTTCTGCTAGGTTTGGGTTTGGTTTGTTCTTGTTTCTCTAGTTCCTTGAGGTGCGACCTTAGATTGTCTATTTGTGCTGTTTCAGACTTTTTGATGTAGGCATTTATTACTATGAACTTTTCTCTTAGCACCACTTTTGTTGTAACACAGAGATTTTGATAGGTTGTGTCACTATTATCATTCAGTTCAAAGAATTTTTTAATGTGCATCTTGATTTAATTGTTGACCCAAAGATCATTCAGGGGCAGATTATTTAATTTCCATGTATTTGTATCATTTTGAAGGTTCCTTTTAGAGTTAATTTCCAGTTTTATTTCACTGTGGTCCAAGAGCGTATTTGATATAATTCTGATTTTTAAAAATTTATTGAGACTTGTTTTGTGGCCTGTCATATGGTCTATCTTGGAGAATGTTCCATGTATTGATGAAAAAAAAGTATATTCTGCAGTTGTTCCATAGAATGTTATGTAAATATCTGTTCATTCCATTTGTTTTAGAGTATAGTTTTAAGTCCATTATTTCTTTGTTGACTTTCTGTTTTGATGATCTGTCCAGTGCTGTAAGTGGAGTACTGAAGTCCCCCACTATTATTGTGTTGCCATCTATCTCATTTCTTAGGTCTAGTAGTAATTGCTTAATAAATTTGGGAGCTCCAGTGTTAGGCACATAAATATGTAGAATTATGATATTTTCCTGTTGGACTAATCCTTTTGTAAATATATAATGTTCCTCTTTGTCTTGCTTTAAAATCTGTTTTTTTGTCTGATACAAGAATAGCTACTCCTGTTCCCTGTTGGTTTCCATTTGCATGGAATATCTTTTTCCACTTTTTAACTTAAATTTATGTGAATCCTAATGTGTTAGATGTGTCTCTTGAAGATAGCAACTACTTGGTTGATGGATTTTTATCCATTCTGCCATTCTGTATCTTTTAAGTGGAGTATTTAGGCCATTTACATTCAATGTTAATATTGCAATGCGAGGTACTGTTCAATTCATCAAGCTAGTTGTTGCCTGAATACCTCTTTTTTTCCATTGTGTTATTGTTTTATAGGCCCTGTGAGATTTTTGCTTTAAAGAGGTTCTATTTTGCTATATCTTGAGGTTTCATTTCAAGATTTAGAACTCCTTTTAGCATTTCTTGTGGTGCTGGCTTGGTAGTGGTGACTTCTCTCCGCATTTGTTTATTTGAAAAAGACTTTATTTCTCCTTCAATTATGAAGCTTAGTTTTGCTGGATACAAAATTCTTCTATGATAATTTTATTTGAGGAGGCTAAAGATAGGACCCCAATACCTTCTGGCATTTAGGGTTTCTGCTGAGAAATCTACTGTTAATCTCTTAAGTTTTCCTTTATAGGTTACACGATGCTTTTGCATCACAGTTCTTAAAATTCTTTCCTTCACCTTGCTTTTAGATAACCTGATGACTACGTGCCTAGGTGATAACCTTTTTGTGATGAATTTCCAAGGTATTCTTTGAGCTTCTTGTATTTGGATGTCTAGATATCTAGCAAGGCCAGGGAAGTTTTCCTTGATTATTTTCTCAAGTTTTCCAAACTTTTAGATTCCTCTTCTTTCTCAGGAACACTAATTATTCTTAGGTTTGGTCATTTAACATAATCCCAAATTTCTTGGAAGCTTTGTTCACTTTTTTAAAATTCCTTTTTTCTTTGTCTTTGTCAGATTGGGTTAATTCAACAGCCTTGTCTTAGAGCTCTGAAGTTCTTTCTTCTACTTGTTCTACCATTGAAACTTTCTAGTGTATTTTATATTTCTCTGAGTTTGTCTTTCATTTCCAGAAGTTGTGATTGTTTTTTTCCTTATGATATCTATTTCTCTGGAAAATTTTTCATCCATATCCTTAATTTTTTTTTTAGTTTCTTTACATTGGTTTTCACCTTTCTCTGATACCTCCTTGAGTAGCTTAATAATCAACCTTCTGAATTTTTTATCTGACAATTCAGGGATTTCTTCTTGGTTTGGATCCATTGCTGGGGAGGTAATCTTTTGGGGATATGATAGAACCTTATTTTGTCATATCACCAGAATTTTCTGGTTACTTCTCATTTGGGTAGATTATTTCAGTAGAAAGATCTGGAACTCAAGGGCTGCTGTTTAGATTCTTTTGTCCCATGGGGTGATCACTTGATGTGGTACTCTCCCCCTTTCTCTAGGGATAGAGCTTCCCAAGAACCAGACTGTAGTGATTGGTATTGCTCTTCTGGGTCTAACTACCCAGTGGGGCTACCAGGCTCTGGGCTGGTACTGGGGAGTGTCTGCAAAGAATCCTGTGATGTGATCTGTCTTCAGGTCTCATGGCCATGGATACAAGCATCTGCTCTGGAGGAGGTGGCAGGGGAGTGAGGTAGACTCTGTGAGAGTCCTTGGTTATAGTTTTGTTGAGTGTGCTGGTTTTCTTGAATGCTGGTTATGCTAGCAGTGAAGTTGTCGTGTAGGTAGGCTCAGGACCTCTGGTTAGCCACGATGTTACAGGTGGTGGAATTAGCTGTTGTTTTCTCTTTTCTTGGAGCAGGATTATTCTGTCATGAGTTGCTGTAATGGCTTGAGTTGGTTGACCTCCAGCCAGGAGGTGGTACTTTCAAGAGAACACCAGCTGTGGTAGTAGAAGGGGGATATAAACATGCCCTAAGTTGACCAGCACAATTATTTGGGTTTCTCAGGTGATGGGCAGGGCTATAAAGCTCCCAGGATTTTATGTCTTTTGTGTTCAGCTACCAGGGTGGGTAGAGGGATACCATCAGGTGGGGGCAGGGTTAGGCAGGTCTGAGCTCAGACTCTCCTTGGGCAGGGCTTGCTGCAGCTACTTTGGGGGATGGGGTTCCAAGGGAGACTTTGGCTGCCTCTGCTGCATCATACAGGTTGCCAAGGAAGTGGGGGAACCTGGCAAGTGGCAGGCATAACCCAACTTCCATGCAACCAGCAAGGCCAGTCTCACTCCTGTCATGCTCTGCTAACAGCACCGAGTTTCTATCCAGGCATCCCGTGCATGGGGTTCAGATGTTGTCCCAGGTTACAAGTTTCCCCACTGAGAAAGCAAGCTTTCAGACCTCACACCTCCCACCTGCTCACACCATTGGCTGCAACTCCTGCAGCAATTCCTGTTGCTGCCCCTGATTCTGCTCAAGAGAATTTGTGCTTGGTTAAAATTTTTACAAAGTTCAGTTGGAAGCTTCTTTCACCCTGTGACCCCTCTCTAGTTCCACTGGCTGTCTTCACCGAGGACCCCAGTGAGATAAAGTCAGGGATAGCTTCCCTGGGTTTGAGCTGGGGACTGGGAGTGCCTACAGGGCTCTTCCTGCTGCTTCTTCTACTTTAATATTTCACTGAGCTCCTTAAATCTGTTTCAACTCTAGGTAAGATTAAATCCTCTCCCATGACCTGGATTTTCAGGTTCTCCCATGGAGATGTGTATTTAGAGGCAGGTTTCCCCCCATCATACTTTGGGAACTCACAGTTTTCCAGCTGTCTCGTGGAGTTTCCAGCAGGAAGCCACTTATTCCACAAGATCTGTGAACTCTTTCAATTTTCCTGGCACGTACCTGTGGTGGTTCTTGGAGCAGAAGTTCACAATGTGAGTCTCCATGTGCTGTTCTGTCTGTCCAAGTGGGAGCTGCACGTTAGTGCTATCTCCTATCTGCTGTTTTCCCTAGCTAGGTTATTCCTAATTCCTCTTTTTTCTTCTTTTTCAAGTTTCTTTTGGCTCTTCTCAGATTTGCATTTTTATATAAATTTGAGAATCAGCTTGTCAATTTCCATTAATAAGCTATTGACATTTTGGTTAGGTTTGCATGTAACTTATATGAGGATTTGGAGAGAATTGGTATCTTAAAATATTAAGTCTTAACATACATGAAAATGGTCTCTCCTTCCATTTATTGAAGTTTCTTATTTCTCTCAATAACATTTTGTGGTTTTCAGTGTAGAGGCCTTAACCATAGTTAAACCAATTTATTGCTAGATGCTTGATGTTTTTTGATCCTACTTGTAGTAGGTTGAAAAATGGCCTGTAACAATGTTGGGTCCTAGTTCCCAAAAACCTATAAATGTTATCTTATTTGGAAAAAAGGTCTCTGCAGATGTGATTATGTTAAGGATCTTGAGGTGAGGAAATTGTCCTGAATTATTTGGGTGGGTCCTAAATGCTATCACAGGTATTCTGTTTTTTCTTAAAAAAATTTTTTTTTATTATACTTGAAGTTCTGGGATACATGTGCATAACGTGCAGGTTTGTTACATAGGTCTACACGTGTCATGGTGGTTTGCTGCACCTATCAACC
>NW_012117155.1:1763279-1795759 GCF_000951035.1 Colobus angolensis palliatus
CCCGGCCTGCATTTCTCTAATGACCAGTGATGATGAGCTTTTTTTCATATGTTTGTTGGCAGCATAAATGTCTTCTTGTGAGAAGTGTCTGTTCATATCCTTTGGGCACTTTTTGATGGGGTTGTTTTTTTCTTGTAAATTTCTTTAAGTGCTTTGTAGATTCTGGATATTAAACCTTTGTCAGATGGATGGATTGCAAAAACTTTCTCCCATTCTGTAGGTTGCTTGTTCTGTCTGATGATAGTTTCTTTTGCTGTGCAGAAGATCTTTAGTTTAATTCGATCCCAGTTGTCAATTTTGACTTTGTTACCATTGCTTTTGATGTTTTAGTCATGAAGTCTTTGCCCATGCCTATGTCCTGAATGGTATTGCCTAGATTTTCTTCTAGGAGTTTTATGGTTTTAGGTCTTACATTTAAGTCTCTTTTTTTTTTTTTTCTGAGACAAAGTCTCACTCTGTCGCCCACGCTGGAGTGCAGTGGCACGATCTCAGCTCACTGCGAGCTCCACCTCTCAGGTTCATGCCGTTCTCCGGCCTCAGTCTCCTGAGCAGCTGGGACTACAGGCTCCCACCACCATGCCTGGCTAAGTTTTTTGTATTTTTTGTAGAGACGGGGTTTCACCGTGCTAGCTAGGATGGTCTTGATCTCCTGACCTTGTGATCCGCCCGCCTTGGCCCCTCAAAGTGCTGGGATTACAGGCCTGAGCCACATTTAAATCTTTAATTCATCTTGAGTTAATTTTTGTGTAAGGTGTAAGGAAGGGGTCCAGTTTCAGTTTTCTGCATATGGCTAGCCAGTTTTCCCAACACCATTTATTAAATAGAGAATCCTTTCCCCATTGTTTGTTTTTGTCAGGTTTGTCAAATATCAGATGATTGTAGATGTGTGGTGTTATTTTTGAGGCCTCTGGTATGTTCCATTGGTCTATATATCTGTTTTGGTACAAGTACCATGCTATTTTGGTTACTGTAGCCTTGCAGTATAGTTTGAAATAAGGTAGCATGATGCCTCCAGCTTTGTTCTCTTTGCTTAGGATTGTCTTGGCTATGCAGGCTCTTTTTTGGTTCCATATGAAATTTAAAGTAGTTTTTTCCAATTCTGTGAAGAAAGTCAATGGTAGCTTGATGGGGATAGCATTGAATCTATAAATGAACTTGGGCAGTATGGCCATTTTCACGATATTGATTCTTCCTATCCATGCACATGGAATGTTTTTCCATTTGTTTGTGTCCTCTCTTATTTCCTTGAGCAATGGTTTGTAGTTCTCCTTGAAGAGGTCCTTCAAATCCCTTGTAAGTTGTATTTCTAGGTATTTTATTCTCTTTGTGGCGATTGTGAATGGGAGTTCACTTATGATTTGGTTGTTTGTCTATTATTGGCATATAGGAATGCTTGTGATTTTTTTCACATTGATTTTGAATCCTGAGACTTTGCAGAAGTTGCTTATCAGCTTAAGGAGATTTTGGGCTGAGACGATGGGGTTTTCTAAATATACAATTGTGTCACAGGCATTCTTATAAGAGAGACAGAGAGATATTTGACATAGACACACAGGGGAGAAAACCATCTGGAAATGGAGCAGAAAGAGATTTGAAAATGCTGGCCTTGAAGACTGGAGAGAGATGACTATTAACTCGAGAATGCTAACAGCCTCCAGAAGCTGGAGGGAGCAATGAACAGATTCTCTCCTAGATCCTCTGGAAAGTGCCTTTGATTTTCTTGTTTTTCCCCAGTGAAACTGATTTTGGACATCTGGCCTCCAGAACTATGAAAAAATACATTTTTGTTGTTTTGAGTCATTATGTTTGTAGTAATTTGTTATAGCAGCCTCAAGAAACTGACACTGTTGTAAGTGGTATTGTTTTTAAAATTCAGGCTAATTCAGGCATAATTTACATTCAGTAAAACTCTACGTTTTTAGATATAAATTCAATGATATATGACAAATGTATATAGTAATGTAACTACCACTACAAGAGAGATATAGAACATTTTCATCACCACAAAAAAGTTCTCTTGTGCTTGTTTCAAATCAATCTTCTTTTCCCACCTAAGCTCCAAGTAATTACTGATATGGTTTCTGCCTCTGGAGTTTGGCAGATGTCATATAAATGGAGTATACCAATTCTAAAGGTTATATACAATATATAGCCTTTAGATTTTGACTACTATTTTGTTGAAGAGTTTTGTGTCTATTTACAAGAGAAATTTTATGCAGTTTTTTTGTATTTTTTTTTTTCTGGTTTCAATATTAGGAAAACTCTGGCTTTACAAAATATGTTGGGAAGTGTTTCTCTTCTGTATTCTGGAAGATTGTGAATAGAATTGATATTATTTCTTCTTAAAATGCTTGATATTATTTACCAGTAATGCCATCAGGGCCTAGAGTTTTCATTGAGGGAGTGTTTTAAACAACACATTCAATGTAATTAATAGATATAGGACCATTCATGTTATCTATTTCTTCTTGAGTGAGCTATGATAGGTCAGAATTTTCAGGAATTTATTTTATCAATGTTATCAAGCATATTGGCATAAAGTTGATCATAATATTCCCTTATTATCCTCTTATGTCTGTAGAATCTATGGTGATGTCCACATCTTTCCTGCCTCTGCAATCTTATTGTTGGTAACATGTATCTTTAAAAATTTTTTTTCTTCATCAGTCTGGCTGGAGATTTATCAACTATATTAATATTTTCAACTAGCTTTAGATTTCATTACTTTTTTCTCCATTATTTTGTTTTTAATTCTATTGATTTATATTCTTTTGCTATAAAGAATTTTGTTTCTTGAACTCCTAATCTCAAGCAATCCTTTTGCCTCAGCCTCCCAAGTTGCTGGGGTTGCAGGTGCAAGCCACTGCACCCAGCCTAAGAATTTTGCTTCTGTTTCTATGAAAATTTAGTGTCCTTTGGCACTTTAAACATGTCATCCCATTGATTTCTTGCTTTTAGAGCTTCTGTTGAGAAGTTAGCTGTGATTGTTGTGGGGTTTTTTTGTATGGATAATATATTCTCTTTCTCTACCCTACTTTCAAATTTTTCTTTTTCATTTTTGAAGCAAATGCTTCAAAGGAAAAATCCATGCCCAGTTATGAGATTCCCACCTCTGGGCTCACATCCCTTTGTCGCCTGGCCGAGTTGGGAGCTCTTTGTCTCCCACTTTTTCTAGTTATTTATGGCAAAATATTGGTCTGATATAAGATAGTTTCTCATAAATGGCAGAAGTCCTTTTATGAGTTTTAAAAGTATATATTTTTAGGTCTTTACTGAAACTGTTAATCTTGTCTTTGATCATATTGACACAAATTATGTTAAAGACTGTTTAATTATGCAATCTTTGGATCTCTGTGAGTCTGTTTCTATTATCTGTTATTTCTGCTCAGTGTCTTTTCTGTTGCCTTGCCTTATGGTATGCCAAGTTATTTTAAGATTGTGTGCCAGACCTTATATGTGAAAATTATTTTAGAAATTATGTGAGGACTTGGAAGTTATGTTCCTCCTCTGGAAAGGATTTTACTTTGCTTCTGTGAAGTTTCTGGAGCCACTACCAATTTGGGATAAACTTAATGTAATTTCAGCAAGTGAGATAATTTAAAACATGGCTTCAGTTCCTACAAGGGAGTCACCTTCTGATTTGCCTTTACTTCTAAGTTACAGCCCTTTAGGATCCTAACCCAAACATAGCAAGTTTATCATCTTCTATTCCTTGGCAGGCCCTGGATACCTCCTGTTGGCCCCCAGGCCTGCAAGGTTATCAAAGACTGCTAAACATCTCAGATACTTTTTCTGGAATTGATAAGTGTCTCTAAAAGAAGCTCCTAATTCCATGTTAGCTCTGTTGTCTTATGCATCTTAGTCCACCAGTTCTTCACTATCTTTTGGGCCCTTCAGTACTCTAGGCAGTTTTAAACTTTTTAAAAACACAGTTTTTATAGATGTTTCCAACAGAAGAATGGTTCTCTTATCTAGTACCACATTAATAACCTCATTTGCCATTTCCTTGAGTGTATTATCATTTTTTTTTTCAAGACAGAGTCTTGCTCTGTCACCAGGATGGAGTGCAGAGGCACGATCTTGGCTCACTGCAACCTTTGCCTCCTGGGTTCAAGCAATTCTCCTGCCTCAGCCTCCTGAGTAGCTAGGACTACAGGCACATGCCATCATGCCCGGCTAAGTTTTGTATTTTTAGTAGAGACGGCGTTTCACCATGTTGGCCAGGATGGTCTCGATCTCTTGACCTCGTGATCTGCCTGCCTCAACCTTCCTGGGATTACAGGTGTGAGCCACTGCTCCTGGCCATAATTTTTAAGTCTGTTCATTTCCTGAATTGTTTCTAATTTGTCCGTATCTCTCTCTCTCTCTTCTCTCCCTTTTTTCCTCCTGTTTTTTGTTTTTTTTGTTTTTGTTTTTTTATTCATCTGATATGGTAAAAGGCTTTTCTCAAATGTCTCGTAAGCCTTGTGTGGGTGTGTCTTTTTAATGTTTTAAAAACAGGGACTACATGCTGATTGGAGAGGGGGGTGTGTGTGTGAGAGAGATCAAGAGAGAGGGAGGTGAGGGGAGAAAAGATGTTAGTGGACTTCACTGATCAGGGCTAACCTTGCTGTTTCCTTAGCCGGGAGGGGTCATTAAAATGTCAGTATATATGTGTCTTTTCTCCTGAGCAGGGTTATATTCCTAGCTGCCAATGTCCTAGGAAGTCTCACTATTCAGTTTTATGACTTTTATTCAATGCTTTACCACTTCTTTGAGTTGTTCCCTGAGTTCAAATTATCTCCACCAGGGAATAGAATGTAACTACCTAAATTTCTGGTGTTCATCTCAGGCCCAATCAGCTGTGATCAGGGGACTTGGTCACATGGTATAGAGTTGCCACTTTGGCACTGAGGTGAATATATTTTCCCAAGAGGATTTGAATGGGAGGAAATTATGGGCATATTCTTCATAAGGCACATTTTTATATCTTATTTTACTTGAAGCACTTCTGAAAGTTCTGAAATCCTTATATTTTCAAGGAAATCACTCCTCTTGATTTTGGAGAGTGGAAAAATAATCAAGCTATTTTGAGTAGTCAGCTTCCTCTTGTCAGGGACTTAAAAATTGTCATAAGGCTCACTTGGGACACATTCCAGATGATGGGATGTCCATTTCTGCTCAGAGATGGTTAGTACCTTGGCTATTTCAAAACAACATTATCTATGAGATGTGCAAAGGACATAAAACCAGATTAGAAGCTTCCTTCATTCTTTAGATAGAGTCTGTTCTAAATTTACAGGACGGAAATTTGGGGATGACCAAGGTCCTACTCTCACCTCATATTCCCCATTGCCAACTGGTGTAGTTAAAAAACAAAGAATAAATTTTACATTCAGACAGACTTCCGTTTGTGCCAGAGCCACTTACTAGCTGTGTGATTTAGGGCATGTTCTTCAAACTTGGAGGTTCAATCTCCCCCTCTATTTAAAATGGAAATAATAAAGCTTGTTCTGGAGCTTGTTCTCATCATACTCAATGAAAATAGTAACGCTTATGTGTTAAACACATGTTAAACGTGGTAGTTTTTCTCATGCTCTTATGTCTCACATGATTCAAATTACTAAAGTCCTATCACAAATGTTTTACCCTATTGAGAAAGCCAGGATGATTCTTCACTTGTTCTGCCGAGGACATTGCTGGGGCAGGACATAGTGTGTAGGGAGCTTAGATCAATGACAGGTTGGCGTATCATTCATTTAACAGCTGAAATGGGTGTGACTGAGGAAATGACTAGAGAGGTAGCATCCTGGAGAAAAGGCAAATTAAGAGCTAGACGTCAATTTGTCAAGTGTAAGAAGCTCAGTTTTACACAAACTAGACTAAAACTTGAAAAAATCAATCATGTATGAAACTTTAAAGTGGGGTTGGGAGGCAGGATCTGGAGAAATTCCCAGAACCACAAGATATGGCTCCTCTGCTCCAGGCAGGGTGTGATCTGAGGTCTTAAGATAGCATGATGATTTTTATTATCTTTTATATTCTACTTATTTTTATATAAATTAAACATCTACATAAGTATAAGGGGGTAAAAAACAAAAGCCCACCTTTCTGTCACCCCTTCTAATCTGTTTCTATGCATTTACACACATACACAAAATACTTTTTAAAAACATAAATGGGATCAATCTGTACATCTTTTAAATTTAAAAATATATTTTGAAGATTCATTCAATAAATATTATGAACTACTTTAGGTAATAGAGATTTCTGTTTTATTCACTTATTCACTATATCTCTAGCTTTTCAATGATTTTTTTCATACTGACACACATATATTCATATATTTTTTAACAGTGGCAGAACTATTTTACAGCATAAGAGACATTGTTTTCTCTCGGGTCTGAGTCTTGCCTTTCCATTTTCAAATGATACCTGTCAAACAACAGCTTTTAACTTCGGTTAAGTTCAATATATCATTCTTTTCCTTTATAAGTAGTGCTTTTTTGTGTCTTATCTAAGAAAATCTTTGCCTATCCCTAGGTTGTGAAGATTTTCTCATGTCTTCTTTTAGAAGTTTAATGGTCTAATCTTTATGTTATATCAATCTCTTAATTAAGGTTTGACCTGATCTAAATCACCAAGATTGGTCCAGAAACGGACAGTCCTAGGATTTTTGCTTGAAAGTTTCTGGGGTGGTCTATTTTGTGAGATAAAAACCTAGAGCTGCTGTTAGCCATTTTTGCTGCCTGAGAATGAAGCTGATGCAGAAGAAAGAGAAAAGAGATGGAAAGAGGCAGGCTCCTGACAACATTATTTGAACACCTGGTTCCTCCCAGACCTGCAGTCAGATGTTCCAGGCCCTTTCAGTTACAAGAGCCAATAAACCCCTATTTTGGCTTTAGGCAGTTTGAGTTGTATTTATTTCAACTACAATAACATTTTAGGTAAGTAGTGAACATTGTTAAGGATGTGGGTGGCGTCACTTATTTAATCTGTCCTCTATGGATGGGCATTTAAGTTGCTCAAAGTTTTAGCTATTATAAGTCATTCAATCCCTGGAGCTGGTGGAAGGAGGAGATTGGAGGAAGATGTTGGGTAAATTAAAGGGCCAATGTTTTGTGAGAGACACAGAGAATTTCATAAGAATAAAGCAGCAAGAGGCTACCTTGAGCCTGCATAGTTAAACCAAAGGAGAGGTTATTGTTTCATCAGACTTTTCATTAGAGGACTGGGAGCTTCTGTTCCATGGGCAAAGGAGTGGCCAGGAAGGAGATAGGGCTGTTCTATAACAACATCAACACCAGGCAAGGGGAGAAGGCAGAGGGACAAGGCTGCTGCCCGCCCGAGCCTCCTGAGATGGGCTCTGCTCAGGCCCTTGTCATGCTTGTGATCACAGTCTTGCCTTCAGCCCTTTCACAGACCTTTTCTCTCTATTCATATACCATGACATAGCCCTTTGCAAAGTGACCTTTAGACCTTGTGTTAATCAGTTTCGGCTCCTACAATAAAGTAACAGACTGGGTGACTTATAAATGATGGACATTTATTTCTCACAGTTCTGGAGGGTGGAAGTCTGAGATCAAGGTGCCTACGTGGTCAGGTTCTGATGAAGGCCCTCTTCTGTGTTGCAGACTACTTGTCTCTCATTGTGTCTTCACACAGTGAAAAAAAAAATAGGTGGTGGGGTTGCCTAGAGAGCTCTCTGAGGTCCCTTTTATAAGGGCACTAATCCCATCCATGAGGGCTCCACTCTTATGACCTAATCACCTCCCAAAGGCCCCATTTCCTAATACCATTATATTGGGGATTGAGATTTCAACATATGAATTTTGAGACATTCATTCATATGTCATTCAGCTCATTGCAGATCCCAAAACACATAAAACAAGAAACTTTGAATATAATCATTTGAATAACTTTCAAGTTTGCAAGTAAAAATCTGTTACAAAGGCATTATTATTATTATTACTATTGCTCATTTGAAAATGAGAGTATAGTCGAAATAGAAGAGGGCTTCAGCTTACTCTTTGAAGTCAGAAAGATCTGAACAACTAGTAGATTAAAAACCTCGGGTAAGCTACTTTTTATGCCTCGGTTCTTAATCTATAAACGGTACATAGCAAACACTTTGTTCATGTAATTATTGCAAGAATTGAATGAGATAATTTTTGGCAGCATGGCATATGGAAAATAACTGATGAATGGTTACAGACCTTATTAAAAAACAAAGGCTCAGGGAAATAGAGACATGTCCAAGTTCTCATAACTAGGGAGGGTCCAGAACAGTCTTGGATCCATCCATGACTTCTGATTCTTGCTCTTTCCACTACACAGTTTTTTTTTTTTTTTTTTTAAGATAGGGTCTTGCTCTGTTGTCCAGGCTGGATGGAGTACAGTGGTATGATCACAGCTCACTGCAGTCTTGAACTCCTGGGCTCAAGTGATTCTCCTGCATCAGCCTCCCAAGTTGCTGGGATTACAGGCATGACCCATGGCATCTAGCTCCACTGCACAGCATCTGACTGCAAATTGGGCAGTCGGGAAGGCCCAGACTAGTCTCTCAGCCAGTGAAGGAAGAGTATGGAGATCATATATTTTCCAGCTCTTTCTACTTAACTGTTGGACAATTTCCCTTTCTCAAACATCCTCCAAATACTGGTGTATTTAGAATGAGACCCTCCCAGGTGCTGACCTAACACTACCTCAAGGTTTTCTACCACAACTAAGACCTCAACAAGTTGTTCAATTTCCCAGAGCTCCCAGCCCAGGCTCGCCCTGGCGGCCGCTGCGGAGAAGCACCCAGTACCAACTGGGCCAGGGAGCCTCCGCGCTCATGGAGCAGAGAGGTCAAGAGCACATGGTGGCTGCCATTTGTATTTACTAAGCCCAAGCAGGGCAAACACTTCACGGGACGCACCCAGCTTGTGACACAATCCTTCCCCAGATGGAGAAAACACTCACATTCTGCTCTGGGGATTCCAGCACCAAGAGGATACACAGTGGCAGAGGACAGAGCTTAGGTCCTCTGGGAGGAACGTGGCTGAGGAATGGGGTGGAGGAGGCTGAAGCCTTTCATGGCCTCTTTAATGCTTAAGTAGTTGGCTCACATCCCTCAGGGCTGGCATTATAATGGTACCTGTGGTGCTTAGCCAACTTGGTCTAGGGAATTTTCTCAATCTGGACTGGGCCCTGAGCTCTGTGCAGCCTGTGTCTATTCTTGGTCACACACTTGAAAACTCCAGTTTTTGACTACCCAGTTTCTAATAGATTTCGATGGAAGCCTGTGCCGTTTAATCCCCAGGACGCCCCTGTGAGCTAGATTCTTTTGTTATCCTCATCTTGAAGGTGAGGAGACTGCAGTATGGAGATCCTGTGTCTCCTGCCAAGGATCACACAGCCGTGCAATAGAAAAGTTGGCATTGAAGCCTAGATCTGAGAGCTTCAAGGGCTGTTTTCCTTCCACCAGGCTATCCTGCACTGAACACCGTAATTATTTGTTACCTATAGACACGACCAATCATAGAACTGAACAGAAAACCTGGAGTCAAAGTCGAAGGGAGAAATCTAATTATTCACAGTTCTACTTGTATCTTCCTTCCTTACTTTCTATCCATCTCCCTCCCTCCCTTCCTACCTAATTATTCACAGTTCTACTTGTGTCTTCCTTCCTTACTTCCTATCCATCTCCCTCCCTCCCTCCCTATAGTTTGTTCTGCAAGCTTTCCTTTTATCACAGAATCACTGCCAAGCCACAACTTCCTGTGTTTTGTCTATTACCCAGGGAAGAAAGCAGTGTCTGCTGGCTTGATCTGTAATTGGGGCCGTAATTACTTCTGAACTGTTAGGGTTCAGAGGGCTGGCTAAAGATCTCTAAGAAATATCAGAACCTCCTGATTCTGTCATCTCTTGGGTGGAACTTAGAGACGAGTAACGTTATTGGAGTACTATTAAGTATCATATTCTGATTTATAGATAGATATTCTAAGGAGTATGTGTCTCTGTGTATATATACACACACACTGTGTGTACACTTTGGGTCTGGGCTCTTTTACTCAGCATAACACTTTTGAGCTTTATCCATACTCTTGCATACATCAGGGATTTCTTTTTATTGCTGAGTAGTACTCCATTGTATTGATATACAATAATTTATTCACCATTCCTCCTGATAGACATTTGTGTGGTTTCCAGTTTTGAGCTATTATGAAGAATGCTGCTGTGAACATTTGTGTACGACTCTTTGCTTAGACATATACTTTTATTTTTCTCTCAAATGTTTTTATTTCCTGTGAATGAAATTTCTGGGTTTTATGCAAAGCATATGTTTAACTTTTTAAGAAATTGCCAAACTGTTTTACCAAGTAGTACTATTTTATATTCCCACTATCACTGTTGGAGTTTCAGTTGTTCTACATTCTCATTAACACTATTATCAGTGTTTCAAATTTTAACCATTACACCTAAGTTTTAGTTCATGTTGTTTCATAATTTTAATTTACATTTCCCTGAAGATTGGTTATGTTGAACATATTGTCATGTATTTATTAGCTGCCCATAATCCTCTTTTGTGAAATGGGTGTTTAAATATTTTGCCTGTTTATCTGTTTCTGAATGAGGTATAGGAGTTCTTTATATATTCTGGATATAAATTCCTTGTCAGGGCTGGGTGCAGTGGCTTACGCCTGTAATCCCAGCACTTTGGGAGGCTGAGGCTGGTGGATTACTTGAGGTCAGGAGTTTGAAACCAGCCTGGCCAACATGGTGAAACCCGGTCTCTACCAAAAATACAAAACTTAGCCAGGCATGGTGACACACACCTGCAATCCCAGCTACTTGGGAGGCTGAGACAGGAGAATTGCTTGAACCCAGGAAGCGGAGGTTGCAGTCAGCCAAGATCACACCATTGCACTGGGTGGCAGAGTTAGACTCTGTCTCAAAAAAAAAAAAATTCCTTGTCAGATGTGTGTGTCCATGTGTATATATGTATTTACACACATATGTTTGTGTGTATATATATATAAGAATGACTATGTAACTATATGTTATATACATATGTCTGAAACTTGCCTTTTTAATATTTAAAAATGGTGTCTTTCACAGAGTAGAGGTTTTCAGTTTTGATTAAGTCCAATTTATTAATTTTGTTCTTTTGTGCTTAATGCTTTTTGGTGTCTTTCAGAAAAGAAAATAACAGAAAGGAAAATCACACATGCAAAATCTTTAACCTTAAGTTTGCAAAAATTTTCTCAGTGTTTAGAAGTTTAATAGTTTTAGCCTCTTTGTTATACTTATGGTAATTTTAGAGTTAATTTTTGTGTATGTTTGAGGTAAGGTTATTAGTCTGTTTTCACACTGCTATAAAGAAATACCCAAGACTGGGTAATTTATAAAGGAAAGAGGTTTAGTTGATTCACAGTTCCACATGACTGGGGAGGTCTCAGAAACTTACAGTCATGGCGGAAGGTGAAGGGAAAGCAAGGCATGCCTTACATGGTGGCAGGAGACAGAGCTAAGGGGGAACTGCTAAACACTTTTAAACCATCAGGTCTTGTGAGAACTCACTCACTATCATGAGAACAGCAGGGGTGATACTGCCCCCATGATCCAATCACCTCCTACCAGGTCCTTCCTTTGAAACATGGGAATTACAATTCAAGGTGAGATTTGGGTGGGGACAGAGAGCCAAACCATATCATAAGGGATGAGGTCAAGTTTTTCCAAATGAGTATACAAAGTTGTTTCATCACCATTTGTTTAAAAGACGGAGTTTGTGGTGAACTGAGATCGCGCCACTGCACTCCAGCCTGGGCAACAGAATGAGACTCTGCCTCAAAAAATAAGTAATAGATCACATATAGTAGATCTATTTCTGGATTGTCGATACTGTTCCTTTGATTTATATATCTGCCCTTGTAACATCACACTGTCCTGATTGTAGCTTTTTTTTTTTTTTTTTTTGAGACAGAGTCTTGCTCTGTCACCCAGGCTGGAGTGCAGTGGCACGATCTCGGCTCATTGCAACCTCTGCCTCCTGGGTTCAAGCGATTCTCTTGCCTCGGCCTCCTGAGTAGCTGGGATTACAGGCACCCACCACCATGTCTGGCTAATTTTTGTATTTTTTTTTAGTAGAGACGGGGTTTTGCCATGTTGGCCAGGCTGGTCTCGAACTCCTGACCTCATGATCTGCCTGCCTCAGCCTCACAAAGTGCTAGAGTTAGAGGCGTGAGCCACCGCGCCTGGCCCTGATTGTTGTAGCTTTATAATCAGGTAATATAAGTCCTCCAACTTAGTTCTTTTTCAAATTGTTTTGGGTATTTGATATCCTTTGTAAATTTTGGAATAAGTTTATCAATATCTAAAAATAATCTGCTGAGATTTTCATAGGAATTGAGTTAAAGATATAAATTAATTTGGAAAGTATTGATAAATTAACAATATTGAGTTTCCAATCTATGAACATAATATATCCCTCTGTTCATTTAAATTTTCTTTAATTTCTCTTAGCAGTGTTTTAGTTTCCATTTTGCAGATCTTGAATACTTTTTTAAAAATTATACTTTAAGTTCTAGGGTACATGTGCACAATGTGTGCAGGTTTGTTACATAGGTATACATGTACCGTGTTGGTTTGCTGCACCCATTAACTCATCATTTACATTAGGTATTTTTCCTAATGCTATCCCTCCCCCACCCCCCACGACAGGCCCCCATGTGTGATGTTCCACACCCTGTGTCCGAGTGATCTCATTGTTCAGTTCCCACCTATGAGTGAGAACATGCAGTGTTTGGTTTTCTGTCCCTGTGATAGTTTGCTCAGAATGATGGTTTCCAGTTTCATCCATGTCCCTGCAAAGGATATGAACTCATCCTTTTTTATGGCTGCATAGTATTCCATGGTATATATGTGCCACATTTTCTTAATCCAGTCTATCATTGATGGACATTTGGGTTGGTTCCAAGTTTTTGCTATTGTGAACAGTGCTGCAGTAAACATGTGTGTACATGTGTCTTTATAGTATCATGATTTATAATCCTTTGGGTATATACCCAGTAATGGGATGGCTGGGTCAAATGGTATTTCTAGTTCTAGATCCTTGAGGAGTCGCCATACTGTCTTCCACAATGGTTGAACTGGTTTGCACTCCCACCAATAGTGTAAAAGTGTTCCTATTTCTCCACATCCTCTCCAGCACCTGTTGTTTCCTGACTTTTTAATGATTGTCATTCTAACTGGTGTGAGATGGTATCTCATTGTGGTTTTGATTTGCATTTCTCTGATGACCAGTGTTGATGAACATTTTTTCTTGTGTCTGTTGGCTGCATAAATGCTTCTTTTGAGAAGTGTCTGTTCATATCCTTTGCCCACTTTTTGATGGGGTTGTTTTTTTCTTGTCAGTTTGTTTAAGTTCTTTGTAGATTCTGAATATTAGCCCTTTGTCAGATGGGTAGATTGCAAAAATTTTCTCCCATTCTGTAGATTGCCTTTTCACTTTGATGGTAGTTTCTTTTGCTGTGCAGAAGCTCTTTAGTTTAATTAAGATCTTGAATAACTTTTAAAAATTTATACCTAAGTAGTTAATCTTTTTGAATGCTCTTATAAATTATATTTTAGTTACTTTTCCCATTGTTTGTTGCTAATACATACAGATGCAATTGATTTTTACAGGTTAATCTTGTATGCCAAAACAAGGTTAATCTCATTTATTAATTCTAGTAGGAAGACTTTTTAGGATTTTCTAGGTTTACAGTCATGTCACCTGTAATTACAAATAGTTTTATTTCTTTCTTTCCAAATGGTATGTCCTTACCTTTTTGTTTTGCCTTTTTACATTAGCTAGGACCTCCAGCATTATAGTTCCTTGTTCCAAATTTTATGTAGAAAAATATTCAGTTTTACACCATTCAGTATGATGTTAGATGTAGATTTTTTGTAGATACATGTTGAAGAAGTTCTATTCCTAGTGTGCAGAGTTTAGATCATGAATGGATATTAACTGTTGTTAAATACTCTTCCTACATCTATTGAAATGCACCATTTTCTGTTACCATGATAATATGATAAACTAACAAATTATAAATTAACATTAAATTCTGTTAATAGCTTAATATGATAAATTACATTAATTGATTTATAAATGTAAAGCCAAGATTGTATTCCAGGAATAAACCCCACTTGGTTATGAATTGCTATCCTTTAAAAATATTACTAGATACAATTTGCTAATTGTCTTTGAAGGATTTTTTTAATCCATGTTCATAAAGGACAGTGATCTATAATTTTCTTTTTGTATAATGTTTTTGTCAGGTTTTGTTAACAGGGAATATTGGCCTCATCTTCTATTTTCTGAAAGAGCTTGTGTAGAATTTGTATTTTTTTTTTCTTGAAATGTTTGAATGTTGAATGTAGAGTTCATTAGGAAACATCTGGCCCCAGAGATTTTTTGTGTGTGAAGGCGATTAATTACAAATTTAATTTATTTAATAGGACATAGGTTTATTCAGATTTTCTATTTCTTCTTGAGTCAGTTTTGGTAAGTTGCATTCTTTTAGGAAATTTGTCCATTTCATCTAAGTTGCCAATTTTTTGGCATTATATTATTGATAATATTTTATCCTTTCAATATCTGAAATATCTGTAGTGATGTTCTCTCTTTCATTCCTGATATTAGCAATTTATATCTATTCTTATATTCTTTTTTTTTTTTTTTTTTTTTTTCTGAGACAGGTCTGTCTTTTTTCTCTGAGACAGGCTGGAGTGCAGTGGTGTGATCATAACTCACTGTAATCTGAAACCGCTGGGTTCAACCAATCCTCCTGCCTCAGCCTCCCTAGAAGCTGGGACCACAGGTGTGCACTATCATGCCCAGCTAATTTCTTTTTTTATTTTTTGTAGAGTATGTCTTACCATGTTGCCCAGACTGTGTATGTTTGTTTGTTTGTTTGTTTTGAGATGGAGACTTGCTCTGTCGCCCAGGCTGGAGTGCAGTGGCGTGATCTCTGCTCACTGCAACCTCTGCCTCCCTGGTTCAAGTGATTCTTCTGCCTCAGCCTCTTGAGTAGCTAGGATCACAGGTGTGTGCCACCACACCTGGCTGATTTTTGTATTTTTGGTAAAGATGGGGTTTCACCATGTTGGTTAGGCTGGTCTCAAACTCCTGACCTCATGATCTGCCCACCTCAGCCTCCTAAAGTGCTGAGATTATAGGCGTGAGTCACTGCACCCAGCCCCAGGCTGTATTCTTTTATTTTTGAGAAGCTGATGTAGGGTTTTATTACATTGATTATTTAAGGGAACCAACTTTTGCTTTTGCCCTAACCCTAACCCTAATATCTTTTTTAAAATTTTATTGTTTTCTGTTCTTGGTTATACTATTTCTTTCTACATGTGTTTGGGATATAATTTGCTCTTCTTTTTCTAGCTTCTTAAGGTTACATTATTGACCCATTATCTGCCTATCGATTCAGGGTTTGCATTTTCCCCGCTTGATCCTTTAGAGCCAGTGTTATGTTAAATGCTTTCCTCATTCTTATTCATTCTTTTATTATTTTGGATCATGCCTTGTTTTCTCTAATCTTTTTTTACAAGTAAGACAGATAGAATCATACCTTGTTCTTTGACTTGTGCACAGGTACTAACTTAGTGTTCTGTATATGTTACATGCTTAATAATTATTTAAAAAATATTTTAGTGTGTTTTCAAGCACCAGATCTATATGAAGAGTGGGGAACAATGCACATAAGAGGAGTAGAGCTTAACATTCCTATTTGGTCATCAAAAGTCAGCTCAGACATCATCTCTTCTTGGAAGGAGTCTCCATAGGCAGAAAGTATTGCTCTCTTTCATTCTATTTTCTTTATCTTGTATACATTCCTCTTGTTGTACTAATGTTGTATTGAAATATTTTAAAACTTAGCTTATAGGTCAGCCTCTCCTACTGTAGTCTTAGTTTTTTGACAACAGGGACGCTGGCTTGTTCCTTGGTGCCTACCACAATGCCCGACGTACAGAAATTATCCATTAAATGTTTGGGTGAATGAAAGAACAAAAACCTTTCTGTGCCTCTGAAGTCTGGTGAAACATTCAGAACATATGTAACAATCTGTGCTCTGTTGTTCTATATTTCAGAGAATAAACATGCAGGTCTATTATGTTTTTGAAATGCATTTGAAATGGAAAAAGTTTCAGCATGTGTTGTAAGTTACTGGCTGTCCCTCAGAGTAGGGTCCGGAATCAATCAATGTCTAGGACCCAAAAGCAAGTGGACACCACTGCTATTCACCCCTAACCCTTAAATCTGTCTCAAGAGAAAATGACTAATTTAAGCCAAACTAACCTCTCCTGCCTTTGTTCTCAGACATGGGGACTGGTTCACAAAGAAAGAGGGTCTGCAGCTCCACTATTTCAGAAATACTGAATTCAGAGCACTTAGATCATGGGAAATGTCCTGAAACTCCAGCCAGATCAATTTGTTCCCCCTCCCTAGGGCTATTGTCACAGTGCTCTTGCCAAAGCTCTCCACAAGTCTTCATAATCTCTTACATGCTTGGTTCTCTGTGGAGTTTTCCAGGCACTTTCCTACCCATTATCTTTTCTAATCGCCACAACAGCTGCTAATACAGTATTCCAGAGGGCACTGAATGAAGGAAAGGGATCCAGCTCTGAAGCTAGACAGCACTCATTCAATTCCTGCTCTGCCACTTACTGATGTGGCAGGGGGAAAATATCTTTTTCTCACTAAGCCTCAGTTTTCTCATTTGTAAAATGGGGATGATAATACCTCAGAGGCTTCTTGTGTAACTCAGAGCTAATATGTCTAAGCCATTTAGCACAGGGTTTGGTACCTGGTGGGTGCTGATAAATGGTAGCTATAATTGTTATTAGTTTCATGTTGTGTTAATGTAATTACTTTGGTTTCCTGTAGCAATTCAGGGTAAGATTAAGCCAGGTGCCATAGTGCAGTCAAATAGTGCTAATGGCTAATGGACATCATATATATTGTCAATTAACTGACTTAACCAAATGGAATAAAGGCAAGCCCTGTAGCTTAAATATTGCTAGAGTGCAATTATGTCTGTCCTGTAATCAGTGTGGACCTTGTGCTTAAAGTGGCTGTTTTGGATAATTTGGTATTAGTTTATGTGTTCCTATGAACAATTTAACAAAAAATTGAACTGGCATCTATGCAGTGCTGAATGCTAAGTTTAGAGAGAGAAATGAATATATAAACCTTTTATTTGCTGAACAAACCTTTGCTCTTCAACAAAAGACTGTACAAAGAACACAGAGCATGGAGCCTCTAACTCTACCTGAGAGAACTGGGCAGAGGAGAGTTGAAGGATAGGTTGGCTTTTCCTCAGATGGTGGTAACGCTAATGCCATCTTCAAGCTGTGATGAGGTTTTGTGAAGATCGCTGTGGGAAGTGGTGAAGTGATGATTAGCTTGGTGTGATAATCAAATATTTGCTCTATATCTAGGCAGAACTCTGAGTGAGAATCCATGCTCTGTCATTGATGAGCTGGATGAACCTTGGATAAGTTGGTTCAGGTGCTTGTGTTTACCCAACTTAAAATGGAGATGCTAGAAATATCTACTTTGGAAACTTTGAGGGACCAACAAAAAATTTCCTATCTTCCTCATTTAGACTTGGAACTAATTGAAAGGGTAGAAATTAGATAGATGGGTATAAAAATGTCATGTTGCTACTTATAAAACTGTATTGAAAAACTTGGATACTTAGAAATGATGGGTTTCCTAATTCCACACCCCAACAATGAACATAGTCACTAGGCACTGGCAGAAATGGAAACTACAGGCCTCTTTTAGGAGGTAAATCTTCTCCACTAAGCTTACTCAGCAAGCAGATTTGAATACATTCAGGCCAAAGAGTGGTTTTAGACGTGGCTGAGCCAAGTGAGTCTACTTTCTTCTTCCCAACTAACCAATGGGTTGGTGACTCTCCCAGGGAGAATGAGGGGTAAGCAAGAGGCCAAGAGTTTGCTGTAGTGAAGACCTTTTTTTTTTTTTTTGAGACGGAGTCTCGCTCCATCGCCTAGACTGGAGTGCAGTGGTCGGATCTCTGCTCACTGCAAGCTCTGCCTCTCGGGTTCACGCCATTCTTCTGCCTCAGCCTCCCGAGTAGCTGGGACTACAGGCGCCCGCCACCACGCCTGGCTAATTTTTTGTATTTTTTAGTAGAGACGGGGTTTCACCTTGTTAACCAGGATGGTCTTGATCTCCTGACCTCGTGATCTGCCCGTCTCGGCCTCCCAAAGTGCTGGGACTACAGGCTTGAGCCACCGCGCCCAGCCAAAGAGCCTTAATTCTACAGGAAAACCTGAAGCCTGAGAAAGGGAAGGTGCCCCCAACATCCATATTAGCAAAGAACTGGATTAAATATGAGGTAAAATATACAGAGAGCACTCTAAGCATAGTGTTTGGCATGCAGTGAACACTGAACAAATGTTAGCTTTTATTGTTGTTACTATGGCAGTAGATTAACAGGGCCTGATATATTCTCTGATATTCTCCGCTTAATGTATCCATGAAGATATGCAAAAACTCAAACACTGTATGCTACAGAAAGGACCATACGCCAAAGTCTGAAGGGGAATGTTTTCCAGCTCTACTGTTGATAAATATGTCCATCCTGGATAATGCAGTTATTTAGAAACGATGGAACTCCCTTTTGGGAAGCAGGGATGTAAATTGATCCAAAATATTGACAAACCTTATGCAGCAACGTCTCTTCTGCATTTGGATACTTTTTAGCTTGATAGAAGTCCTAGCCTCTCATTTTCATAATTTTTTTTCCACACATAATCAGAAGCTACAACTCACAGAACATGTGATGCATTGCATCTGGAAAGTAGCTATACAAGGAAAAGCATTCTGGTAGAAATGGTAGAGTTCTGGGAATAGTGCCATAGGTAGAGATGGGGTAGTGATGAAGGAAGAGGCAGGAGAAAAATGATGGGGTCTTTATGCTCTATATCATAAAAGAACTAACAAATGCATCTAGCCTCAAAGTCAGTGAGTTCACCTCAGCCCTGATCAGTCAAGAAGGATAATTGCCTACCCAGCCTAGGACTGGGGGCAATGCCTAAACACTCCTCCTTGAAGTCTAAATCTTATAAAAGAATACTTTAGCACCGAAAGGGACAGAGAGAGAAACCAAGGAGATGCCATGGCCTCTACCTGTTGGCAAAAAGTGGTCCTTGTACAAGGATAAGTCAATAAGTTTTTTTAAAGTGCCCTATAAAAATTACTATAGCATAAAGGAAATGGAAAATTATTCTCTAGGCTCAAAGGGAAATCATAACTCTAAAAATTATTTGCTACAGGAGTCAGAAAATATTTTGGAAAACATTTGCTTGTTATTTTCAATAAAATGCAAAAAGTCATGGTATCTCTGAAAAAGGACAGGTGAGCCTGAAACAGAAATGATGTGAGATGAAAAGAGTTTGATAAATCAATTCCAAAAGCAAGACTAACATTCATGTCAATTTTGGACATGATTTTATAAATGAAATTTCCTGAAGATTGGAATGAAACAAAAATATCTAAGTTTTAATTTTTTTAAAAAAACTGTTCTTTAGTAGAAGAAAAGGCCAGTGTTTGGAGATTAACATGATTTGGCATTTTCCAGGTGACTTTTATATATTGCTGATGACATTTTTTTTAATTTTAAGGAAGACCAAAAAAAATGTAAAAACTCATGCAAAAAAAAATCATAAAACACAACCAAAACCAACAGCAACATGTTATCAAGAAACAAAAATCATTTCTCATTGGCAACACTGAATAACTTAAGAAAAAAGAACAAGTATTGGTCAGAGAAACCAGGCGAGGGATCTGGAAATGAATAGCTGTTCAAGGAAAAACATTCTGGTAGAAACGGTAGAGTTCTGTGAACACTAATCTAGAATCTAGATCACTAGATTGAGCAGTAGAATCTAAATTAATTCAAGAATGTTAAAATTGTAGTACAATACAACAGGTGATATGCATTGAAAATAAGTGAACAGTGTGAACATAAAAACTGTCAGGATCCTGAAAGAAGACAGAAATCATCTAGGTATTTCAAACAGAGGGAATTTAATATAGGCTATTTGTTACTTAGAGGATAGTCTTCCTGAAGACACAAGTAGAACATTACTTCTCAAACTTTAATGTCAGCTGGGATCTTTTAAAAATGCAGATTCAGGCTGAGCGTGGTGGCTTGCACCTGTAATCACAGCACTTTGGGAGGCTGAGGCCAGTGGATTGCCTGAGGTCAGAAGTTTGAGACCAGCCTGGCTAACATGGTGAAACCCCATCTCTACTAAAAATACAAAAATTAGCCAGGCGTGATGGTGCATGCCTGTAATCCAGCTGCTCGGAAGGCTGAGGTAGGAGAACTGCTTGAACCCAGGAGACAGAGGTTGCAGTGAGCCAGGATTGTGCAACTGCACTCCAGCCTGGGCAACAGAGCAAAACTCCGTCTCAAAACAAACAAACAAACACAAATTCAAATTTAATAGATTTGGGATAAGCCCTGAGAGTCAGCATTTTAAAGATGCTCCTAGATAAAGCCAATGCTGCTGGTTCCTGAAACACTTTTTGAATAGTAAGGAAATAGGAAAAGTTGAGGAAACCAGAGATTAGCAGTAACAGGAAGACACAACTTTCTTTAGGGTTGAAGAAACACAGGGAGAGGATGGTATTTCAGTGCCACTGAGTGGTAGCTAGCACTGTGGCCAGGGTTTCCTGATGGGAGCTGAGACCAAGGTGGGAGGGGCTGGTAGGATCTGAAATCACAGTGGAGATGCAGCTGCTGCTGGAGACCTAGCTGGAGGCAGAGTGACAGGGAGTTAAATACCTCCACTAGCCTCTAATCTTCCGCAAGTATTTCCTGTTTGCTGCAACTACCTTCCCCAGTGCAGTATGCAGCCTTACTGGCTCTCAGCTTCTCCTCTGAGTCAACCTTTAATATGCTGAGCAATTAATTAAACTTGATCCCAGCCACTACCTCTAAACGTAAACAATCAAATGAATCACAAGGGGCTCTCTAGGTATAGGATCCACCTCTTAGAGCTAGAGAGATGCAGTAGGGGAGAGTAATGGGGGAATAGCAAGTCGAGTTTACGTTAATAGCAAACATAGTTTTCTTCTTACGCTTATTGCCCTATGTAGCTTCTTCTCTCAGTATGTCAACCACACCATGCTCTCTCCCACTTCAAGGCCTAAACAAAGGCTGAGGCCTCACCATGGGATGCGTTCCCCCATACTCTGTGTCTGGTTAACTCCTCATC
Organism: Colobus angolensis palliatus; assembly: GCF_000951035.1. Lineage (NCBI taxonomy): Eukaryota > Metazoa > Chordata > Mammalia > Primates > Cercopithecidae > Colobus > Colobus angolensis. The sequence goes on from NW_012117155.1 coordinate 1,784,553, forward strand.
ATTTAGCTCTTAGCTTAAATGTCTCTTACTAACAGAAAACTCCCTAACACCCTAGACTAGATAAGATCTGCCTGAAATAATTTCCTTTTTTTTTTTTGAGATGGAGTCTCACTCTGTGGCCCAGGCTGCAGTGCAGTGGCGCGATCTCGGCTCAGGGCAAGCTCTGCCTCCCGGGTTTATGCCATTCTCCCGTCTCAGCCTCCCAAGTAGCTGGGACTACAGGCACCCGCCACCACGCCCAGCTAATTTTTTGTATTTTTAGTGGAGATGGGGTTTCACCGTGTTAGCCAGGATGGTCTCAATCTCCTGACCTCATGATCCGCCTGCCTCGGCCTCCTGAAGTGCTGGGATTACAGGCGTGAGCCCCCATGCCCAGCCGAAATAATTTCTTATAACATCTCTTCCTTGTTCTTCCTGGCACTTATAACAATGTGAACTTATATTTGTATGATTATGTTCTATGTCCCTGTCCCCAACTAGGCTCTGAGTTCCACCCATGAGGGTGAAAATGGTGTCCACTTTGTTAAATACGGTGTTTCCCGTGCCTGGATGCACCTCTCCAGGTCATTAGCATAAAAAAGCAGATTGGGTGTTTTGGTGGTCAGAGAACATATTCCTGATGTTAACATTTGAGTGTGAGTATAGAAATGTGATTTCTGGAAGGCATTTTGCTGTGATAACGAGCTGGTCAGTCAGGAGTTGATATTATTCTAAACTTTCAAAAGTTGCATCACCTTTGTAACCCGTAAAAGTGGCATTTAAAAACAGATATTAACAGCCGCCATTTGTTGAATACTATCCCATGCCAAACACTGTGCTGTTTTACAGATATTATTTATTTAATCCTCACAACCACCTATAAGGTTATTCCCATTTTACTGATGAAGTCACTGAAACTCAGATGGTGAATGATGTCCTACAGTTTGTAAGTAGTGGAGCAAAGATTAGGATTGATGTCTTTCTGTCTTTATTAAGCAATGTAACTATTATAACTTCTAAATAACTAGTTTTAAGTTTAATTCAATAGGCTTTTTTTTTTCTTTTTTCTAACTCAAGGGTGAAGACCTAAGCTGTGAATAGCACAAAGTCTTCAGGGAATGTTCCTTCCTGGGCAAAAGGTAAGTAAAGTAGGCACCTGTTTGTGCAGGGGTGTGGCAGCCCCCAAGGAAGCCCAAAGTGGAATATGTATCTCTCAGCTGCAAAGAGCCAAGAGAGGTCTTTATGGGAAGTTAAATCCGAATTGGAACCAGGAAGACATTTGGCAGGTCAGAGCCACTGGTGTGCCAGCTCATAAGAGCTGATTGTTAAATTTTCAGGAATTTTGCAAGCTGGTTATTAGATATAGTCATTATTAAACTTTAAATTTTATAAACCTGTAATTTAAAAGTATATTAAAAGCAAAGGTAACAAATACTTAAAACTTATTACTTCCTAATGATTTTATTACATTTTACTATTATTTGTGCTCTTGAGTTATGTCTACTGAAACTGAATGGTAGAAATACTATATAGTGGTATGCTACTGTGCATCTCTTCCCACTGATGTGTTGGGAAGGTAGCTTGAAATTGTCCATTGTCAAATGTTTACACCGTGGAAATTGGCAAGTGCTACATATCAGTCCCCCCATTTCTGAAAGCTGGTTGTTAGACGTTTGTCAGCACACTACTACTGCTTTAATCCCTGGGAAGGGGACCAAGTTCAGAGCCAAATGTCAAAAGCCAAAGAACAGTACAGATTAAAGCTGTAGTTGCCTTTGGTTGCTGCCCTCTATTATTTGGGGTAGTTAGCGTTCAGGGAGCTGGAGAATGGTATTTTGGGATTTTGCAAATAGAAATGTTTGGTACAGAAAAACAATGGTTTGAATGCTTATGAGAATAAAATTGTGAAATGGAAATTAGATATTATTAATATAAACTCAATTGGTAAACATTTTTTGAGGTCTAAAAAATCCCCATTAGTATATAAAGTAGTTAAAGGTGAGATACTGGGATTCTTTTTTCTTTTAAACTTGGAGGTGTTGTGTGAGGTGTAATGTGTGGTACAAATTGGACACTCGTCACACCCTGCCACTGCGCCGCTGCTACATGACCACTGCCTTCTCCCTACAAGACAGTTGTGTACATTTTGGAATGTTTTTGACTCTTGTTATATTTGGAAGAGGCTCTGGGATGTTGTCTAAAGAAGCTGAGAATTATTTATAAGAGGCAAAGGTGAACTGTGAAATGATCTGATGGTGCAACTGTAGTTAGAATTACTGTCAACACCTTACAATTTTGGCAGTGCTTGTAGAATCGGTTTTCCTTAAAGGCTTTAATTATCTTTGAAATCTGATTCTTAGCAACCCAGGAAGTAGGGCAAGGAATATAAAATTTTATAGAAGTGTCCAATTCAAATTATTTGGGTGAAGTTGGCCGTCTCAATACCTGGTGTGTTTTACCTGGCATGCTTTTCCTAGTTGATTAAATGTCTTGTTTTAATTATTACAAAGTCATATGTGCTTGTTGTAAAAATTCACATACCACAGACTACAGATCTCTTACAGACTCACAACCCCACAGCCCAGAGGTAATATCCCATAAGTAAAACAGCTGAGAGTTTTTCTACCTAGATGTACTTAACATATAAATATGAAAATTAAATGAGATCATATTGCTCTGCAACTCTTTTCATTTAAAAAATGTGATATGCTATACCTACAGAAGATTATATAAATGGATGCATATAAATTATAATTAAATGAACACTGGTGCAATCTCTACTTAGGATATGAAACAAAATTGCCTGCACCTTTGAAAGTTGCTGTGCCCCTTCTTAATCATAAGTACTTACTACTAGAACATGGGAAACCATGACCTTGACTTTTGTGACAACTGTTGTCTTGCTTTTTTTCATACTTGCACTGCATATCTATGTATTCCTAAATAATCTTTTGTTCGGTTTTGACTATTTTGAACTTTATATGAAAGAAATCATTCTGAATGCATTTTTGTAACTTCTTTCTTTCATTCAGCATTGAGAATGAGATACATTAATTTTGCTGCATGTAGCTGTAGTTCATTCATTTTTATTGATGTGTAATATTCCATTGCAGAGATAGAAATCAATTTGTTTAGCCAGTGGATTGTTGATGAACATTTGTGTCATTTTTAGTTTTTTGATGTTTTTAATGATGCTATTTTAAATACATTCACACACATACATGTATCTGGTGTAAGTATATTAACGTTTTCTTATGATGTATACTTAGGAGAGGGGTTATAGAATTGTAGGGTTTGGACATGTTAATCTTTACTAGGTAATGCAAATTGTACTCCAAAGTGGTTTACCAATTTACTTTCTGATCCATGGTGGATGAGAGGGTCCTATTTCTTTAAATGTTTGCTAATACTTGGTATTGCCAGACTTAAAAATGTTTCCCTACGTGTATCATTATAGCTTTAATTTGCATTTATGTGATTCCTAATAAGGCTATTTTTTTCACATAATTATTGACCATTTTGGTTTTCTGTCTCATGAAGTTCCTGTTAAGTCATTTGTCCATTTTTGGTCTTGAATTGTTTTTTACGTAAGGTATCTTCAGTGTTCTTTATATGCAGTTTTTCATCAAATCTAATGTGCTATCTATAAAAATGTAAAAAAGAATTTTTCAATTACGTTGTAACCTGCCAGCGATCATAAGATGCACCCCAATGTCCATGATGGTAAAATGTGGAAAATTGTTTGTCTCAGATACAAAAACTATCGTGTTCTAAGTAGAAGACCTTTGCCAGTTATATGTGTTGCAAATAGCTTCTCCTGATTTGTTGCTTGGTTTTTCCCTCTTTTTATAGTTCTCTTTGATTAACTGCAGTTCTAACTTTTAAGGAAGTCGAACTTATCTACCTTTTTCTGTTTTTTTTTCTTTTTGCACTTTTTAAAAGAAATCATTTCCAGCTGTGAGAAAATGAAGATATATTAATTTCTAAAAGTTACATAGTTTTCTCCTTCTCATTTTACCTTTAATCTACCTAGAGTTGATTTTAGTTATGGTATAAAGTAAGATCCAATGGCATCCTTTACCTTATTGCCTGTGTCTTTCTTTTGCATTTTTGTCAACCTTTGTACCAATACTATACTGAGTTTCCTGTAGCTTAACATCTGTTAGAACAACTTCCTCTCCATTTCTTCTTCTTCAAGGACATTTTTGGTTGTTCTTGGCCCTTGGCACACATTTCACACACTCAAAATCCACTTCCTCCAAACAAAAAACTTGCTAGGACTTTGATTAGGATTGCTTTGAATCTATAGATCAATTTGAGAAATGACATAATAAAATTGAATCTTACAATCTATTAATGTGATTTCTATCTCCATTTTTGGAATCCTTATTGATTTCTCTTGATAATGTTTTATAGTTTTGTAAGTGTCTTGCAGAGTTACTATAAGATATATTCCTGGGTATTTTAAATGCAATTACAAGCAGTATTTGTGGTTTTGTGTTTTGTTGTGATGTATGAAACTATAATTGAGATTTGTATATTGCCCTTGTATTCAGCAACATTTTATATTTCAAGTTGATTCTAATAATTCATTTATGGATTAAAAATCACCTATATATATAATCAAAATGACTGTGAGTAATACCAGCTTTGTTTCTTTTGTTTGCCATTATGCTAAGATTTCTAGTATCATAGTATAATAGTATAACAATCTAATACTGAAGAGAGATGATAATAGTGAGCAGTTTTGTCTTACTTTTTTTTTTTTTTTTTGAGACAGAGTCTTGCTCTGTTGCCCAGGCTGGAGTGCAGTAGCGTAATCTCAGCTCACGACAACCTCTGCCTCCCGGGTTCAAGTGATTCTTCTGCCTCAGCCTCCCAAGTAGCTGGGACTACAGGCATGTGCCACCACACCTAGCTAATTTTTTGTATTCTTTAGTAGAAACAGGGTTTCACCATGTTGGCCAGGATGGTCTGGATCTCCTGACCTCATGATCCAGCTGCCTCGGCCTCCCAAAGCTCTGGGATTACAGGTTTGAGCCACTGTGCCTGCCCCTGTCTTGTCTTACTCTTGATCCCAAAAACAGCATTCCATAGTTCACAGTTTGCTGTTGGATTTTTATTTCTGAGTTACACAGTATAAGATTAATGAGTTTCCTTGTGTTCAAAACCAAGCTTAATGGCTGAATGATCTTTAACAAGTTTCTTTACTTGTCTGTGAATTAGTTGCCTTATCAGAAAAATTGAATGTCCTACTGTAGATTCTCTAAAATACAAACACTGGGACAAGGATTAAGTGCTAATGCTTTAGGTGAGAGATGTGATCCCAGGGCAGCGAGAACAGATGAAAAGAAAAGGGAGGTAGTAAAGTGTGGGAAGCAACGTAGGGTAAAGCCTTTCTGCACTGGCTACTGTCATGACTACAAATACATAACTGCATCTCAGCAGGTGAGTCAGTCACTCAGCCATGCATGAAGCCTCCAGACAGGCTGCATGGCCATCTATGTCTCAGCACAGTCAGTGGGCAGGAGGAAGGAGAGATTTTATCCTTCTGCTTCCTGTCTTTTTTTTTTTTGAGTCAAATTTTTCCCCACTAGGAGTTAACTTTTCCACACTGTGGGTTGCATTATCAGGCTTTTTGGCAGCTATGGGTAGCCACTTCTGTGGAGTGGCATTTCATCTGGGTCTGGAAGGGGCCAGAGACTCCAGGTAAGTGGCTGCTCAAGCAGCAGAAGGGTGTGTCCTTTGGCTGAGATGCTGAGTGAAGCAGAGCAAATGGCTGAGTCCAGGAGACAGGTGAGGCCGAGAGACTATGAGGAGGAACAGAAGATAGGTCAAGTTGGTTATGTGGATTAAATACGTTACTTGCTTTTAATCTTAGGTTAAAGAAAATGCTCAGAAAAGTGCCTGGTATAAAGTGAGCTCTCAAATACTTTTAACTAAAATGCAATCCAATTCATAATCCTTTTCTCTATAGACATTAATCTTTGTGAAATGCTTAAAATAACCTTTCCCATTCAGCTATTATAAAAGTATCATCCATCTGGGTTTTATTTCGGTGAAAGAAGTGAGGTCAGAATCACGCTTTATGTTTTTCCAAATGACTTGACACGGGTCCAAACACCACACATTGAGTATTTCATATTTTCCCTTTCCTTTGAAATTTGCTTTACAAGATATTAAACTTGCATATTTATTTGCTAATTTATTAGCTTTTCATTCTGTTCCATTGATACATCTATAAATTCTATTGTACTGTTGTAAGGATTGTAGCTTTATGATAATATAATACTGTAGGGTGTGTTCCCAGTTCTCACTCTTCTTTTTAAAGATTTTCCTGATTATTTTCATATGTTTATACTTTTAGATAAAGTTAATCATTTTTAAGGTTTCTTCTCTTTTAAAAATCCTGTTGGGATTTTGCTTGCAAATATATTAAATTTACAGTGTAAATTAGGAAATACTTATGATGGTGCAATATACTTTTAAAAACAAGCTCTCTCCTTTTATTCAAGATTTAACGTTTATTAGTAAAATTTTGTAGTTTCCTATAAGTACCAAACATTTCTGGTTATATTATTTCTAGATACTTTATGACTTTGTGAATGGAATGCTTTCTTCTATATTTTACTTGATTATTGTTTGTATATTAGGAATCTACTGGCTAATTTTTAACAATCTTATTGAGTTATATTTTGTAGTATTATAAACACATCAAGTGTTCAGTGATGTCTAGTAACATTTAGTGTGTGGTCCAACTACTACCATAAATTAGTTTTAGAATATTTGCATTCTCCAAAGATATATTTTATATTTATAGTCAATCCCAGCCCCTACCCCCAGGGCAGCACCAGTCTACTTTCTGTCCCTATAGATTTTCTGAACAATTCATGTAAACAAAATCTTGCTATATGTAGTTTCTTGTGTCTGGCTTGCTTTCACTTAGCATAAAGTTTTTCAAGGTTCATCTATGATGTAGCGTGTGTCAGTATTTTGTTTTTTACTGCTGGATAACATTTCACTATATGGTTAAACCACATTTCCTGTATTCATTTACCAGTGATGGACATTTTAGGTTCTTTCCAGTTTTGGAGCATTATGAATAATGTTACTGTGAACAGTCACATGAAGTCTTTGTGTGGACGTGTTTTCATTTCTCTGGGGTAGATACATAGGAGTGGAATTGTTGGGTTATATGGTAATATTATGTTTAACTTTTTGAGAAACTACCAAGCTGTTTTCCAAAAGGGTTATACTGTTTTACATTCCTACTAACAATGTATGATGGTTTTCTACTGACTTTAAAATATTTATGCTGTACGTGACTACGGAAAATTGTTTTTATTAATTATTTTTTCTGTTGATACTTGTATTAATATACATTCTTTCTGTTGTTGTTGTTGTTTGTTTTGTTTTTTTTTTTTAATGGTAGGGTCTTGCTCCATAGTCATGGCTGTAGTGCAGTGGTGCAATTATAGCTCATTGCATCCTCGAACTCCTGGGCTCAACTGACCCCCCTGCCTCAGCCTCCTAAATAGCTAGGACTACAGGCATGTGCCACTATGCCTGGCTAATTTTTATTCTAAACATTTTTTTGTGGGGATGATATCTTGTTATGCTTTCCTAGGCTGGTCTCAAGTAATCCTTCCTCCTTGGCCTTCCAAAGTCTTATGGTTACAGGTGTGAGCCACTGCACCTAGCAGAAAATATACTTAGTTGCAAGTGACAGCATTCCAACTCAAACTAGTTTAAGAAACAAAAAAAACAAAATGTATTGGTTTATGTAATGAAGAAGAACAAATGAAGTGTTTGTTTCATAAGCAACTAGAATTCAGGCAGTTAAAAGACAATCAGGTGGGGTCCCTCTCAGCTATACTTCTTAATCTTGAACATCTTGACAGATGATGCTTAATGGTACAGTTCTTCCTTTGATTTCTTTGTGTAATATGTTTATCAATCTCTTGCTATTATACCATCCTTGGATCTCAAAATATACCCCATTTGGTCACATTGTATTATTTTACATCCTGCAGTATTTTTTGCTAATGCTTTGATTAAAACTTTTTCTAGATACATGGGTGAGTTTGATCTTCTTTGTTTCATACTATCTTTAAGCAATTTGGTTATTAAAATGCTTTACTAGTAAAATAAGTTCAAGAGGTTTCTATATTTTTATGCGGTCTGGAATAACTTAAACAGTATTATAATAATTTGTCCCATAGCTTAGATAAAGCTCAATTCTAAAATCATTTGGACTTAGTATTACTTTTAAAGGTAGATTTCTTATCATTTTCTAACAGCTTTTGTAATTGGTGTATTCAATTTTTTTTTTTTTTGCTGCTTCTTGCATTAATGTTGGTAATTTTTATTTTGTTAGGAAATGATATATTTCCTGTAGGTTTCCAAATGTGTAGCTGTAGAGTTGCATATGATAGTCTCTTGTAATTATTTTAACCTGTATGATGACTTTGGTTAGGAATTGGTTATACTAATTTATAATTCTACTTAAAATATAAAATGATTCCATTCCTGTTTTCTTACATCATCTTCTACTCTAGATGTTATCACATGACAAAATTTTGCCAAACTGCTGTGTGTATATTTTATCAAACTGACTTCCATTTTCTTGATTATAAATGAAGGTCAATGTACTTTCATGAGTTTATCAGACATTATGGTTCTCTGCCACTGTCAAATGTATGTTTATAACCTTTGCCTGCCTTAATAATTTATTTGAGACTTCTGGTGCTAGCCAAAATGGACTCACTCCACTATGGCCTATCTTCCCTACAGATTACAACTAATAACTCTGGATAGAATTAAAAAAAAAAAAAAAAAAAAAAAACTACCTGAAGACAAAAATAAACACTAGTTGTCAGATTGGGGAAGAATGTCAAATCTTAAAGAACAAGCAGTATGGGAAGGAGTTTTCTGGTTTTTTTTTCCTTTGTCTTCAGGGTTTGATGCAAGGGTAGCTCCAGTGGCAGAACTGTGTAACACGTATGGACAGCAAAACTCAGAGAAGGCCTTCCCCATCTGACCAGAAGACCAAAGGAGGAGACTCTTGCACGCCAGAGAGTCAGGGGGAAAATCCCAGTTGTTTTTCTTTTATCTTTTTCTCAGCAACCCCATTTGTGAAGCTCCCTGCTGTAGTGGTGGTGGTAATAGCATAGACACTGAAAACCTTGAGAGAAAACTTATCTCTCTGGTCAGAGAAACTGAAATAAGGGATTCTTGTGGTGTGAGATTCTGGAGCACTCCCTCTGTTTTATCTTGTCATTTCACTCTGGGTGTGGCTCCAGCCATGCAAAACTGTGAAAGCACAGAGGCTAATACTCAGAGAGAGAAACATGTATTTCTAGTCAAAGAAACGAAAAAATGTGGGACCTCAGGACCTGGAAAGTGTGGGAGAAATCCTGGGCAGAAGACAGCTAGAGAAGGGAATCCCCTGATTCTGTATAAACCAATACAAGTCATTCCTCAGCTGCACATGTGTGAAACAAGCCCAGAGAAACATAGCATGGGATTTGAGGGCTGAACTAGAATATAATCCACAGCTAAGTCCTGGACTAATGGCGCACGCATGGGGCAAACTCACTAGAGCATAGCAAAGACTTTTAAAATTCGCATTAGAAGTACAGCCCCTAGATAAATGAAACAGAATTTACAGTCTGCATCTAAACAGGTTCACTGCCAAAATCAGTCTTCTTCAGGGGTTTTAATAAAACCAAGGTTTCACACACAGCATTCAAATTGCCCAGATGAATCCAAAATTACTCAACGTGTAAAATGCTGGTAATATGTGATAAATTCTCAAGAGAAGACAAACAGATGCTAATCCCAAGGTGATCCAGATGCTGAAATTATCAATGGCTTTAAGCAGCTATTACAATTTACAATTTGAAGTTAACAGAGAAATAAAAGCCTTAGATATGGAAATAGAAACTGCAAAAAGACCCAACTGGGACTTTTAAAACCAAGAAATGTACTATGTGAAATAAAAACTTCACTGAATGAACTGAATAACAAAATGGAGATGACATTTGAAAGTGGAGCAATAGGAATGATCTGATTTGGAAAAACAAAGAGAAAAAGGATTGACAAATCTGTGAGCTCTTATCAAAAGATCTAATATTTATGTCATTGGAGTCCCAGAAACAGAAGACAAAGAGATGGATTCAGAAAAAATATTTTCAAGAAATGCTAGCAAAAAACTTCCTAAATTTGGTGAAAGACATAAGTTTATATTTCAAGAAGATCATTGAACCCCAAACAAGAAAAACTGAAGAACAGCAACAAAGGCCATCTATTCATCAGAGAAGAACTTCTGAATACCAGAGAAAAAGAAAAAAAAATCTTGAAAGCATCCAGAAAAAAAAAATGATATGTAGAGGAGGATAATGATTTTTATGACTGTGGATTTCTTATTAGTATCCTTGGAGGCCAAAGAACAGTAGAATAAATTCTTTAAGGAAAGAGAACTGTGAATCCAGATTTCTATATCCAGTAAAAATATTAATTGAGAATGAAGGAGAAATAAGGTACTTGCAGATGAAGAAAAACTAAGAGGATTCACCAAGCTGAACTGGTCTTAAAAAATGCTAAAGGAAGCTCTTCAGTTTAAAGGGAAATGATACCAGAGGGATCCTTGAAACTTCAGTATGAAGGAAGAGTAACAGAAATGGTAAATATCTGGGTATATGTAATAGATAATTTTTCTTCTCATAAGTTCTTTAAAATATGTCTGACTGTTGAAAACAAATATAAGATTGTTTGGTAGGGTTTTCAGCGTATCTAGATGTAATACCTATGACAACTATAACAAGAAGTGGGAGAGTGAAGAGGACAATGTGGTTGCAAGACATCTACATTTTAATTCATATGGTAAAATATTCTAGGGAGCCCATGAATGGTTAGCCGTGTGTATTGTAATCCCTAGAGCAACTATTTAAAATGACCTTATTTATTCCTGGAAAGAGACATTGGCCTGAAATCTACCCAGTCTAATGATACAGTCACTCCAACTATCTGACTTTGAATTAATGTTTGCATGCTGTATATTTTTCTATCTGCCTACTTTTTAACTTATTTGTGTCTATATTTGAGGTACTTTTCTTTTTTTCTTTTCTTTTCTTTTTTTTTTTTTTTTTTGAGACAGAATCTAGCTCTGTTGCCCAGGCTAGACTGTAGTGGTGCATTCTCCACTCACTGCAATCTCTGCCTCCCGC
>NW_012117155.1:1796639-1815157 GCF_000951035.1 Colobus angolensis palliatus
AAACTTTCAATAGTGTGCTTTTACTTACTTCTTCCTAAACTTTGTGCTATTGTCATATAGTTTACTTTTGTATATTATAAATCTCGTATTAGTTATTGCTTTAAAGAATCAGGGACCTTCATAGGCATTTATGTAACAGTGTCTTGTATATTTACCTGTGTAGTTATTATTTCGAGTGTGCTTTCTTTGTGTAGATTCATATTTTTATCTGATATTTCTTTGCTTCTATCTGAAAGACTTCTTTTAATATTTCTTGTAGTGTGGGTCTGCTCTTGGTGAAATCTTTCAGCTCTTGAATATCTGGAAAACCAATATTACCTTCTCTTTTTGCTTCTTCCTGCCAGCTCCTTGATCTTGAATCACCACTGTTTTTGAAAGACATTTTTGCTGAATATGAAGATTGAGGCTGACAGTTCATTTTTTTCAGCATTTTGAAGATGTTGTCTGTTGTCTTTCCACTGACATCATTACTGTTGAGTTATCTTTGTTCCCCCATATGTTACATATTGGTGATTTTTATTTTGTTTTTAACCTGGCTGCTTTAAAAAATTTTTTTTTTGTAATCATCACTGGTTTCGGACAATTTGATTATGGTGGGCCTTGGGATGGTTTTCTTCCTATTTCTTTGGCTTAGAGTTTTAGATTCTTAGATGTTGTAGGAGTAAGATTTTTATCAAATTTATAAAAATTATGGCCATTATTTCTTCAAAAATTTGTTTCTGCTCCTATGTTTTCTCTTCTTTACTGATTCCATTACAAGTATGTTAAGCCACTTTAAGTTTTCCCATAGCTCACTGATGCTGTCTGTGCTCATTTTTTAAATTCCCTTTTCTCTCTGGGTTTTTTTTTTTTTTTTTTTGCATAGTTTCTATTGTTACATCTTCAGGTTCAGTAATTTTTTCTTCTGCAAAATCTAATGTGTCATTAATCCTACCGAATGTATTTGCCATCACGCATTGTAGTTTTCTTCTCTAGAAATTTTACTTGGTTCTTTTTTATATCTTCCATATCTCTACTTAACTTTTTAAACATGTGGCATATAGTTGTAGTAACTTTTAATGGCTATGCTTGCTATTTCTAATATCTATTATCAGTTACGGTTTGTTTTCAATTTATTTTTTTCTCATTACAAGTGATATTTTCCTCCTTTTGTGTATCAAGGAACTTTTTATTGGATGCCAGATACTGTGAATTTTTCCATTATGGTTACTGCATATTTTTGTGTTTCCATAAAATGCTATTGCTCTTTGTTCTGGGACACAGTTAAGTTACTGGAAGCATTTGATCTTTTCAGGTTTTGCTTTTAAGATTATTATGTAAAGCTGGAGCAGTACTCAGTAGAGGACTAATTCTTTTCCACTATCAAGGCAAGACTGTTCTGTGTACTCTGTCTTACACTCTGAGGATCATAAAGTTTTTCAGTCTGGCTGAAGGGGAAAGGCATCATGTCCAGCTGTATGTGAGCACTGGACAATGTTACTTCTAAATCTTTGGTGGTTCTTTCCCCAGCCTTGTCTAGCTTCCCCACATGCATGTGCTTATTATATTCGCTGAATACTCAAGGGTACTGTTCCACAGTGAGCAAGTATACGCACACCTACCCCCAAAGGCTAGGGAGCTGATAGGCTGAAGAAAGAGGCTGACACATTCAGTTCCTCAGAAAGAAACTTTTAATAGGAGCTTGCAAAAAAAAGTGGTCTCAGGCAACTGAGAGATGGTGGATTCCCCACACCTGCCCTCCAGAAAATGTCCTTAATGTAGCAAATTTTTAAGGTAAAGACATGTGCAGCTGGTCATGCCTCAAATTTTCCTGCAAAACTTGCAACCACTGGGGAGATCAGATAAGCATCTTTATGAGGGATTATCTATGCTAGAGGCATTGCTAAAGATCTTACTGCAGAACACCTTGGTATGTGGGGGTCAAACATGGGTCATCATGGTAGTTTCACTTCAAGATGGCATCAGTCTTAGGGTACAACAGGCTGTCTTCCTATAGGTACCCTCTGCAGATTCTCCTTTTCTGTGATACTGTCTCTTCTCTGATACTCTGTCCTGCAAATGCTAGCTGCCTTGGCTTCTCTAGACTCTCAGCTACATCTTCTCAACTTGTCATCCTTTTGTTGAATTGATCCCTTCATCATCATCATCATCATCATCATCATCATTCTTATTACATATCTCTCTTTATCCATGGCAAATTTCTTTGTTCTAAATCTTGATACCACTAATGAGATGATATCCTTTTAAGTACTTTACTCGATGCCCTTGAATTATGAGGGTTTCCATGCTGGCTGGTAGGAATATAAAGTATTCTTGGCTCTGTGTAAGCTTTGGAGATTTTTCCTTTGATTCTTTTTGGTTGATTCTTTCCTCGTCTTTTGGTAGTTTCCTCACATGCTTTCTCTGATCTGTCCTCAGCTGAAGACTCAAGGCTTTGAAGATTCTGGAGCTCTCTCCTAATGTGCCCCTGTCTTCTCTGGTGCTCTGTCCTGTGAGGCCTAGCCACTTTAGCCTCCCTATCTTCCAGCTGTTTCTCCTCAGCTCAAGGAGATTGCTAGCCTCTGCTTAGATTCTCTCTTCTCATGCAGCAACTTGGAAACTCCCTCTAGGCAGTAAGCTAAAATGTTCTGTGTTTTCCTTCTGTGAGATGACACTGTCTGGAACTGCCTGTTCAGTGTCTGAAAATAATTGTTTCATGTGTTTTGTCCTTTTCTCAATTGCTTCAGATGGGAGGGAGCATCCAATCTCTATTACTCCATATTGACCACATGTAGAAGTCCTTATTTTTTTATTTCTTTTTTATTTTTGGCTATAGTCACTCTGTTGTGCTATCAAATAGTAGATTGTATTCATTCTGTCCAACTGTACTTTTATACCCATTAACCATATTCACTTCCACCTCCCACCATCACTATTCCCAGCGTCTGATAACTATCATTCTACTCTCTGAGTTCAATTGTTTTAATTTTTAGCTTCCATAAATGAGTGAGAACATACAAAGTTGTTTTCTTCTGTGCCTGACTTATTTCACTTAACATGCTATCATCCAGTTCCATCCATGTTGTTGAAAATGACAAGATTTCATTCTTTTTTTAAGGCTGAATAGCACTCCATTGTGCATATGTATCATATTTTCTTTATCTCTTAGTCTGCTGATGGACACTTAGGTTGAATTCAGATCTTGGTTATTGTGAATAGTGCTGCAATAAACATAGGAATGCAGATATCTCTTCACAATTCTGTTTTCCTTTCTTTTGGGTATATACTTAGCAGTGAGATTGCTAGTTTATACAGTAGTTCTATTTTTAGTTTTTTGAAGAACCTCCATATTGTTGTCCATAGTGGTTGTAGTAATTTACATTCCCACCAACAGGTACAAGGGTTCCCTTTCCTCCACGTCCTCATTATCATTCCTTATTGCCTGACTTTTGGATAAAGCCATTTTTACTGGAGTGAGATAATATCTCATTGTAGTTTTAATTTGCGTTTCTCTGATCAATAATGTTAATCAGCTTTTCGTATAGCTGTTTGCCATTGATATGTATCCTTTTGAGAAAAGTCTATTCAGACCTTTTGCCAATTTTTAAATCAGATTATTAGATTTTTTTCCTATGAGTTGTTTGAGCTCCTTATATATTCTCATTATTAATCTGTGTCAGATGGATAGTTTGAAAATGTTTTCTCTTGTTCTGTGGGTTATCTCTTCACTTTGTTGATTGTTTTCTTTGCTGTGCAGAAGCTTTCTAACTTGATGTGATCTCATTTGTACATTTTTGCTTTGGTTGCCTGTGCTTGTGGCACAGAAACTTTGGTTGCCTGTGCTTGTGACACAAGAAACTTTGGCCCAGACCAATGTCCTGAAAAGTTTCTCCAATGTTTTCTTTCAGTAATTTCTTAGTTTGAGGTCTTAGATTTAAGTCTTTAATTCATTTTGATTTGATTCTTGTATATGGTGAGAGATAGGGATCTAGCTTCATTCTTCTGAATATGGTATATCCAGCTTTCCCAGCAGCATTTATGTGTCCCTTCTCCAATGTATGTTCTTGACACCTTTGTTAAAAATGAGTTCACTATAGATGTATGGATTTATTTCTGGGTTCTCTATAGACATCCTCATCTTTAATAACTTTAAAAGTACTTTTAAAGTACTTATTTTATGGATGCAGACTATATCTACGATTCCTGTTGATTACATTTTTTTTTTTCCCTTTCAGAATCCTATGTAGCCTGCATTGATGGAATGTTCCTCAAGGGTAGTTTTGTGTTTCCTTCTACCAGATTATGTTAATTTCTCAACTTTGCAGAATTTCCACAGATGAAAATCCACTGAAAACAAGCTAACAAACATATATGAAATCATTGTTTTTAGAGATTGGACATCTTTGGTATCCTCAGATCACATGGAGAATGTAAATTCAAAGTTGAAACCAATGTATGGTGTTGGTCCACATTTTTAAGTTGTTGAGAGTTTTCCTTTTTCAACCTAGAGCCCAAGCCAAGACTAACGAACTTTCTCATAATCCTTGTGATATGGTTTGGCTCCGTGTCCCCATCCAAATCTCATCTCAAATTGTAATCCCCACGTGTTGAGGAAGGAACCTGGTGGGAGGTGACTGGATTATGAGGGTAGTTCCTGTGTAATTCCCATGACAGTGAGTGAGTTCTCACAAGATCCGATGGTTTAAAAGTATGGCAGTTCCCCTTTGTGCTCTCTATCTCCTGCCACCATGTAAGACGTGCCTTGCTTCCCCTTCACCTTCTGCCATGATTTTAAGTTTGCTGAGGCTTCCCCAGCCATGTGAAACTGTGAGTCAATTAATCCTCTTTCTTTTTTCTTTCTTTTTTTTTCTTGTTTAATAAATTACCCAGTCACAGGTAGTTCTCTATAGCAGTGTGAAAAAGAACTAATATAACTTGCATGCTGATGGATAGTTTTTTCTTCCCTGGAAGATGTCAAGCTTTGTGTAGATATCTCAGTTCCAGCTCCCAGTATCACATGGGACGTTTCTGTCCTCACATGGGTATAGAAACACAAATCCTTACATTATTGAAACAAGCATTTCTTCCTTATTCTCTAGGAATTTCAGAATCAGTTCCCATATTTATTCTGATTTTTTGATTCCTCATTTGTAGGATGTGAAGATTTCTCTGTATTTCTGATAGTTATTAATTTTAAAGTATGCATATATATAAAACTACATATGTATATTTTTATACATAAAAATTATAAAGATATCTGAAAGATTATATATATTTACATAAATAAAATATTTCAGATAACTATATATTTTCTGTGATTACTAGTTAGTGGCAACTTACTGAAGCTTCCAGCCCTCAATAATTTGAAGTTAAAAAAATAAGTACCTGGCCAGGCAAAGTGGCTCACGACTGTAATCTCAACACTTTTGGAGGCCAAGGTGGGAGAATTGCTTGAGCCCAGGAGTTTGAGATCAGCCTAGGCAAGACTGCAAGACCTTGTCTCTACAACAAATAAAAAAATTCCAGGCGTGGTGGCGCACACCTATAGTTCTGTCCCTTAAATGATGCTGCCTCCCTTAGGTATGTGAAATATACTGGATTCTTGCGAGAAAGCAGAATGAGGATAAGATTATTATAGTCTCTTTGAATGAACATTTTGTTAGTAATCTTATTGTTATTTTTTAGTAAGAGCGTGCCACCATACATTTATATGTATGTGTATATGTACACTTACAGGGACATAGCTAAACAGTTTTTAGTGATGATGATTCAGACTACATGTGTTATAACTGTCTGGTTTTGTTAGTGAGAATTGGCTGGATACCAGTTCAGGACACTCTTGAACAGGGTTCAGCAAACTTTTTCAGTAAAGGACTAGATAAAGTCTAGTTTTGGCTTTGCAGGCCATATGGCCTCTGTCACAATTACTCAACTCTGCAGTTACAGTGGGAGAGGACCATAAACAATATGTAAATGACTAGGTATGGCTGTGTCCCAATTAAATTGTATTTATAAAAACAGATTTGGTCCATGGGTTGTGGTTTGCTGGCCCCTACTCTTGAGTCTATTCCATGATAAAATGCTATAATCACATACGTGTATCCATAAACTAAGGCTTTCATTGTGCGCATGGAATTCCCAGATGCTGTCTGAGTCAGGTGGAGAGAATCTGGGTGGCTCCTCTTGGAACTCCAGTAGAGTAGTGAAAATGAGATGGAACCCTCTGGCATGTACCTCCTCTTCTCTTACCACAGACTGACTGCAGTAAGAAGGTAAACAATGTTGATCTTGGCCAAGGAGCTTTTCATAAGATGAATATACTATTCACTGACTTTTTGAATCATTGTTGTCTTCCCAGAGCCTTGTAGGGCTGGTAGAATGACCAAAGCGAGGTCGAGTTTTTAGATTATGACAATATCAGATGGAGAAGTGTGGAACTTTTAAAGAAAAAATTCAACAGTTGGGTTTAGTTTTAATAGTTTAGTGATTTTTAAAAATTTATTTATAAAAAAGGAGATAGAGGCTTGCCGTGCTGCCCAAGCTAGTCTTGAACTTCTAGGCTCAGGCAATCCTCCTTTCTCAGCCTCCCAAAGTGCTGGGATTACAGGCATGAGCCATCACGCCTGGCCTAGTTTAGTAATTTTACAGAAAGACAAGGTGGCTGGTCCAAATAGTGATTTTTCCCATTGGTTATCTTCCCTATTGAATGCTATTGATGTTAGTTTCATCAAGTGTGTAACAGGCTGGGCTGGATTTAAATAGGCACCCACTGATGTGACTGTATACTGCTCAATAATCTGGAAATCAGGGAATAGGTGGGTTCTGAATGCTATCCCAAGCATCAAGGTTAAATAGATTCTCTTTGCATATAGCGTGCCATTTACACAAATCATGATGAAGTTTAGTTTGCTTCCAGTTTGGACAAGGACTTCAGGTATAGCTTTTTATTTATTTTTCCTCCCTTTCTAGACCTTGTAATTGCCTTTCTGTGTTTGTGTTGATAAAAGGATAATGTGCTTTCATCTTATAGTCAAATCTATCAAGCTTCCATTTTAAAATAAAATTTTCTATTTATTTTTTTCAATGTGTAATACATTCCCGAGGGTCAACTATCAGGAATTATAAGACAATATCCTTTCCACCTCATTTCTGTATTTGCTCAGTTTCCACTATGTGTGATTACTGGTATAAGTTTCTTAATAATCATTTCATCGAATTTTTAAGCATATGCAAGCCAGTACACATAACTATTTTTCTTTTCATCTTTATATACAGGTGATAGCAAAGATACTATTCTGCATCTTGCTTTTTTGCTTAATAATTTATCTTAGTGATCTTTTTGTGTTAATCCAGTTTTTTCATGCATTTTGCAACTGCATAGCTTTTCATTGTATAAATAACCATAGTTTTAAAATCTGTATTTTATCCATAGACTTTCTAATCTCTGGCTATTGCCAACACCATCACAATGAATAAGCCTGTCTGTTCATTATTTTGCATGTGCCTAAGTATAGGCATACCTCATTTTACTGCACTTTGATTTATTGTGCTTTGCAGATGTTGCAATTTTTACAAACTGAAGGTTCATGGCAACCTTATGTGGAGCAAATTTGTCAGCATCATTTTTCCAACAGCATGTGCTCACTTTGTGTGTCTGTGTCACATTTTGGTAATTCTAGCAATATTTAAAACTTGTTCATTATTATATCTGTTATGGTGATGTGTGATCAGTGATCTTTGATGTTACTATTGTATTTGTTTTGAGGCACTGTGAATCACTGTGCCCGTGTAAGACAGCAAGCTTGATAAATGTGTTTGTTCTGACTGCTCCACTGACCTGCTATTCCCTCATCTCTACCCTGTCCTTGGGCCTCCCTATTCCCTGAGACAAAACAATAGCAAAATGAGGTCAGTTAATAACCTAACAATGGCCTCTAAGTGTTCAAGTGAAAGGAATAGTTGCACATCTCTCACTTCAAATCAAAAGCTAGAAACTATTAAGCTTAATGAGGAAGACATATTGAAAGCTGAGATAAACTGAAAGCAAGTCCTCTCGCACCCAACAGTTAAGTTGTGAATGCGATGGAAAAGTTATTGGAGGAAATTAAAAGTACTACTTCAGTGAACACACAGTAAGAAAACAAAACAGCCTTATTGCTGATGTGGAGAAAGTTTGAGAAGTCTGGATAGAAGATGAAACCAACCACAACATTCCCTTAAACTGAAGTCTAGTCCAGAGGAGACCCTAACTCTCTTCAATTCTGTGAAGGTTGAGAGAGGCAAGGGAGCTGCAGAAGAAAAGCTGGAAGATAGCAGAAGTTGGTTCATGAGGTTTAAGGAAAGAAGTCATCTCCATAACTTAAGAGTGCAAGATGAAGCAGCAAGTGCTGATGATGAAAAAGCTGTACCAAGTTACACAGAAGATTTAGCTAAGATAATTGATGATGGTGGCTACATTAAACAATATATTTTCAATGTAGATAAAACAGTTTTCTATGGAAGAAGATGCCAACTAGGACTTCTGTAGCTAGAGAGGAGAGAAGTCAATGCCTAGCTTCAAAGGACAGGCTGATTCTCTTGTTAGGGGCTAATGCAGTTGGTAACTTTCAGTTGAAGCCTATGCTCATTTACCATTTCAAAATCCTAGAGACCTTAAGAATTATGCTGCACTTCATAAATGGAACAATAAAGCCTAGATAATAACACATCTGTTTAGAGCATGGTTTACTAAATGTTTTAAGCCCACTGTTGAGACCTACTGCTCAGAAAAATTCCTTTCAAAATAGTACTGCCCTGCCAGGTGTGGTGTCATATACCTGTAATCCCAGCACTTTGGGGAGGCCAAGATGGGCAGATCCCTTGAGCCCAGGAGTTTAAGACCAACCTGGGCAACATGGTGAAACACATCTCTACAAAAAATACAAAAACTAGCTTGGCGTGGTAGTGTGTGCCTGTAGTCCCGGTTACTTGAGAGGCTGTAATGGGAGGATTGCTTGAGCCCAGGAGGTGGAGGTTTCAGTGAGCTGAGATTGCACCATAGCACTCCATCTTGGGTGACAAAGCGAGACTCCATTTTGGGGGAAAAGAAAGTACTGCTCATTGACAATGCACCTGGTCACCTCAGAGTTCTGATGAAGATGTGCAGGAGATTAATACTGTTTTCACGACTGTTAGCACAACATTCATTCTACATTCTAGATCAAGGAGTAATTTTGACTTTCAAGACTTAATTTAAGAAATACATTTTGTAAGGCTATAGCTACCATAGAGAATGATTCCTCTGATAGAGCTGGGCAAAGTAAATGGAAAATCTTCAGGAAAGAATTCACCATTCTAGATGCTATTAAGAATATTCATGATTTGTGGGAGGGGGTAAAAATAACACATGAATAGGAATTTGGAAGAAGTTGATTCCAGTCCTTGTGGATGAGTTTGAGGAGTTCAAGACTTTAGTAGAAGTAACTGCAGATGTGGTAGAGCTAGCAAAGGAAGTAGAATTAGGAATGGAGCCTGAAAATATGACTGAATTGCTACAATATCATGATAAAACTTGAATGAATGGGGAGTTGCTTCTTTCTTATAGATGAGCAAAGAAAGTAGCTTCTTGAGATGGGATCTACTCCTGGTGAAGATACTGTGAACATTGTTGAAATGATATCAAAGGATATATAATATTACATAATTTAGTTGATAAAACAGTGGTAGGATTTGAGAGGATTGACTCCAATTCTGAAAGAAGTTCTGTGGGTAAAATGCTGTCAAACAGCATTGCATGCTACAGAGAAATCTTTCATGGAAGAAACAGTCCATTGAGCAGCAAATTTTATTGTCTTATTTTCAGAAATTGCCACAGCCACCTCAATTCAGCAAACCCCGCCCACCCTGATCAGTCAGCAGCCATCAGCATGGAGGCAAGATCCTTCACCAGCAAAAAGATTACAAATTGCTGAAGGCTCAGATGATCATTAGCATTGTTTGGCAATAAAATATTTTAAAATTAACTGTATATTTTTAGACATAATGCTATTGCACACTTAGACTATAGTGCAAACATACTTTTTATTTTATTTTGTTTTTTGAAAGACAGGATCTTGCTCTGTTGCCCAGGCTGGAGTGTAGTGGCGTAATCATAGCTCACATAGCCTTGAATTCCTGAGCTCAAGCAATCCTTCCACCTCAGTCTTTTGAATAACTAGGATTACAGGCATGCACTACCACGCCCAGCTAATTTTTAAATTTTTTGTCGCAATGAGGTCTCACTATGTTTCCCAGGCTGGTCTTGAACTCCTGGCTTCAAGGAATCCTGCCCCCTCAGCCTCCCAAAATGCTGGGATTACAGGCATGAGCCACTGTGCCTCCCCTAAACATAACTTGTATGTGCAGTAGGAAACCAAAAAAATTGATTCACTTTATTGCAATGTTCGCTTTATTGTGTTATCTGGAACAGAGCCCATAGCATCTTTGAGGTATGCCTGTATAGGATAAATCCTTAAGATAAATTTCTGGGTAAAAGTTTATACTCACAAGAGGCCGAGAAGAGTTAGGGAGTTGGGGGGTGGGGGAGTGAAGAGATGTTGATTAATGGGGTCCAAATATATAATTGGATAGAAGAAATAAGGCCTACTGTTCAATAGATTAGTAGGGTGACTACAGTTGACAATATTCTATTGTATGTTTCCAAATAGCTAGAAGAGAATAATTCAGATGCTGCTAGTATAAAAAAAAGATAAATATTTAAGGTGATAGATATCTCAGTTACCCTGACTTGATCTTTACACATTATATGAATGTATCAAAATAGCATATATGCCCTGAAAATATTTACATCTATTATGTATCAGTAAATAATTTTAAAATTGAAATGTATTTCACAGAAAAAGGCTATATGTGTTTGAATTCTGATAATTATTGACAATCTGTCGTCTATAGGGATGGCACCAATTAAAACTCGTGATAGAAATATATGAAAGGAACCAGGCACGGTGGCTCATGCCTGTAATCACAGCACTTTGGGAGGCTGAGGCAGGCAGATTACCTGAGGTTGGCAGTTCAAGACCAACCTGGCCAACATGGTGAAACACCATCTCTATTAAAAATACAAAAATTAGCTGAGCATGGTAGTGGGTGCCTGTAATCCCAGCTACTTGGGAGGCAGAGGTGGGAGAATCACTTGAACCTGGGAGGCAGAGGTTGCAGTGAGCCGAGATCAAACCACTGCACTCCAGCCTGAGTGACAAAGCAAGACTCCGTCTCAAAAAAAAAAAAGGATGAAAGAATATACTGCTTCATACCAGCATTATTACATCATTCTGAAATCTTTTAGATTTTTCCATTATAACTGAGAAATAATATCTAAATGTAGTTTTAGTCTGCATTACTCTTATTAAGAATAAAGTTGGCCGGGCGCGGTGGCTCAAGCCTGTAATCCCAGCACTTTGGGAGGCCGAGACGGGCGGATCACGAGGTCAGGAGATCAAGTCAGCTGTACTAGTTATACTAAAAGAATAGGAACCTCATCAGTAAATGGAAATATAAAGAAATAGTCAGACAACATCTACAAAGTGTCAGTATCAAGCGGCAGCTTCAAAACCGAAATGGTGGTTTGATGTGAAGTGGTACAGTAGTTGGCGAATAAAGCAGATGGTGAGGAATGTAGAATCTGGCTAACACGGTGAAACCCCGTCTCTACTAAAAAATACAAAAAACTAGGCGGGCGACGTGGCGGGCGCCTGTAGTCCCAGTCACTCGGGAGGCTGAGGCAGGAGAATGGCGTGAACCTGAGAGGCGGAGCTTACAGTGAGCTGAGATCCGGCCACTGCACTCCAGCCTGGGCGGCAGAGCGAGACTCCGTCTCAAAAAAAAAAAAAAAAGAATAAAGTTGAGCCTTTTATATGTTTCGTGAACTGTTTATATATTTTCCTTCTGTGAATTCGTCATATCTTTTGTTCAGTTTTTCTACTGAGTTTTTTACGTGTTTCTTGTCTATGTCCAGGACATTTAACATTCTAGGGAGATTATCCCTCTGCTGTCACACAAATTGCAAATATTTTCCTGCCTCGTTATTTATCTTTTGCTATTTTAATTATTTGACAAGTTAAATTTGACCTTGGTTGTAATACGTTTTTTTGCCTTGAAAACATTTTTTTGTTTTTGTTTTTTCACTGCAGTTAGATTTAACAATCTTTATTTGTGGCCTTTAGATTTTATGTTTTAATAAAAGTTCTACCCTCATTCCAAGGTTATAAAGTTCTCCACTATTTTCTCTACTACTTTATGGTTATTTTATTTTGCACTTAAAGATTTGATCTTTTGGAATTTATTCTAGTATATAGTGTGAAATTTGGGTCTAACTACAGTCTGTTCTCATTATTCACAGATTCTGTATTTATGAATTCACCTACTTGCTAAAATGTATTTATAACCCCAGAATCTATACTCATAGTATTTTTGCAGTCATTCTTGATACAAGTAGTGGCAATGAATTTCAGTTGTGTGACATGTGCGTGTTCCCAGCTGAGGTCGAACAACCGATGCTCTACCTTCTCTAATACTATAAACAAGTGGGCTTCTTCCAGCCTATTTAGTATGACATTTTTGTATTTTTTGTGCTGTTTGTTGGTGCCTAAGTATGGTGCTGAAGTGTTATCTAGTATTCCCAACTGCTTTACAGAGCAAATATATGTGTTAGATTAGCTTTGTTCAGGCATGAGTTCCAGTGCTGTTGGCCATGAGTTCAATGTTACTGAATCAACAATATATATTAACTAAGGTGTCATTAACAGAAACACATAAACAAGGTTATGGATTTATCAGTTGATAAAAAATGTTGTGACCGGAGGGAGGCTTGAAGAAACCGAACCCAGCATTTCCACTATCAGCAATGGTTCAGTATTCACTAATTCTTGTTTGCAGCATCTTTACAGGACTACTGCTAATCATGAGGATCAACGGTATATGTTTTTTCAGGATAACTACATAGCTCCTCCAATACAGTCACCTGAATGGTCTATCTCTTGCCACTGATTTGAGGTGTCACTTCAAAATCACCAAAGTGAGACAATTGCTTAAGCCCAGGAATTGAAGACCAGCCTGTGCAACATAGTGAGACCTTGTCTCTACAAAAAACTTAAAAAATAGCCAGGTGTGGTGGCCACCTGTAGTCCTAGCTACTTGGGGGGCTAAGGCAGGAGCATCTCTTGAGCCCAGGAGGTTCGAGGCTGCAGTGATGGTGCCACTGCACTCCAGCCTGGGTGGCAGAGTCTCAAATAATAATAATAATAATAACTTAAAAAAATCTGCTAATCTTAGTTCCCTCCACATTTTTCCTTGTAAGAGTTTTCCTGGATTTTTTTTGCTTTTGTCTTTCACACAAACTTCAGAATTACCTTGTTTAGTCCTAAGAAAACTTAATGGTATTTCTACTGAGTTAATATAAAAATAAACTCAAGGACAACTGGCATCCTTATGAGTCTTCCTACTCAGGAATATGGTTTGCCTTGCCATAGAGGCAAGTCGTCTTTTTTTATCCTTCAGGAGAGTTAAAAAGTTCTCTTCACATAGACCTTCAAATTTCTTTCTTTAATAATATTGTTACTTCAGCTGCTATTATTTCTATGAGATTATCCATCTTATCGAAGTCTGCAGGACATCTATGGAGGATGAAAAAACCATGTTCTGAGCCTAGCTGATATGTTTAAAGACTATCTTCACCTGAAAATTTAAGGTAGGAGAAACAAACCAATTGTTATGTAGAGTAGAAGGAATGACGTGGGGAGATTAATGAAAATGTAGGAAAGGCTTGATGTGTCATCCTATTTATTTCATCCAACATTTCAAGATTTTTACGATGTGTTAGCAGTGTTGTAAGTACTTTACAATTATTCATTTATTTTTACAACAACCCTACAGGATGGGTATATTATCATTGCCACCTTGACTTTGTAAATGAGGAAACTGAGGTTGACAGAGGCTTGAAGTTGCACAGCTGGTTTCTTGAGGGAGCTGGAATTCAGACCCAGCAGATTGGAGTCAGGGGCCATGCTCTTAACCACACGTGTTATACCGAGGAACAATTAGAACAGGAGTTGAAGAGAGTGCAGCAGGTCCTTGAATAATGTCATTTCTTTCAACTCATTTCCTTATAATGTTGATGAGAAAAAAAAATTACTCTCTTGCTGAGACTACTGTCTGTGTGGAGTTTGCACATTCTTCCCATATCTGTATGGGCTTTTTCTGGGGACTCTGGTTTCCTCCCACATCCCAGAGTTGTGCCAGTTAGGTGAACTGGCATGTCTAAATGGTCCCGGTTTTAAGAATGTGGGTGTGTGTGAGTGAGCTCTGTGATGGGATGATGTCACCTCCAGGGTTGGCTCTTGTCTTCCACACTAAGCTGCTGGGATAGGCTCTGGCCACCTGTGACCCTGAACTGCAATAAATGGGTTGGAAAAGGAATGAATACATGAATACCAATTATTGTCAAATAAATATTCGTCAAGTCTACCATAATCATACAAATGCATAACAATAAACAGTGCAGCACAGAAAAGCTCTGCGAGCCTGCCATATTTGTGATT
The DNA here is from genome assembly GCF_000951035.1 of Colobus angolensis palliatus. Taxonomy (NCBI): domain Eukaryota; kingdom Metazoa; phylum Chordata; class Mammalia; order Primates; family Cercopithecidae; genus Colobus; species Colobus angolensis. Next base: position 1,811,192 of record NW_012117155.1, read on the forward strand.
GTTGGTTTTGAACTATGTGGTGAGCGGAGGTGTTCCTGACAATTTTTGCTTTGCAAGCACTTATTTCTTGATTTAACTCATCACCACTATGACCACTGTCATTCGCTGATTTACCAAAAATTGGGTAAACAATTACCTTACTTGTTTTTATTAATCTTTCTTAAGGTACGTATAGCTCACACTTACTTCAATGTTTACTATTAGAAGTGTTTGGGCCTTTGTTTAGGAGTTTGGTAATGTTTTGGGGACCACAAATATGCTGTAGGAACTGACCTCTTGTTTATATGTGGTAAAATTGGTTTTGTTACATGTTGTTTCAGTTAAACTTGCAGTTTCCAAGAACCTATTGATGATGTTAAGTGAGGACTTACTGTATTATGGCCCTAAATATTAAAACATCAATACGTGAAAATTTGGTAACTTGCAGAACAGATATGAGACTACTGTGTATTACTTGAGAAGGATTTTATAGTGTTATTGGCTCTGTGGAGACCAGAACTGGGTTGGAATATGGTGACAGAAGAGTCACCTTTATGTAAAGAGAGAAAGGGCAAGGGCAGCAGACCACATGGCCTTGAGGAGACCAAAGGATGCATCCTGACCCAGCTGATGGAAAGGACACAGATGGCGCACACAGCTGGGATGGGAGGCTATTTCTCTGAGGTTCCTAAAACCTCAGACCTCTGCCAACAGCAGAATGATTGACAAGCAGCTTTGTAAGTGATTTCACCTCTGGGAACCCTCAGAAGCAACCTGAAGAAATTCAGCCTTGTTTCTTATCCTGATCAATAAGGAAAGATTAGCTGGTTTAATAGGATTGGGAGGAAGCCATATTATACATAGCTGTAAAGCTATAAAAATGATTTGGTCAAGTGACCCCACCATTTCATTTCATTAGACACAAGAATAGTCAGATGACTACCCTAGAATTCAGGGTGAGAGATTTTAAATAGGTGAAAAATAACATAGGTATGATTCTATAGGTTGAAACTGTGGAGAGGAAAAGAATATAGAAAGGTTAAGAAGAGGTGAGGGAGATAACTGACATTAATTATGTGCTGACTGTGTTCCTGGTGCTTTACATAAATGTCATGGCACAGGAATAGACAATTAGGACAATGAAGCTTGATAGAAAGTCTAGAAATAGACTCTTGCATTTATGGGAACGTAAAATGCGATAAGCATAGCACATCAGAGAATAGTGATGAGAACACTCGGTCTCCATTTAAAAAGTTAGAGCCCAAGTTACATCTCTAGACAGGTTCCAGATGGAATATGGAGTTTAATATAAAAATAAAATGTTAGAAGGAAAAATGTAATACTTTATCATTGTAGGTGAAAAAGGACACAAAATTCAGAAGCCATGTGTAGAAACTGATGAATTTGACTGTATCTTTTTTTTACCTTTTGAATGACAAAATATATTAAAGAAACCTAGATAAAACTTTTGTCACATTTATAATAATGTTCAGTGTTCCAAAAAATAATTAAAAGACAACCCAAAAGAAAAATAATGAGCAAGGAAAATGAGCTGGCAACTCATAGGAAACATACAAATGGCCAAGAATCAATGGAAAAAAGCTCAATGTCCCAGTTAACCAGGAAATACAAATTAAGTGAACAATAAAACAGTTTTTTACCTATGTTTTTAAATTATTTAAAAACTGATAATATATGTTATTGGCAAGGGTGTTTGAGAAGCTGGTGCTGTCAAATACGAATAGAGTGAATTTGAATTGATGTAGCATTTTTTTGGAGTGAAATGTTCTTTCCTTCTAACATAATAAGTCAATTTCATGATACTTATCCAGATAAAGGAGCACAGTGGTAAGAACCTGGCCTTATGAACAAGGTTACTTGCTTGTTGAATCCTGCTTGTTAACTTATTCCCTGCTGCTGCAAGTTATTTAGCCTCTTTCTCAGCTTTGTCATCTGAAAAGTGGGAATGATCATAGCTCTGACCTCAGACGGGTGTTGTGAATATTTCAAAAGTTACTACACGTAAAGCACTTAGATTAACAACTATAACATAGTAAAGACTCAATGAGAATTATTTTGGTTATAGAAACACAATGGAGCTGGGATGTTCACAACAGCATTATTTATAAAGATTAAAAAGAAGTAACCAAAATGATTACTTTAATGGGGAAAAGTTAAATAAATATTATTGAAGACCATGTAGGCATTAGAAGAATTAAGGAGACTGGTCACTTGATTAGCTGAGCCTTTCTTTATTGAGTTCCTATAATGTGAGAGGCCCTATCCTGGCACTGGAGATCTAGTGGTAGATAGAACAAAATCCTTTATCAAAAAGCAAAATGCTCCAAGAAATGTTAAGAAGGCAATTGCAAAACAGTGTTCTTAGAATGAGTCTATGAATGACAAAAATGAATAGCTTTACCCAAAACTATGGACATGTGAAATGCCAAGAAAAATATTTGAAAGGATACTCAACATACTACTGTACCTCATTTTACCTTTTAACATTTCCAAAACTGGAATGTGTGTTACAAGTGATGGCATCTAAGATTGGATAAAGTATGACATTAGCAAAGGTTATCTTGGAGGTAGGATTGATGATTGGGTAAGGATGATAAGGGACTTTTTACTTTATTATTCTTTAGTTACACTTGGACTTCCACCTAAGGCACTTCTGTATTTACTTCTTATTATGTGAAACTTTGCTATGAGAAATATGTATATGACTGACTTGTGTAAGACGGCAACAACAACTAACCCTTCGGGCTTTGTGGAGGAGGGAGGTCCAGACCAGATGTGTACAGTTGCAGTCCCACCCTGATGCCCAGGTAGACAACTTGAGCATACAAACCTTGCCTACCTTGGCCTGTGGATCTTCCTACACTGCATTAGCCAATATTTTTTTAGTTACAAGTAACAGAAACCCACTTGTATTAGCTTAACTTTAAAAAGTGTGTATGTGTGTGTGTAGGGGGGGGATTTATTATAAGAATAAATGAGTATTGCAGAATCCAGGGGCTGATCCTGTGACCAGACCTGAGCAAGGATGCCCTCCAGAGCCAGGCTTGGGGTCTTTCAGCCTCTCTCTGGCCCTGTGTGATGTCTCTCTCTGTTTCTGTTCACTTGGTTAGTTCATTCGTCTCCTCTCTCTGCAGAGGGGCTTTCAGACTTCTCTCTCCACAGGACAGAAGGTGGCCACTCCATGGCTGCCAGATTACATCTTTTCAATTCAAGTAGCCAACAGGGACAACTAGCATATCTGGATCCCAAATCTGAACTCGCGGGAGACAGAATCTGATTTGGTCTGTTTGGGTCGGTCAGGCATCCATGAGTGATCAATCCTTCAGGGGCAGGCAGTGGGGCATACGTACAGATATTGCTGCCAGGAGCTACTTTTGTGACCAAGGGAACACAGCTACCGAGGAAGGTGAATTATGGGCCAGGCAGATAACTTCAACTGAATAGCTGAGAAATGTTATTCCCATGACATCTTATTCCCTTTATTCTTTTTGCTCTGGTCCTAAGGGTTTCTAGGATTTGGTGCCCTGCAGGACCAATAAAACTAAAATCCCCTTTTCTTCCCTAAGAAACTACTGTTTCTCCCCAAAATGGTCCCTTCCTTATAGCCTTCTCAGCCTAGCTTGCTGGCCTTAGGAGAGACTGCTAGTTTTGCCTTTAAGGGCATTTATTAGGCGGCGCTTCACTAACAAAACTAGTGACTTGCCCATGTATCTTTGCCTTTGTAGATGGAATAGAAATGTATCTTTTTGCAAAAACTAGGGATACGAGGAAACAGAGAACTCCATAGCTTCAAATGGCTCTCTTTCCTCCATATTCTAGTCTAATGGCGCTAAAGAAAGCAGTCTTCATAGCCAGAATCACCACAGGGAATGCTTCTAAAATGCCTGTGACTCCCATATACCATAGTCACCTTAGTGGGAAGGTAAAACAGAACTCAGGGCTCCCTTCTCTGAGTAGGAAGCATTA
>NW_012117155.1:1822037-1876929 GCF_000951035.1 Colobus angolensis palliatus
CAGTACCTCAGTTGAAAATGCAGAAATCACCGGTCTTCTGTGTCCTTCGCGCTGGCAGTTGGAGACTGGAGCTGTTCCTATTCGGCCATCTTGGTTTCTAATTTTAAATGAAAAGTCCACCTTCCACCATATCACCATCATTATTGATCAGATGTAGCCTCTTCTAAAAGCTGGAGGGAGTTGTAATGCAGAATTCAAGTGAGCTCACCTGGTCTCTAGTGGGCATTTTAAAGGACACAAGGGAAATAGTTGAAGAAAATGAAAATGCCATTGGGTTCGAGCCCTCCTTAATGGGGAAGGACAAAGACAGGGATGGGGAAGGTAAAAAGAAGAGTGGGGAGAGAAATTCTTCAAGGTAATTTCCTTGAGTATGGGAGAAAAAGGAATGAGTATAAAGATCAGCTGGAGAAATGGAACTCCTTGTTGAGCTTCTTTTAATGGACTCACATCTACAGTAGTCCTGGAAAGTGGCCTGTGTGATTCAAGGCCTTGGCAACAGTAAGAAAGAACAGGGCAGTGCTGAGTCCTGCCTCTATCATCGATTTGAGCAAGGGCAGGGTCTTTGATGGTGTTCTGCAGAGCATCCTTGGGCCAAAGAGGCCCCATGCATTTTTTCAGGACTTTGGATCGTTTGCAGTTTGCCCCATAACTCCCACACATTTGCTTCTTCATGTCCCAAAGCTCTGGCTGCTGCAGCGTTCCCATAGGAATGTGGATGCCTGCCAAGCGACCTCATGTGCATTCCATTCATCTCCTTGGCTGGGAGGCAGCAGGGAAGCAAACTGGCTGCTTGCTTAACTGTTTGGGTCCCACATTCACCCTGAAAGGAATCACCAAAGTTGTTGGACTTTTCCGATAATCATGAAGAAAAAACAGAAATAAAACAAAAGAGATATTTATTTATTCATATGATCCCATCTGGAAAACAGCTATTTTTAAGGGTAGTCTAATGAAAATGACATCCTTTGGTTTGTTTGAAATCATCTTCCACCAGAAAGCCATTTTGAAGCAATGAGGCTTTGTGAGGTGTGACTCGAAACAATGTGAGTAATTTTTTTTAAGCAATCACACCGAACTGTTAGCCATTCAATTTCAGGTTGTTGCCTTCCAAGTAATCTCAGTGGGCTGTGACCTTGCAATTCCAAGATGCTCCAATCTGTGTAAAATTCCTTTAAGGCAATCACTACGCTCTTGCTCTGTTCTGCTTTTTGTTTATCATTCAGTCAGCACATACGGGCAACTCCTGTGTGCCAAGCACTCTGCAAAACTCTGGGGATAGAGTAATGGGGGAGGTGCAATCTTATTGAATGATTGACCATGCGAAGCCCCCAGCGGCCAGTGGAAAAAGTTAGCCCGACGAGGGTTTGAATCCCGGTTTAGCCTTGTGCAGATTGTGTAATCTCAGGCAACTTTCCTAAACCCTTTGAGTCACAGTGCTGCATTTCCAAAAAGAAGACGGTAAAATCTACTTGACGGGATGTCTTTGAGGAGAAAATCAGAGGAAAATATGTAGTAAGCAGTCTTAGCACACAAACTGATATAGAGTAATTGCTCAGAAAATGAGAGCACTTACGATTTTAATTGTCTGAATTACACAGCTAGTTCAACTGCCTTTTTTTGGACTAGACTCTTACTGTTTGAAAAATTATTGTGTGCATAAGTAATATGCACAAGGTACCAAATTTAAAGTGTACAAAAATTAGACGATGAAAAGGATATCTTTTCCCTGTCCTTACCCCTGTGCCATTAGTTCTCCTCACTAGAAAGAATACAGCCAAGATCTTGTATATTTCCAGATTTAACTGTATTTCTCAGAGGTTGGTCCATAGCAACGCTTAGTGTTCACTCTTTTTTTTCTTTTTTCCAGCTAATTGAGGTGTAATTGACAAATATTGTTGTATATATTTAAGGGGAACAATGTGATGATTTGACATACATATATATTGTAAAATGATTACCACAATCAAGTTAGTTAATGCATCATCATCTCACATAGTTACCATTTGTGTGTATGTGGTAAGAACACTTATGGCCTACTCTACTTGCAAATTTCAAGTGTACAATACAGTAGTATTAACTGTAGTCACCGTGTTGTACATTAGACCTCCATGATGTATTCATCTTATAACTGAAAGTTCGTACTCTTTGACCAACATCTCCCCATTTCCCCCAACCCCTAGCCTTTGGCAACCATCCTTCTACTCTGTATGAGTTTGACCTTTTTAGATTTCACATATAAGTGGAATCATACAGTGTTTGTCTTTCTGTTTCTGGCTTATTTCACTCAACATAATGCCCTCCAGGTTAATCCACATAGTCACGAATGGCAGAATTTTCTTCTTTATGGCTGGATAATATTTCATTGTCTATATATACCACCTTTTCTTTATCCATTTGTTTCCATGTCTTGGCAATTTGAATAATGCTGCAATGAAAATAGGAGTGCAGAGAGGCACTGATCTAATTTCCTTCAGATATGTACCCAGAAATGGAATTGCTGGATCATATGGTAGTTCTAGTTTTAGTTTTTTGAGGAACCTTCATATTGTTTTCCATAATGGCTGTACTAGTTTGCATTCCCACCTACCATATACAAGGATTCCTTTTCCTCCACATCCTCACGAACACTTACTTCATCTTTTTGATAATAGCCATCCTAACAGGTGTGAGGTGATGTCTCACTGTGGTTTTGATTTGCACGTCCCTGATGATTAGTGATACTGAGTACCTTTTCATGTACCTGTTAGCCATTTGTATGTCTCCTTTGGAAAACTATCAATTCAAGTTCTTTGTAACACTTTTTAGAAGAGATTATTTGGGATTTCTTTGCTATTGAGTTGTATGAATATTTTGTATATTTTGAGTATTTACCCCTTATCAGATAAATGACTCGAAAATATTTTTTGCTCATTCCCTAGGTTGCCTTTTCATTTTGTTGTTTCCTTTGCTGTGCAGAAATTTTTTTGTTTGATGTAGTCCCACTTATTTGTTTTTGCTTTTGTTGCCTTGACTTTTGGTGTCATCTGTAAAAATATCATTACTAGGGCCAATGTCAAGAAGCTTTTTCTCTGTTTTTTTTTTTTTTTTTCTAGGAGTTTTATGATTTCAGGTCTTATATTTAAGTCTTTAATCCATTTTGAGTTAATTTTTGTGCTGGTGTAAGATAAAGATTCTATTTCTTTCTCTTTTTTTTTGCATGTCAGTATCTAGTTTTCCTAACTTTATTTATGGAAGAGACTTTCCTTTCCCTATTTTGTAATCTTGGTGCCCTTGTCAAATAATAGTTGACCATATGTGCATGAATTTCTAGTCTCTCTATTCTGTTTCATTAGTCTGTGTCTGCTTTTATGCCAGAACCACACTGATTTGATTGCTATAGCTTTGTTATACAGTTTGAAATCAGGAAGTATGATGCCTCTGATTTTATTCTTCTTTCTTAAGATTACTTTGGCTATTTGGGGTCTTTTGTGATTCTATGTGAATATTCGTGTTTGTTTCCTTTTTTTTTTCTATTTCTGTAAACACCACCATCGGAATTTTGATTAAGGACTGCTTTGAATCTATAAATCACTTTGGGCAGTTGATCATTCTTATTGCCTCATGCTTTTTAAATGATTATGTGGTATTCCATTAACTGAATATATCATAATTGATTTTAGCCACTTCCCTATCAATGAATATTTAAGTTTTTTCTAATCTTTCACCATGACAACAATAAAGCAAAGCCCATTCCTGTGCTTAGCTTTGACTACTTCTAGTAAAAGAATGGCAAACCAAAGAAATACAACGGGCTCCTTAAGGCAGCTCCTGGCAATGTCATTGGAATTGGGTGACTGCTTGGAGCAGAAAATGCTGATCTGATTGGATACATTCTGAATGTTTTCTCAAAAAACATCTCATTCTGTTCCTAGAATATTGATACCACCCTCAACTGCTACCTATTTAAAAAGTGAGCCAGGCATAGTGGCTCATTCCTATGATCCCAGCACTTTGAGAGTCGAAGGCAGGAGGATCACTTGAGGTCAGGAGTTCAAGACCAGCTTGGGTACATACTGAGGCCCTGTCTCTACCAAAAAAGAAAAAAGAAAGAAAAAAGTGCAGAATCTATGTAATAATAATACAAAATGGTGACATTTTAGTCCAGATAGGACTGCCGTGAAACCCTTCCAGGACATATAATACATGGACAAATCTTTCTTTGGCTGGCAGAAAAGAGTCAAGGATGCAGAGATTTCATACAGCCACTCTAGAAGCAGCTGTTAAGAAGATTCACACTCTAATTTGCTGCCACAGCTTGAAACAGTGAAATGTATTAAAATGTGCCACATCAGTTAACATGGGTTCAATTAGATGGAGGTTGCCAATTTGGAAGGAGGGCAAATGTTCCTTGGTGGCCATCTTTGCTGATGCCCAGGCCTGCACAGGCTGTGTGTGGAGCTGAATCAGAGAGATCTTATACATGAGGTTCTGGCACAATCCAAGCACAAATAAGACCCAGGGATTAGCTTTCCTGGATGAATAATTATTTCTGAATCATGGGAAAGGCACACATGGAAACGAGGCAGGGGGATGGAAGATGGAAGTCTTTCTAAGAAGTCTCTGCTGTCAGAGGCAGCAGTCCTCAAATGAGCTCCATGCAAATGAAAACCGGTCCCAACAGCATCTTGAGCCAAAGAAAATTCTTGGTTGGGGTTGAAAAAAATGTCAGATAAATAGTTTCTTCTTGCTTCTCAGCAGGCCCCAGCTATCACTGCAATCCAGATCTGGCCTCTAAGCAGTTCTGGCAGGTTTAGCTTGGACCAGCTGCTGTGATGAAATTGCAATAATTCCAGGTTTCCCTCAAATCTGGACTGAGCCAAAGGCAATCTAGGCTTCTAGCATCCGCTTACTTCATTGCCTTCTCTCCTGTCCCTCCTCAACTTTCAAGCTTCTGGTTTTTAAATTTTAACTTAAATAGAGGTGATAGAGGAAACCTGTTCAATGCAACCCAGAAGTCTGGAAAATGTTTATTTCAGGTCAATTTAAGAAACCTATATTGAGTACTCAGTGAGTCTATTTAGGTGAGCTGCGTGGTGTAACTACTTGCTAACATGGATTGTGTATCCAGTGATAATGCCAGGCTTTGTTACAAGCTTCCTACACAGAAGATCTCATTTAATCAACCAACAGCCTATGAGGTAGGAATGATTATTCCTATATATAATACAAAAAAGATAGGTTAAGTCTCTTACCTTCAAATAAACAGCTGGCAAATGGAAGTATCTGGATCTGAACCCAATATAACCTGAATCTCAGGCCTCTACTTGTGCTTGCTATGGCACTGGCCATAGGCAAATGAGTCCTTAATTAGAGGTCAGTAAAAGGACTCAAACAAGAAAAACTAAAGTGAACAAAGGCAGAAAACTGAGACCCAGGTGGGAGAAGGTAGAAGTAGGCAGATAAAGAGTGTGGAAGAAACAGTAGACGCTAGATGCATGCTCATTCTGAGCCCAACCTCTGAAGACCTCGTGGGTCCTGGGAGCCTAGTGGGGAGGTTTCCCCAGAAATCACTTATTTATAAAGAACTTCCAGTAATTAACACAAAGGTTGAAGCATTCTGAGAAGTTGCCCAAAACTCTTTGCTCCCAAGAGAAAGGAGAAACCTCTCTGGGTGCAGTCAACATAGAAGTTTTAATGTACTCAGAGGTTCAGTATTTCAGATACTAAGTCCCAGGGCACTAAGAGACTTGCAGTGTGACGCACTGAAGTTTAGGGAGGGATGTTTATTGTATTTCTTTTAATTAAAACAGGCTTCCTAGACCAGATGGGTGGCTCACTGCCCCTACTCCTGACCCCTGCCCCATTATGGGCACCGAGGAGAATGGAAGTAGATCTGTTTCAGGGAATCAAGCATCTTTAACCCAGAGAGGGAAAAGAACTCTGGGCAGAGTACACCTCAGCAACATCCAGCAGTCTGTGTTGGTGAAGAACAGGGGTATGGGTTCATAGTGGAGCCACGGGATCCGGAACCACATGGCATGTCCAGAAGCACACTTTTGAGCAAAGCTGGCCAACAAATGTCTTTCATTTTTGCCTGTGGCATCTGAGGCCATGTTCTTCGGCTCATCCCAAGGCAGAGGCCCAAAGATACCAGAGGCTGGTGGTAACAAAGGTTGATATTCAAAATGGTGGAAATGATTCCAGGAATGACTCACCAATGTTTCTGACCTAAGGAGGACTTATTATCAAAAAAGTAAAGAGGGCCGGGCACGGTGGCTCATGCCTGTAATCCCAGCACTTTGGGAGGCCGAGGCAGGCAGATCACAAGGTCAGGAGATCAGGACCATCCTGGCTAACACAATGATAATAAAAAATTAGCCAGGCGTAGTGGCGGGTGCCTGCAGTCCCAGCTACTCCGGAGGCTGAGGCAGGAGAATGGCATGAATCCAGGAGGCGGAGCTTGCAGTGAGCCAAGATTTTGCCACTGTGACACAATCCAGCCTGGGCAACAGCCTGGGTGACAGAGCAAGACTCTGTTGCAAAAAAATAAAAAAAAAAGTAAAGAGAGAAGTAGCATCCCACACCCTCTTCCCTGACTGTGGGTTCTCCCTGGCAGCAGGTTCCATCAGGGAAGGGGAGACATAGGATTACTGAATACAATTGGGGTCTGTCAACAAGGAAAAATAGGAAAACCTGTTTTGAGGGAGCTTACCAATTATCTCTGGTCCCAGTAGATGCTATTTTCTCTGTCTTACAAATAAACTAATCTTCAGAAGAACTAAATAACTCAAATGCTTATCTGTTAGACTAAGCAGCACTGAAATAATTTCTACACATAGGTGATACTCAACAAATCAGCTCAGTTTAATGCAAAAAACATTCGGGGGCTGCCTACTATATGCCAAGAAGTCTGTAGTGTGCTAGGGGTGAAAATTTAAATGAGACAGAGTCTCTGCCCTTGAGCTTACAACCTGGTACTTTTTGATTATTTTTATATGTTTTGGTCTACATTTTTCTCATTATTACTGAAGTAACTAGCATTTAATTAGCACACATAATGTGCTTCGGATTTTGGAAATATATAACATTCATATCAAGATTCAGGATAATTATTTGCACTCCATTTGGCAGACAAGAAACTGAGGTGCAGCGGCTCACGCCTGTAATCCCAGAATTTGGGAGGCCGAGGTGGGCAGATCGCTTGAGTTCAGAAGTTCAAGGCCAGCCTGGGCAACATGGTGAAACCCTGTCTCTAAAAAAGATACAAAAATTGGCAAGGCATGGTGGTGCATGCCTGCGGTCCCAGGTACTTGGGAGGCTGAGGTGGAAGGATCACTTGATCTCTGTCTCAGGGGTAAATCTTCATTCTTTCAGATGAATCATCCTGATGACCTCATTGCCTTTGCCTGTGATTAGTTTAGGGGTGGCCATGAGGCTCTCCTGGCCAAGGAGACCTGAGACGATGTCACTGAAGGCTACCAAGAAAGGTCTTGTTGCTTCAAAGAAGAGGAAGAATACACATGGGGGGAAATAGCCCCCAAAACATTCTTCTCTTTTCCACTGGCTATTGTTTGTCTGTGATGGCTGGAACTGAGCAGCCATCTTGAGCCCATGTGGAGAACCACACCAATCCCCTGAGGATGGCGGAGCTGAAAGCTGGGAGAACCTGGGTCCTTGATAGCATCTGAGCCACTGATCTAATCAGCCCTGGGATTCTTGTTACATAGATGAATTTTCCTTATGGTTTAGGTCAGTTAAGTCAGAGAAGGCAAACTAGATGAGATACTCCTTCATGAGGTTGTTAAATTTGGCTCCCCTCATCTCCCCTTCTGGAAGACCATCTGCCAGGAATATTGCAGGAAGGATTCCTGCCTTGTGTGGGAAATGTGGTGGCTCCTTTCAAACTTTGAAATTCTCCACTTCTGTGTTATTCACAAAGCAACTCTGAAAAGCCATTAGTTGGAGCTTCTTAGGGGAATGAAAGGCAGCATGGAGCCCTGGGAAGCATGTGGGATGTGGAGACAGAAATCCTGAGCTTGATCCTGGAGATTCCATTTTCAGCTCTGCAGCTTGGTCAAATCACATAAGCTCTCATAGCCTCAGTTTTCTTGTCTGTAAAATGGGGATAAAAGTAGTCCCTATCTCAGGATAAGGATTAAATGAGAAAGCGTTGACATGCTTTACAATGTGCGCTCCTATTTACAGACAGTGATGCAGAAGAAAACCCTACGTAACTAAACAAGGAGCAGAAAAGTAAGGCTTTTATTTATTGTGCTGGAAACACAGAGATGAAATGGATGGATGTTTGTTGGAAAACAAACAATTTAGGGAAAGTGGTGATCTTCTCTAGAAAGGATTTCATGCCCTCTCCTTATCAGCTTTGCAAATGACACAATCCTTTCTCAGTGGTTCTACAGGGCTGTTGCAGCTGAGAGCAGAGGGAAAACGCCATGGAGTCCCTTGGACAGTGACCTATAACTCTGATGTTACCAACTATTTATAGCTTTTAAGTCCTTGGAGTGCAGCCCAAGCCCCTCCCACCTCAGGGACATCAGAGGGTCACAAGGCTGGCTGATATGGTCTACAGAAAACTGGTGGTCCCCGGAATTCTCCCAGTTAGGAATTTTTTCTTGCCCGATGGGTTGGACCTGCCCGGGCCTCTTTCCGCAGAAACCCCAGCCTGAACTGTCAGGTTCACATTCAGCAAGCAGTAGTGACTGTGTTGGCTCTTCAGGCTACTCACTAGCTGTCTTGACACATCTTATCTCATTGCACCATCACAGTAGTGAGCAGAGCCATTGGACTGAAACAGAACCCAGCTCAGAGAGGGGGTGTGGCCTGTTCAAGGTCACACAGAAAGGACCTTTGGTTTTAGGTTTCAATCTGCCTGTCTCCAAGGCCTGTGCTCTAATATTTGTATTCCATTTTGAACTTTGGGAGACTTCTGGGCCTTCAACAAGGCCATTTAAACCCCTCAATCATGCTGGAAAGAACAGTAAGGAGACTGTGGGATGGGGTAAGGGAGCAAAGACACAGCTGGCCTCACACTTGCACTCAGGGTCAGAAGGCACTGATGTGTGCATTGGTACAACTCTGGTGGCTAAGGCGTTGCTGAGCATGTCAGTGTGGGCTCGGGGAGCAGGCAGGGCCCTTGGCCCCTTATTGCATGGTCACACCTGATCGTATCACCTCCATGCTTTGTAAAAGCCTTAGAGACCCTCTGTGATTTCCTCTGTGCAGGACAAAGTCAGGTCCCATAGGTTGACACTCGATGTCCTTCATGACCCAACTCCTATCCTCCTTTCAAAACTCACTCCCACTCTGAGCCTTCTATTCACACACAGATCTAGTTACAATTCCCAGGATAACTGTTTTGAAGGCAAGGATCGCGTCTTATGACTTTTCAGACTCCTGGAGCTCAGCACAGCATCTGGAGCAGCCATGATGTTCAGGGGCTGCAGGAAAAGCTATCACCCTTGTCAATAGGGCCCAGCAAGTGAAATAGGAGGGATGAGGAGTGGGGTGTGAGGGAGGGCTGTCTACAGGAGAGGAGGCTACAGCAGAGGAAGGCCCAGTCTACAAGGCTGAGTTCTGGAGATCCTGGGCCTTGGGTTGCTTGGCTTTTAAAATGGGCCTGGGACCTGGATGCTATCTTAGGCATTGGGTCTAGGCTGCTCCAAGAAGAAACCCTTTTACAGTGGGCTTAGCAAAAACATTTGACAGTGACCGTCAGTTGTCCTGGGCCTGGATGGCAGTGCACCCCATGGAGGAGTGGCAGCATGAACATTTACAGAGGGCTGAGAAGGGGCCAGGAATCAGGCTGGGAGCTGGCGTCCCAGGAAGCACATCCAGAAAGCAGCAAGTCTACCTGAGATGCCATCTTTTCAGACAAACAATAGGAAGCAGAGAGGGAACCTCTTTGATTGGCCCATTCTGAGTAGGATGGTTATAGTTAGTGTCCACCCAGATACCTGGAGTGCTCTTACGAGGATAAGAGGATTTGCTGGGAATGACTGCTCCCACACTCTGCAATGACAAGCTTACGCAGTTTACGCTGCATTCTAGCACACGGTGTGCGGGGAAGGAGGAGAATTATAAGGGGAGCCAGCTCCTCCCTGGCTCAGGCAGGATTCTCCTCCTTCCAACTTCTGTCATTCCCAGCCTTGGATCTCACTGCTCACCTTTCCCTGGTGCTCCTTCTGTGAGTCTGCAGTGGCTCAGTTTGCTCTGAGTGTAATCTTGGTGAATTCATCACCATGGAAGTCACTTCTGTCAAATCTGTCTGCCCTACTAGTTCCACCACACATCCCCGGATGATTTCTTTCCCCAGAATTTTGGGCCCGGATGCCTGTGTTCTCAATCCCAATGAGCATAAGTTCCCACCTGTTCAGGGTTTGGGGACCATATTAGTCAGAGTTCTCCAGAGAGACAGAAGTAATAGGATATATGTAAAATGAAAGGAGTTTCTTAGGAAGAATTGATTCACACGATCACAAGGCAAAGTCCAACGATAGGCCGTCTGCAAGCTGGGAAAGAAGGTGGCTCAGTCCTAATTCAAAAGAAGGAAAGTCAACAGTGCAGCCTTTAGTCTGTGGCCAAAGGCCTGAGAGCCCCCAGCAAACCACTGGTGTAAGTCCAAGAGTCCAAAGGACCAAGAAGCTGGAGTCTGATGTCCAAGGGCAGGAGGAACGGGAGAAAGACGAAAGCCAAAGACTCAGCAAGCCAAGTGATCCCACCTTCTTCCGCCTGCTTTGTTCTAGCCACACTGGCAGCAGATTGGCTGGTGCCCTCCCACAGTGAGGGTGGGGCTTCCTCTCCCAGTCCATTGACTCAAACGTCAGTCTCCTCTGGGAACCCCTCACAGACACACCCAGAAACAATACTTTACCAGCTACCTAGGCTGGATCCTTCAATACAATCAAGTTGACACCCAATGTTAACCATCACAGGGATGATTAGCCTCTTCTTGGCCTTTAATGGAAAGAGGCATTTCCCCATTGTGGCTTCCCTACAGACAGCAGCAGCATCAGAAGGGAAGTGTGGGGCATTCCTGTTTGATCACACCACACTTGTACATACACCTTTTTTTTTTTTTTTTGAGACAGAGTCTTGCTGTGGCTGGAGTGCACCTGGGCTGGAGTGCGGTAGCGCAATCTCAGCTCGCTGCAACCTCTGTCTCCTAGGTTCAAGTGATTATCATGCCTCAGCCTCCTGAGTAGCTGGGATAACAGGTGTGCACCACCACGCCAGGCTAATTTTTGTATTTTTAGTAGAGACGGGGTTTCACCATGTTGGCCAGGCTGGTCTGGAACTCCTGACCTCAAGTGATCCACCTGCCTCCGTCTCCCAAAGTGCTGGGATTACAGGCGTGAGCCACCATGTCTAGCCCACTTTTACATGTTCTTCTATGTGTCCTTTCTGAATCCTCGGGGCTCTGAAGTGGGGGTAATGTCATCCCTATTCTGTAGATGAAAGGAGGGGACCCAAGGAGAAGCCGTAACCAGTGGCAGAGCTGGAATGGAATCCGGAACTGCTGGCTCTGCATCCAGGCTCTTTCCTCAGTACCCGATTCATATCCCCCATTGAATGAACAAGGCGTGTGGCCCCTGACTCAGAGGACAGCATGTGCCTGAGGGTTTCCCTACCTGCCTGTCCTAACCACCAGGGCACCTGGAAGCCACTGGATGCCTGTTGAAGTACGTGTTCATTGAGACATGATGGACCAGCCGCTAATGGGGACCTGGGGCTTTGGCTGGTTCATGCTTTGGAACACGGAGAGTGTCCTGCCCTGAGTGTGAGTCATGCCTGGACGTTCACAGCAGGTCACTCTGTAGTCTCATGTACTTATCTTACAGCCTGTCTGAGATTCTTGCAGGTCTTCCCCAGTCCTCCTTTAGGGGGATAGGTTTCCTCTCCAGAGTCACATAGAATTCACTTGCTTTTTCACTTTGACTTTCACCACTTCATGTTAAGTTTGTGCGATTTCCTTCCATGACCTGTGTCCCTAAGCAAGGAAAGTAAGGAATTCACATGGAATGAGAACCTGCTGTCTGCCAGTACTGGGGTTCATCTTCTCTTTGAATTTGATCTTTATAACAAGTCTGCATATGTGTTAGGAGGGCGTTATTCCCATTTATACAGTTCAGGATGTTAAGGCTCAGAAGGATTTAGTACCTTTCCTGGAGGTACACCAAGAATAATAAGTGGCAAAGCCAGAATTTGAATCTGGGTCTTTTAACCACTCCTTTCTAATATGCCCCACACTGTCTCCTAAGGACGTTTGTTCCAACTGTGGTGGCCACTTAAACTTGAACTCAAACTTGAACTCTGCTGTCTCTCTGGAATAGGTCTACTGAGCTTCTCCAGGTGTTTCTCTCCTGTCCAGTTTTTCTTTCAGTGATTTTATTTACTGAGAATCCTGGGCACTGAGAGCTGAGAGGAACTTTAAGTCATCCAGTTTCCCTTCCCCTGAAGCTTGAACTTCCTGCCCATCCTTATAGCCCCCTAAGAGGTAAGAAGGACAGATACTGTTCCCTCCTTTTGTGGGTAAGGAAATGTTTTCAGAGAGGGCATGCTGGGTATTCTGTTTGCCCCTGCAGGCCCACTTGGAAACTCTCTCTACCTTCCCTGTGTCCCAGGAGCATCACCTATGGACAGCACAGCTGGGCTGCCCTGGCCTCTGGCCTCCTTCTGGTAGGTGCTGGCAGGAGACTGGAGGGCTGGAGGAGGAGGAGGGAGATGTTTACCCTTCTGCTCCCTCCCTGCCTGGCCTCAGTCTCGTAGCAGTGAGTGGATTCCTCTACCTAAAGCCATGGCTCCTGTCCAGTTTTCTCACAGTTATAGATTTTGCTGGGTTCCAGTAATAGCCTCTGTGCCTGGCATGGCACCAACTGCCCACTGCTGCCAGCCCTAGGGCTTTATCAGCCCTTGTTGCTTCCCTTAATCCTACCCCTACCTTTGAAAATAGCTCCTTCCTTACATTTGTATCAATTGTCTCATTGTTAATTTTTTCTCACTCCATTTGAGTGGTCCATGCATTTCCTTAAGTGACTCGTTCAAAGTCTCTCAGCAGCTCGGGAGCGGAGCTGGTTTTCAAACACAGATCTCAGAACTGTTTTTCTAATGATTCACCTCATGGTGCTACCTGGGGCTGGCTCTGTTCCCTAGTCTGCATATTTGTGTCTGAATCTTGTCTCATTGTGCCCCAGGTCCTCTCCAAGACGGAGCACTTTTACTTTTGTCTCTTGCAGCATCCCTGGACATTCCATTGCCTACCCAGATCACTTTTTTGGGATCGCTCACTCTTGGCATTCCTCAGCCACACATTATGGAATGTGAACATCCCAGGGTCAAGAGCCCTCATCTTTTTGCCCTGGTTGGCTTTGCCATCTCCAGGACTGTCGCTGCCGGTCCAGATGCAGTTCCGTCCTTCAACCTAAGACTCAGAGTCCAGCCCTTGAGGCCTCTTCTGTCCTGGGGCTCAGCCTTTCATGCTTCTCTGGAGCTTTGAATCTGTCAAGCACCTGGTTGCTAGCCAGAACCGCCACTTTCTTCCTGACGTTGGATATTGGACCCCATGTCTGCCTATAGGATTGTTTCTTCCCAGGTCTGTCCCATCCAAACCTTGCCTGAGCTTCAGGAGCTCCGAAGGAGCATCACAGGAGCCCTATGGTACTGTGCCCACGTCTGACCACCCTCTCTCTGTGTTTGGGCTACTGATCCCCAGATCTGTGCTGTCCCCAACATGGCACAGTTCTGGGAACTCGATCCCTTTGAGAAGGAACACCAATGGCCAGATTCTGGAGCATAGATACTGACATCCTTCACTCTGACACCCAGAAAAGAAAGCCAGGGGCTGGGCGTGATGTGAAAACCTCAGTCAAGCAGGTTGGCTCCACAAGCAGCAATAATTCCTTTGAGAAACAAGAGTGCCAGGCAAGGAGACCGAGGCAGAGACTCAGGTGTGTTGGGGACTGGGGAGAGGCCACTGCTTAGGTCCACAGCCCCTTGGGCCTTAGCCACTAGGCTTGAGTAAAATAATGTCATTGGGGCACTAAGGTCCACAAGTGTGTTCAGAAACTGGATGAGGTGGAAGTTGCAGGTAGAGGCTTTATTAGCTGAGGTACGCGGGGTCCAGGGATGTGTGCATGTGGGCGTGGTACAGCAGCCCACAGGGATGGCAGGTCGGCCCACCTGGTTTCCCGCCCATTTCCCTTTCTCACTTATGCAGAGGGAATGCCTCCTTTCCTGTTCTGGCTGCTATGCAATGAGGCTTTTATATTCATAGCTCCCTCATTGTATGTCATCCTGAGAGGTTCCTCCTGCCTCCTCAATGAGCCACATCTTGCATCACAACAATGCTGAGTCTTGTGTACAGAGTATGAATGTGACACATTTCTACCACCTTTGGGGACATCCCTGGGGAGCGGCAGGACATTCGGTTTAAATCCTGGCCCTAAAGCTGCGGCATCCCTGAGTTGGAATGTAGAGTAACAGGGCTGCCCTGAGGAATGAGCGGGAACTTGATCTGCCAAAGGAGATGCTCCACACAGGGGCCATACCTGGGCCGCGGCCCGCCAAGGCCTGGGAGTGTGTGCCACCTCCACAGCTCTCTCAGGGGAGGGAACTATGCCCTATGCCCTGCTACCTCTGGTTCTATGCTCAGAGTAGCAGGGCATAGGATCCACACAGGTCTGGGAAGCCTCATAACAATCCAGAGACCCCTTCTTTCCCAAGAGCCAGAGGAAATGTGCCATCATGCAAAGAATGTGGGCTCGGGAATCACACAGACCTGGGTTGGATCTCACCTCCGCCGTGTGCAAGCAGTGCAACCTTGAGCAACTCACTTACAACTTCTTGGAGCCTGTTTTATCATCTGTAAAAACATGAAGTGAATCACACCTACCTCACAGGGTGCTGTGATGATTAGGGAAAATGTTTACATGCAAATAACATTCAAACGTGTCAGCAGTTTTAATATCAGCCCCAAGAATGGAGGGAATGAGGGTCAGAGGTCCCTGGAGCCAGCTTTGCCATCGATGGGCTCGGTGACTCTAGGCAAACTCTCTCCCCTCTGCAGTGGTGGGGCCAGACGTGATTATCTGTAGGTACACTGAGCATCCCACCTCCCGGATTCTTCTCTTTTCTTTTCAAGCAGCCCCCATTCTGGTCCCTGGGTGGCAGGCTCTGAGATGGAGATTTATGAGCAGGTGGCTTACTGGAAAGTGAGCACAGGAACAACATCTGTGAGGGAGCGGGAGCATGTGGGGAGAGGAGCTAGGCTTGATGTGCTGTGAGGGTGGCCTCAGCTGCTCCCACCTGGAGCTCTGGGGCTGGAGGGAGGATCTTGAAAGAGCCTCTTCTCTTCAGAGATGTCCAGGTGGAAGAAAGCGTGTGCACTGACTGTGTGCACCGACCAGTCCTTGAGTGCCCATGCGAGGGAGTGTCATCTTGGAGACAGGCTCACATCTTTCTTCAGCAGGGCCTATAGTGCAGTGGGAGGCAGCTGGGGGTGTGGAGGGTAGGGAGAGAGGGAATAATGAGTGCCTTGGCCCTCAGGAGCGCCTGGGCAGGGGGCACCACAGCATCTACTGCACAAACCCTTCCTGCCTCTAGACTTCTCTAGAGCAGAGATTCAGTCTGCTGGCTTCTCAGTCTTGGACCTGGCCTGCCCTGACCTTCCCCAGCCTGGGAGAAATCAGTGTCTATCCACAAATACTCATCTACTGCCTGCAGCTGCCAGGAATTCTGAAGGCAAAAGCTGAGGAATTCCAAGTATCTATGACTTAGCAGGATTGTTCCCAAACTGCAGACTTCTCCAACAAGCCTTCTGGATTTAATTGTGACTGCTTCTCACAGTTCTTACAACATAGCCAAGGGCTCCCGGGCCTCGTTTTCAGGGCTGTCCTCTGGCTGCTGGGGTCACTGGGCCTTGGTGAGGTTGCCTGGGGAAAGCATGGGTGTTTGGAACTCTTGCCTTCCTGCCTAAAGGTAAGATGCTTGGAAGCTGGAGTCAGACAATTCTACCCCTTTCTGCAGGGTCATTTTGGCCACTCCACTTAACCTATCTGGGCTTGTTTGCTCATCCCTAGCATGGAGTTGGTACTACCCTCAGAACCTAGGGACATGGCTTTTCTAGAGGCTAAAAACAGAACATCTTGTGCAGATCCAACATGCTGCCTTCTGGTAAACATTTCCTCTCTAAATATGTGGTTTGAGTGGTAGCTACTATCTTCCTATAGATTTTACCTCCTGCCCCATCTGCAATCATGGCTGATTGGTCCAGGAGTGGACATTAAGAATTTATTTGGAGCCTTGTATTGGCATCCTAAGCTATAAAATTTGTACAAGGCTACAATGGCAAACAGCTTTCCTTGTAATATTCCTGCCTGTCTCCCACTCCACCACAGACATCACTAGTCAAAAGGTGATGGGGAGAGTGCTGGGTTGATGCTCACATGATGCTCACATGTCTCCTAGATATGTGAGGAGCAGAGGAAGCATGGTACTATTTGCCAACCCTGGCCTAAGGCTTGCAGGAATAACAATAGCACTAAGAACCCCTACTGCTATGGAGCTTTCGGGTTTACAGAGTGTCCATAGCCACACTGTTGTTGGGCCTCTCCACCAGCACTGGGTTGTGGAGTGGCCCTCCTCGGTGTGGGATGATTACTCTCAGAGTTGGAGCATAGGTTCAGGAGAGAGGCCTGAAGATGGTGGGGTGGGAGACACTTCTGAGCCAGGCAAAATCAAACCAGGACTCAACAAGTGACAAGCCCCCCTCATATCCTCACTACTGACGGAGAAGCTCAGAGATACAGTGACTTGCCCAGTATCACACAGCTAACAAATGCCAGGCTTGAACATAGGCCCTTTGCCCCTAAATCAAGTTTTCAGGGGTTCTGGCTCTCCTTATAAAATGTGCTTGTGCTCTCTCCCCTGGGCTTCCCCTGAGTGGAGTCGCAAGCAGTGTAACTTGACTGCAGATTTTCACATTGGGAAAATTCAAGAGAAGAAACTTGCTGCATGTGACTTGTTTTCTCTAAGCCCCTGGAATTCGATTTTGTAAAATGATCTCATAGGCTTATTATAAACATACATTGATGTACATCTTTAAGTATTGAAACAGCCAGTGTGAGTAAACCTGAGTCACAAATGGAGGAAGCAGAGCCTTTCAGTAAAGTCTGTTCACATACGGGCACACGCTGTGCCAGTGGAGCCATGTGCTTCCAGGCAGGGCTCTGGGCTCAGTTAGACCATAAGTCAGGACTGCTGTCACCTTACTTTTTCAGTCCCCCGTCTCTGGGTCTACTAGTGTTCCCAGCCGCAGCCTTAGGAACCAATCTGTTGATGTGCGGTGTGTGGAGGTAGAGGTTCACAGGCAGGCAATAACTCAGCAGCCCCGGAAAAGTTCTGTTATTAAAGACCTAGAGTCTACCTGGAGCACCTGGACATTGTTTGATGACAGCACCCTCCTGCCTGCCTCTCTCATCCCTCTCACGGGCCTAAGCTCCTGCCTTCACCTGCCCTGCACAGCAATTGCCCAATGGGACTCAAAAGGCCCACTACTAATTCCAGCTGGTCTCCTGCCTGAGGCTGGCAGACTAGGCCGCCCCTTCTGTGTGGTGCCATCTCCCCTGATCTCAAGCCCTGTTTGCTGCCTGTCACTTAGCCCTACCTGCTGGAATCCTCCTCTCCATGTATACTTGCCTGAACTGTGATCAGCTTGTGTGTTCCTGCCTATGAGACCTCAGCAAGCCTGGCTATTTCCCTGGGCCCAGCATTGGTCAGCTGGGGTGATGCTGCAGACTCCAGCCTCTGTACCACCCATGCCCTTCCCTCTCCCCACAACTCCAGTCCAGAAGCTGGGAGCTTGCCTTACCTCTCTAGCTTTCTAGCCAGAGGAGGACAGCCCCCCAAGTCCCCACAAGGGCAGAGACAGGCCACTTGTTTGTTGGAGAGGAAATGAGGCTTCCTCAGGCATTCATACCTGTGCCTCTTCCCAGAGTACTCCAAATAACCAAGTATTTGGCAGAAAAAGACACAGAGCATACCCTTGAAAGAATACTTCAAGGCTGGGCACAATGGCTTGCACTTGCAATTCTAGCACTTCGGGAGGCTTAGGCCAGGAGTTCAAGACCAGCCTAGCAACACAGACCCTGTCTCTAGAAAATAAAAATAAAAAAGAATTAGCCAAGTGGGGTGGCATGTGCCTCTAGTCCCAGCTGTTTGTGAGGCTGAGGCAGGAGGATTGCTTGAGGCCAAGAATTTGAGGCTGCAGTGAGCTACGTTGTATTACTGCACTCTAGCTTGGGTGATAGAGCAAGACGCTGTCTCTAAAAACAAACAAACAAACAAAAGGAATAGCTTCAGAGTTCTGATAAACCTCTCTTTCAGAGTTTCCTGCAATCAGTTAAGAAAGGCCCCACCACTCCCCCTCTGTCAACTAACTAGATAAATACATAAAGTCAAGATGAAATACAGTATCTGTGATGGTAAAAGGAATTTTGATTCACAGTTGGAATCAAACCTCATTGACACTGATCATGACCTCACCTCTAGCCTGTGTGGTGTTGGGGAACCAGGGTTAAAGGAATATGGAGGCAGCAGGACATCCTGGAGAGAACGAAAACTTCAGAGTCAGACAGAGCTAGATTTGAACCCAGCTGGTGAATCTCTGTTTTCTCTTCTGTAAAATGGGTAACTATAGCACCTACCTGACAGGTTGTATCTACATGATAGACAGGTTGCTATGCGTGGCACATGGCTGGAGTCCAACAATAATTTATTTCAAGTCTTTCTTTTTCCACTGGAGATCATCACTGAGTTGCG
Source organism: Colobus angolensis palliatus (assembly GCF_000951035.1). Classification (NCBI taxonomy): domain Eukaryota; kingdom Metazoa; phylum Chordata; class Mammalia; order Primates; family Cercopithecidae; genus Colobus; species Colobus angolensis. The sequence goes on from NW_012117155.1 coordinate 1,840,848, forward strand.
GTCTCCTGAGCAGAAAGGGGGTTGGCAGTTATCTTTCCCAAGAGGGAGCATGTATCTGTCTTGGAACACCGTAGGAACACCCTAGGCTCTGGCAGCCTAGGTTATGCAAGGCACAACCAGAGGAGGAAGTAACAGGATCCTCGCAGGGACTGTGGTTGGAGAGGGTCAAACTGAGCTAAAGCTCAGAAGGAGATGCAGCCTGGTTCCATCTGGGGTCTGAATCAAGGGTCAGAGGGAAGTGGCAAGGCTTGGAAGTCACTAGAGCATAAGCGCTTGAGGATGAGAGCATGTCTGTTTTGTTTGCTGTGGATTCTCCCATGCCTAGCGCAGCATCTGGCGTCATAGGTAGTGTTTAAATATTTATTGAACAAATGAAGAATAAATGAATTAGTGACAGCCTTATCAGTTCAGAGCCTGGTTGTTTTGGGAATTCCATTTGAAAACAAGGCAAAGGAGAACAGCTGCTGTCAGGAAACAAAGGTGGGAACCACTAAAGGTTCTGAAGATACGCCATGTTTAAATGGCTCCTCAACTCTGGAGCCACATGGCCAGGACCCAAAGTTCTGTCATTTACAAGACATGGAACCTGGATCATGTCACTAAAATCTTTCTGTTTTTGTTTTTTTTTTTCTTTTGTCTATAACATGGGGATAATAGAACCTACCTCACAGGATTGTTGAAAGGACCAAAAGAGATTATTTATGTAAAGTGTACACTGTAAGTTCTCAATAAACACAACTGTTAGCATTAGTTGAGAGGGGTGTGAAATTAGCTGTGTTTCCATAAGTTTTTACAGGGAATATACACAGAATGGATTAACTTAAAGAGAAACTTCTCAATATAGTGATAGATGTTAGAGCATAGGAAGAAAAAAATATGGGGAAAAAACCCCAGCAACTAGTTAAGAGTCATTGCAATATCTGGGCATGAGAGGATGAGGCCTAGATTAGGGGACTAGTTGGGGGACCACAGAGGGAGAGGACCAGCGCAAAACAGATGGTTCATGAAGGAGCAATTGGTAGAACTGATTGGATGTGTTGGGGGGAGCAGAAAATGTAGAACTCCTTTGTGGGTCTGTAAGGAGATGGTAGTTTTTGAAGAGATGAGAGATGTCTGAGAAGGAGCAGGGCCGGTGAAGGATAAAAATCCAGTTTAGAATGTGCCAAGGGGGACATGGGGTAGCCCACTTGAAAGATGCTGTGAAGCTGGACATGCCCACGTGGATGGGTGAGATCTCGGAGCTGGAGGGAGGGCAAGCAGGGGTGGAAGCCGGGGGACATGTAGGAAGAGATGTGTGGAGGGCACTTCCAGAGAACACCCATGTTCGGGGGCGGGGAGAGGAAAGACCTCCACCTAGGAGCACACAGAGCTATAGCCAGAGGGCGGGTGAGAAGGGAACAAATGCAGTGCCCCTGAGGCTGTGACAGTTGAGTTCCTGGAGGAGTGGAGCAGGGGAGTAGGGTCAGGGTCAGCCAGTGGGTTCAGTGCTGACAACTCAGAGGGCAACTTTAGCTTCTGGAAAATTAAAGGCAGAATCTAGGGGTTCATAAAAGAAGGGAGAAAGGAAAGAAATGGAATTAGCATGGGTCTGTTTGAGACCAGGAAAGTGCCTTAAGAAAGAACTAAAACAGGGCAGAAGATGGAACTGTAGTGAGAACGGAAACTGTATGTGTTAGGAGTGAAAGTCAAGATGCTGGAGAAGGAGGGAGTCAGTCCTGGAGCAGGCAGGTGGAGGAAGTGGTAGCCTCAGAATTGAGGAAGGAGGTAGTGAGAGAGGCAGTGAGAAAAGATGTTGAGATGCTATGGAAAGAACATAAAGCAAATAGCTTTGACTTTCTTGCTGAAGGAAGAGATGAAGACATAAGCAGGGAAAAAGTGGAAGGATATGGGGAATAGGTAGGGCATAGGTGTATGGAAGATGAAGGCAATCCGTGAGAATGAGAGGACTCTCAAAAGCCAGGGAGCACTCAATGGCAATTGAAAAATGACAAAGCAATTGGCTGATGCATGTCCATTCTGGAATTTTCTGCAGTAATTCTATGCTGTGGGACAAGAGTAGAGATGCCTGCCAATGGGGGTGACCAAACGGTGAGTTTAGAGAGGCAAAGAAGCTGTGTGTGAAGACAAAGTCGAAACGGCTGGCAGTAGAGCCCAGGTTGGACTTTGGGTCGTTGCTGGTCATCTGGAATCTGTAGCATAAAGACAGTGATTTCCTAGCAACAAGTAATACTTTACAAGAATGACCCCAAGTCTCCATTTGGCTTTAGGGTGAGTTGTGTGATTTTTGTAGCAGCAAATCTGTATGGAAAATGAAGTTGTTGATCCTGGAAGGAAATGCTCCCAAAGATTCCATGGCAGCTACGGCTGGGGTATTTTCTGGGAGAATCTAACTAGGGAACCTCAATGATACCTGATGCTATCTCATCATGCCATTGAATTACCTCAAATGAGCTGCACCTGTCATCCCCACTAAGCTGGGAGAGTCATTTGGGAAGAGACCCTGGACTTTCCTATCCTATTTGGTGCAGAGAGTGGGGCTGAAGACAGAACAGACATTCCACAAATATTCCCTGACTTGACTGCATTCTGATTGTGAGAGGTTGGGGCCCAGCCCAGGGCAGTGACCAGAATTCTTGTCACTGGTGTTTGGAGTTCCACTTCATCAATGTTAGGCGGGACTGTGCTGCCATGTGGGAATTGGAGTCACATGAAAAGAACAGGAGAGAAAGCTCTGTATTTTATTGACAAAGAGCACCAAAGCGATGCCGGTCAGAAAGCCTTTTAATCTGTAAACAAAGACACATGAATGGGCAAATTTTGTAAGTGAAAGCAACGTGGCAAAAGCCCTTGGTGGTGAGCTTGGTCTCTCCCACAGGCAATGACAGCATTGGTCATGGGTCTGGACAACACGCAATTCCAGTGCAGGCTAGGAGGACATTATGGGAGTGAGCTGGGAGAGTCAATGATGCAGAAAGTACAGACTCAGGAGAGGCACAGAGAATGCAACCCTTGTCCCCAAGTGCAGTGGATCAGAGTTCAGAACAGAGATGAGGGGCTCATGGCCTCTTGTACCCTAGCCTAGAGCACACTTACTGCTCACTGTCTTATTGTCCATCATTTTAAGTCAAACATCCTCAGTTCAGTGAGAGTGTATATTCTCCAATATTACACACATAAGGAAAGACTGGGTAACCTCTAAAGCCTGAATGAGAAAAAGCTTCCAGGTGCTGTTTTTCAGAAACACCAACATATATTTGCCAAGGGCAGGCACTGTGTTTCTGCAGGCAGGCGGTGAGGCCTTTGACAGCGTTTCCAGGAAGACACATAGCAGCCAGAGAGTTGTGCAGCCCCAACCCTAGCTCCATACAGAGCAAACATGTAACAGATTAAATATTTATCTATTGTCCTGTCTACCTCAATAAAATATCACACTCCTTTAAGCGGTTGCCTTAATGACATTTGTGTGTCTTGGAATGCCGGCCTGTGCTAACAAATTGCATCTGAAGATGTGAAAACATTGAGATTAATAAAAAGAAATGAAAAGTCTGCTGCATTGATAAAACATCATTTATCTTAATAATGGGTACTTCTCTGAATTTCCTAAGTGCCCTTCCAAATGCCAGTATCAAAGCCAGTGCCCACATGTGTGTAGAAAGTTCAGGAGGGTTCAGGGGAGTTGAGGCAGGAACACAGGCTGCTCAGCTCAGGGGGGCCACTGAGGAGAAGCATCGTTCTGGGCCAGCCACCCACTGGACTGGTTTCCAATCAAGGAACTTTCAAGAGGGGATTTCCAAGCATATTTCTGGAATTTCAAAACTTCCAGTGAGAATAATATACAGTTGACCCTTGAACAACAAAGATTTGAACTGAGTGGGTCCACTTGTTCTTGGATTTTGTTTTGTTTTTTGAGATGGAGTCTTGATCTGTTGCCCAGGCTGGAGTGCAGTGACGCGATCTCAGCTCACTGCAACCTCCACCTCCCGGGTTCAAGCGATTCTCCTGCCTCAGCCTCCTGAGTAGCTGGGATTACAGGCACGCACCACCATGCCCGGCTAGTTTTTTGTGTTTTTTTAGTAGAGATGGGGTTTCACCATGTTAGTCAGGATAGTCTCCATCTCCTGACCTCATGATCCGCTCGTCTCAGCCTCTCAAAGTGCTGGGATTACAGGTGAGAGGCACCACGCCCAGCCCATGGATTTTTTCTGCATCTACCACCCCTCAGACAGCAAGACCAACCCATCCTCCTACTCCTCCTTCTCAGCCTCCTCCTCAGCCTACTCAGTGTGATGAACCATGAGGATGAGGACCTTTATGATGACCTGCTTTCCCTTAATGAATAGTAAATATATTTTCTCTTGCTTATGTTTTTCTTAGTAACATTTTTTCTCTAGCTTACTTTATGGTAAGGATATAGTATATGATGCACATAACATACAAGATATGTGTTAATTGACTGTGTTCAGTAAGGCTATTAGTATTATAGTTACATTTTGGGGGAGTCAAGTTATATGCAAACTTTCAGCTGCTCAGGGATCGGTGCCCATATCATGCAAGGATAACTGTACTTTCATATGAAAGTTGTTCCACCAAACATCGTGAAACATTAAGTGACCCCCTTTTGGTAGACTGTATATAATGTGGTGGGCATAGTAGCGGGTATAGTTCATGCTGAATAGTATGAATTTGGAAAATGTATTATTCCACGTCCAGGAAGCTTGCTTATAGTTTGTCAAGCCCACAGGCTGCATGGTGGGATTCCTGCTCCTGCCATTGGTAAAACAGGAGTCCTCCTCTGAGGTGAGAGGGCTGGAAGTGCTGGTCTCCATGGATCAGCGTTCTGGCCTGGTAGGTCCCTTATTTCCTTCCCTCCACACGTGCGGCCTTGTCCACTCTGTCCAGTTCCCCTAGCTCTTCTCAGGACACATTGTGGAGAGGCTGGGAGTAGTCCAGGAGCTCCTGTCCATCAGCAGCAGCAGGTTAGGAGGAGCTATGGGATGCCCAGAGGTTGCTGAGACCAGATTGGTGTTGGGGTGGGCAGAGGTTTGATCATCTCTCCTGGTCTCCTCCGTTCCCCAGCCAGAACCATGGTATGACATGAGAAGGGCAGTCCCAGACTCCCTATAACTGACGTAGCTTTCCCCAGAGTTTTCCTACACAGTGGGACATTTTAATAGGTAAATGGCAACCTAGTTTTCAAATGAGAAAAATCAGCACTCCCGATGCCTGTGATCAGATCCTTCTTCTCCCTCACTCTGTGTCCTCTAGTCATGCTGGCTTTCTGCAGCTCCTCTGGGAGCCAGGTCTTCTTGTCTGGGGATCCTCCTCCATGCTGCGCCCTGGAGTGGCAGGCTCCTTACTGGAGTAGCTCCACGACTGAGGGGTTACTTTAAAACGCCGCTTTGCCAGAGACTCCTCATGACCCCAAATCTCCATTAGACCTCTTTCACAGATTTTAGTACTTCTCTATCGCGGTCGTCACAATTTGTAACTAACATCGATTCAGAGTTATTTTTCATCTGTCTCCCCTGCTAGACTATAAGCTCTCACTCACCCTTTGACATGCTGCACTCAACACGCACTTGCCGAACATGACTAAATGAAGGCCTGAGTTCAGAGTACTCATCCTAGAAATTTCTCAGGGGACAGACAGGTCCTGTGACCAAACAAGATTGGGACCCATTGTATCCCGTCTTCCCTCACAGAGTCCTAATATGCATTACGTAGGGGACTCTGAGGTAGGCTCCAACTAGAAAACAAAAAGCCTCAGTAAGCCAACTTTCTTCACCTCATGTTTCCTAAACATATTTAAATGTGACTTTTTTTAAAATCTAACATTTACTAATATCCTGTAGAATTTATTTTTAAGAGATGCTTTCTGGCAGGATCCTACTGGGAAGTCTGATGTTCTCAAGGTCATCCAGCTTGGTTTGGGGGCTGCTCACCCTGTACTGAGCACCCTCATGGCTGCACTGCTGTCGTGGTGAACACACATGCACATATTCACATATGCAGCCACCACTGTAGTAAACATGCTATAAGCACAGTTTGGAGCTAGCCTGGGGTTATAGTTTTCAGGGAGCAGAGAGTAAAAAACAATTGCAACTCTGGTATTTGTAAATGTAGCCTTTGTAGTTACGATTGTGAGTAACTCATACTGACTTGTCTTTTGGTAAGACTCGAATGTGCAAGTATTTGGGAAGCTGATGTGTGAAGGCAGGTCCCATAGGTGGTGAGTCAGTCTACCTACCCTACCCAGCCTTGCAGCTCTGCAGCTCTCTTGTTTTCAGCAGTTGCAGCAGTTCTCTTGGATTTTCTAATAGAGTTAAACAAATTTTTTTGGGGGGGGGAAATGACATGCCATCTTGGAATTAGTGAAGATTTCAGGACATATCCCTCTTGCATATCTAGGATGTATTATAAAGGTAAGATTCCTAAGGTGGAGCTGTGTTAAAGGCAGGGGACCTCAAATTAGTTTTGATCAGCCTCCACTTAGGCAGGGCAAAACTGCTTCCTTCACCCACCGACTCCATCTAGTCTTATCTTCCAGTGGAAAAATAAATGAGTGATAATTTGTGGGGAGTGGATTATGTATACATTTGTTCTAGCACTGGACTATGGATGATTCCTATTTGAACCACAATGTATACATGTCTTAGAGTCTAGTTATTGAAAAATTACAGCTCCAGAATACTGTTGATGCAAATAAGCTTCAAGTATACTCTGTAGGGTCAACCAAGCAACCCACAACAAAATAAACTGATGATAATGCAAGCTAACAGCAATTCATAATTAAAAAGTACCAATAGCAGCAATTGAAAATTGCAACCAACTCAAGGCAACACTGATGATGTGCTGATAAAGAAACCTTTTCCCAGATCAGGAAATGTCATCTCTGTGCTGCACATGTGAAACTGGAGCCTTCTAATACAGCGGGTGAGCACTGCATTGCTGGCAGCTAGACTTTACAGCACAGTATTACAGGGTATGTAGTAACCTTTGTGATGCTTAGTGGATTACAAATTAGTAGTCCTGGTGATATGTAAAAATGAAGCCTTCACCAATCTGCATAGAATTCACCATAATGTTCCAAAAGAGGACTTAAAAACGTTCAGTTGAAGGCACATGAGGATGCCTCTGATAATGCGCCCCAGCCTCTGGTCCCGCACCCCATGGGTTTTAGTCTCTACTTTTGAAATCATTGTCTAGGCAGCCTTTCCTCCTTCGGCTCGGGTTTTTTCCTTTCCTAGCTCAAGCAGACTGGAGATATGCATTTGGATTTATGAAGTGCTCAGACTGTTATTTTAAAATGTGAAAGGAGTTCTTTTTAATATCCAGGGTAATACAATATCCAAGATATAACATTAAGTGGTAAAAAACAATGTGTATGACAGTATGTATGACATCCTACTTATATTTTTAAAAGCCTGCAGATTTTATATGTATGTTTGTGCTTTACATACCTAGAGTATCTCTGGCAGTGTGTGTAAGAAATGGATCAACAGAGTTGCCTCCAGGGAGAGGTAATGGGTGCTGGAGGAGAGAGGGAGGCTTGGGTTTTCCACTAGGTACCTACTTGCGCTTTTTAAATTTCACACCATTTATGTATTAACCATTAAAAATAATTGAATTTAAATTAAGAGAAAACAAAACTCAGTGAGCCTATAAAGTGTTGATTCTCATTTTGGTTTCTTTTTTCTTTTTATTTAAAGATGAAGGTTTGTTTTATTTCTTGTTGATTCCTCTTTTGCCTTTCAAAGTCATGGTCATATATTAAGGAGGAGATTCCAGATTCTAAAGTAAAATACCGAGATGAGATGACCGCGTTAGAAAACCAGGCCCAGGACCTGAGATTCTGGGCTGAGTCAAGGAACCCAATCCCAAAACACAATTTTCTGATAAATTAGAACTGTTATTTAAAAACTTTCCTAGTGTTCCAATGTATTCTCATACTGTGTATATGTGAAATACAAAAGGAGCACTCTTAGTAAGGACACTTGTACGTTTGTAACTTGAATATAAGAAAAAAAGACCAAAAAAGAGACAAAATTCATAAAGCGAAGCATGTTTAAATGAATGCATTCCTCTTATTTCATCCTGCTTCAGTATTGCTCAAGAAAATTAAGCAATTATTTATCTTGATTTGCTACCAGGAATTTTTTAAAAAGCGAAAGAAATATTACACTATTTAGTGTTTCCTAATAAAAAATAAAATTTCATTAATTACATAAAAAAGAATTGTATTCTATTACATAGATCAACACAAAACAGTACATTGCCTTTGTATGTTAAATGCTCATTATGCTGAGTGACAATTCTAAGAGCAAAGACATGTAGTTATCTAAATTTTATGGGTCCTGAATTACTGCAGATAGACAGTACAGTAAGAAATAAGGCTGAAAGGAATGTTTTGGACACTATAGGAGGCCTAACTTGGGGTGGTGTAAATACAGATCAAAATGAATTTCTCAAACCAGAGATGCGCTTTGTGGAGCGGGCCTAAAGTAGTAACAAGGTAGTCACAGACTTCTGGAGGAGGGCACTTGGGCTGGTGTCTACCTGGCATATTTAGGAACATTCCATAATGAGATGTAATATCAGCACAATTGATGATTTAGCCCACCCTCAGTCAATTGAAGGCTATAAGTGTTGAGTACCACAAGTCCCACCTCTATCTCTATATGTTTAGAGTGCAAATATTTTCCCATGCTTCTCGTACCCTAGTCACTGCCCACCTGCCTCTGCCCCTTTCCTATTCTTACAGGACTTAGCAGGCTGGCACACCAGAGCTCTGACTTTCAAAGTCAAGTTCACATAGAGGAGATACAAGTAACCACAAGCCCTTGAGTAACCCACGCAAAGAAACTGCTTAGCTTTGGTCTAAATGACTTACATTTTTCCTCGCCTAAATTAGCCAGTAATTACATGTGGGCAGACTTAGCCAGAATAGTCCAAATGATCAATTAGAAGGCAAAAAGAAGTTCCTTTCTTTAAAGTTCAAGGGTCCCTGTTGAAGAGCCCTACTTCCAAAGCGATGCTCACATGGGCCCATGCCCAGCTCTCTGCGGTGCCTGAGCATATTGTACATTTGCTTAACGATAATGAATTTAGTACTTATTTTGCAGGAAAATATAGGGCATTTCCATTACATGCAATCAAGCAAAAGGGCTGCAAAATGTGCCACTCCATTAATTCTAAACAGAATCCTTCGCAAATGTCACCCTGAAACCAAAGTACAGAGTTATTATAAATCTGATGGAATTAAGAGTAATTTTCATTTGTACAAAGGATTTGAGGGACATGACTCCTGCCACACACACACTATTAATTGGGTTAAATCCAATTTGCCAATTTCAGTGTGAATCACTAAGCTCTGACCTAGCTTGCCCCAGTGGTGAGATCGGTGGGTTCTCGTCTTTTTGGCTCAGGTGTACATGTGCACGTGCTCGTATGTGCCCACATATACACAACTTTAGAACATGCAAAGAACATATGCAATTGGCTTGTTATAAACATGTACTGTCTACTATTGAGGAATGAATACTTAGGTAATAAAGTTATAAAGAAAAGCAAAAACAAAGCAAAACCTTGATGACTGGGCTCAGAATAGTGGTTACCTTTAGGGAGAAGGGAGAGGTGATGTTCAAAGAGGAAAAAAATGCCAACTTCTGGCAAGTCATTTAACCTCCGAGCCTTAGTTTCCTCATCTGTAAAAGGGGATTATAACACCTACTTCCATGGGAGTCCTGAAGATTAATGGCCTTGAGTATATCAGAGCAGAGCACTGAGTGTGGTGCTTGACACATAGTTAGCACCCTTTGAAAGGTAACTAGGATCTTTATTTTCATTTCTGGGGACTCTTTTGCCTAAGCTGGTTCCCAAATCATAGAGGGAAATGTGGACCTGGCACCGGGATGGGAACAACCTTCCCAACCTTCATTGCTAGGTTGTCCCCAGGGCCTGGGAGGGACGGGTCAGCCCACTGAGTTATTGATCATTTCCTTCCTAATTTCAATTTCTACTCTCTCTGGGTTGCAGCTGGACTTGTGGGAGAGCACAGTGCAAGAGACAGGAATAAGCAGGGTAAGGCAGTTCGGAGGAGGCTCCAGTACGCCAACAGCAAGAGCTCCTGGGCAGTGGGGGGCCCAGGGCAGCCCCTCACTCCACGTTGCGGTACTTGGTGAAGAGGTTGTACAACACTCGTAGTGTAGATTTCAGGTCACAGTTGACTATGTCTGTGTAGAAAACAAAAAACACGTTGTTTCCGTGGGGCCACGTGTTCCAAAGTTGGCATATACTGCCCCTCCCACCCACCCCTGTGTACCCAGCATGTTCGGGGTGGATGGGTAGAGTGGGCAGCAAGAATTTAGGGCAGGGGGCAGTTAGGGTAGAGGTGCTGGGGCACAGCATCTCCAGATAAGGCCTGACTCTCCCCACAATCCCCACCCTGTCCCACGGGCTCTTTGCCCATTGCCTCCAGCCTCTACCACAGAAGCAACCATGTGTGGTGGAAAGGAGGGGAAGGCCTGGGGCTGTAGTGGAGGACAAGGGGGTGAGTTAGGACTCAAGCTGCCTCACAGAAGCGTGCCTAGCAGAGAAGGGGGACTTGCAAGGAGTACTCAGGACATAGGCGTCATGGGGACAGACAGCTCCAGATTAGTAACAGAGCAAGGCAGAAGGGTTTGAGGTGCTAAAACTTCAGCTGGAGGTTCCTCAGCTTCTATGCCACCATTCCCTCTTGCTCACTTCCTCCCTCCCTCTAATCCTCCCATCCTCCCTCCTTTCCTCTGATCCTCCCATCCTCCTTCCCTCCCTCTATTCCTTCCTTCTTTCTTTCCTCCCCCCAGATCTTCCTATCCTCCCTCTTTGCCTTCCTTCCTTTGCAATAGGAGCTTTCCAGGTACAGAAGTGGGCAAAGAATTCCATGTGGAAAGTTTAGTGTATCTTACTAAACCCAGCTGTGCTGGAGAATTCCCAATAGGCTAGCATGGCTAGAGAGGCTGGGGTGTGCGGGGCTGGATCCTGAAAGGCCTTGAATTCCAAGTTACGGAGCTTGCATGATTTTGTAGGCTAGAGGCTGGAAACTGGCAGCTGGCAGGCTAGCTATGACTCACTGACACATCTTGCTTAGCTCTTCCTCCCTCCATCCATTTACTGGTCACCACTTTCTCTGTTCGTCTAACCCTCTGCTGACTCCTTTACCTTCCTCCCTCCCCCATGAAGACCCCCTCTCTGCTCTTGTCCCTTTGCTGTCACTCTCCTAGAGAGCCAACTTTTGAAGAATGGGAGAAGAGAAAACAAAAAAATGGAACTCTGTCTACTATTGAGGAATGCATACTTAGATAATAAAATTATAAAGAAAAAAAAAACAAAGCAAAACCTTGATGATTGGACTCAGAATAGTGGTTACCTTTAGGGAGAAGGGAGAGGTTAGGTTCAAAAAGGATGCAGGGCAAGTTGGAGGGAGCTCTTGGGAGCCAGCATGACTCTTTTCTTTGACGTGGGTGGTGGCTGTGTGGTGGCTCACTTGGTAAAAGTTCACTAACCTGTACGTTTATGTTTCATGCACCTTTCTGTATATGTGATATTTTTCAAAATAAAAATGATTAAAAAACAATTGTATGGGAGGTCAGATGAAGGTAGGTGATTAAGAGAAGGTAATATATGCTCTGGGATTCAAAGATGGGAGAAATTACACTAAGTCATTGGGAAAGAAGGTGTGGGGGAAGGTGTCAGGATTCTAGCAATGCTCTGGTCAATACCCACAGGGATCCTGCAAGAGTAGGCAGAGTGGGGAGCCAGGGGCTCCCAGGTCTTAGCCTTGGGACTTTAAAAAAAAAAAGATTCTATTTTTTATTTCAATAGCTTTTGGGGTACAGTGGTTTTCTGTTACATGAATGAACTATATAGCAGTGAATTCTGAGATTTCAGTGCACTCATCACCCAAGTACTGCACATTGTACCTAACATGTATTAGTTTCTTTATCCCTGCCCCGCTCCTGCCTGTGCCATTCTCAGTCTCTGAAGTCCATTCTATCACTCTGTATTTAGCCTTGGGATTTTTGCAACTGGGACTGCCACAGCCTGGCATGCTTAGGCCCCAAGCTCCAGGCCTAGAGCCCAGGGCCCAGGGCCCCTCCTGCCTGCTCCTTCCAGGCCTTATCCTGGTTATAGACCAACCCTGCTCCACCCTGGCTGGGCCCAGGGTCTCCTACTGATAGACTAGGGGCTTCCAGAGACCCCTGGCGTGGCCTGGAGCTCACAGTGGCCATTTCTGCTCCCATGGTGGTTCATCACATATCTGAGCCTCCACCTGGGGCCCTGGCCTGAGGCTGAGCCCTGCTACCTTGCCTTGCTCATGCTGAGCCAGGAGTCCCACCCTGAATCACCTTCTACCAGATGGAAATCTGTGCCCTCTAGGCTGATTCCTGTCCTCCCCTGACTGCTTGGTGTTGAGTGTTTCTTAAATTCCGCTCAAGTCAAATATTAGGAAGTTACTCCAGGGAGGAACTGCTAGAAAGGCAGAGAGGGGTAAAGGTGAGCTTGCCAAGGGAGTAGGTATAAAGGGGAAGGTAAAGTGGGCTTGGAGCCACTGCAACAGGCTCCTAATGAGCTCCCTTTGCCCTCTCCAATCCACTCTACCTACTGGAGCCAGACCTCCAGGTCTCCAGGTATGGCTGTGCCTCCAGGTATGGCCACCAGGTATGGCTGTGCAGGATGTGCACTGCACAACTCCAAGGCACATCATTCACACTTTCAGGTCACCACTGTCATGGACTGCAAGGTAAACAGAGCTCCTTGGAGCTGTGTAGCCCCCAGCTTGTATGGCCATACAACTATTTCACTTAGAAGGTCCAAAATCCTAAATCATGGCTTTGTAAGGCGTAACCTGACCCGACCTGCCTACCTTCCCACTCTCATTTGGTGCCACACTGCCTCCCTCACTATGTATCACGGTCACTGTGGCTTCCTTTCACTACCCTCCCCATGGGCCATGCTGTTACAATATCTAGATCACTCTTCCCAAATAGCTGGCTCTGAGTCCTCCTGCAGACCTCAGCTCAAAGCACACGTTCCTGAAGGGAGGCCTTCCTGACCCCGGCCTGGGTGCAGGGGTCCCGTTTTATGTTCTCAAAGCTCCCACATGCTTCCTTCATAGTACTCACTCCAGGTGTCAATCAGTGACTTGTATGCTTATTGATTAATATCTGCCTCTGCCCTGGACTGTAGGTTCCTTGAACACAGAGAACACGGACCCTCCAAGGATATTAACAGATCCATGAATGAATGGTTGCCCAGTGTCTTGGAAGCCAAGGAAAAAAATTCCAGAGAGGGCAAACAAGAGGGCCACGTGCTCCCAAGAGGGTGAGGAGGTTAAGGACTGAAAAGAGTTCCCAGGGGACACAGGCCCAGCGGGTGACTTGGGAGAGAGCAAGGCCAAGAGCAGGTGGAGGTAAAGTGTTAACAACAGCATGGGCAGATCAGAAGTGGAGGCATGAGCGTGGGTCACAAAGGAGGAATTTGGGGGCCTGACGAAGGACAGATACCGATGGCAGCAGGGGTATTTGTTTTCCCTTCTGAAAGATGGGTGAGTTCTGAGGTTGCTAGAAAATGTCCAATATGGCAGAATGTTTTAAACTGGCCATTTTAATGGTTACTAAGTGACATTTTTATGTTCACAGAAGTTTGAAGTCCATCTCCACTACAGCTGTGTGATCCTGGCAGTCACTTAAATTCTCTGAATCAGTTTTCTCACTGGTAAAATTGGGCAATACCTTTATGAAAAACACCCAGAATATATTAAGCGTCCCCTAAATGGTAGTTTTCCTTCTGTTTTCCCATCTTTGCCCACTAGCAGAGCTGCTGTGTACAGCCGTGCGGTCTGTGCATTGCACAATGCCTGCACCATTCACATGGACTAAGCCCTGCTCCTTGGAAATGTGAGTTGCTTCTTCACCACCTTCACCACTAACGCCAACAGATGGGCCGGGTGAATAGGGGAGACAGCAGTCAGAGATACTGCTTATCACCTGTTCTTATCAAGAAAGCTAAGACCTGGGCCCCCAGGTAGTCCCAGGCAGACTAGCAAGCCAGCAGGAGACTGGACTATTTCAGTCAGGAGAAGGGCTGTGGATTCCTGGGAATATATTGTAACTCCATGCCGTATAAACAGAGCCACTTCAAAGCCCTGATCTCATAAATTGTGTGATTAGCAACTCAGTTCAGTTCTGATAGCCTCTGTGTGCTGGCCAGGGCCCCTCTCTGGAGGCAGACAGCCAGGACTATGGGGCTCCTGGTCAGATACACCAGAACGGAGGCTCTCTGGCAGCCTGAGGCCAAGGAAGAGGCGTCTGTAGAGATAAAACAGCTTCTGGCCCCGAAAGGGCTCGTTGTTTGCTCCTCCCACCCAGAGGTATTAGTAACTCTTTTTTTTTTTTTTTTTTTTTTTTATTATACTTTAAGTTCTAGGGTCCATTAGGAGAGGACCATCCAAAATGAGTTCATGATTCTCTAAAGGATGCAGAGGCCAAAGGAAGGAGAGGAACTCTCTTCCCAGCAGAAACATTTTGCACAAAGGGACAAGGCCCTCTGTGGCCATTTGTGACACCAGTTTCCTTCATCCCAAGGCACTGCTGAAGGCCCTTCTCTGAAGCTTTCCCCCCGGGGTCTCTGAATCCCTTGACCAAGGTGGGAGGCCCTTGCTGGCTCAGGGCTGGCAGCTGGTGGGGGCTGGAATCAGGTGGCCAGTAGGTGGTTACTTATGCTCTAGCCCCCAGCCGATTTCCCGGCGCCTCTGTCTCATCCTGCCTCACATCTCTGCCTGCTCTCTATTCCCCACTGGGGCAGGATCCGTACTGTACAGATGCTCCTTTTGGTGCTCCTACTGCCCTATCTAGTGGTAGTTTGCCATTTGCTTTATTTATTTTTAAAAACTTTTAAGTCATTAAAAAAATTTTTTTTTTTCCCGAGATGGAGTCTCGCTCTGTCGCCCAGGCTGGAGTGCAGTGGCCGGATCTCAGCTCACTGCAAGCTCTGCAAGCCACTGCAAGCCTCACGGGTTTACGCCATTCTCCTGCCTCAGCCTTCTGAGTAGCTGGGACTACAGGCACCCACCACCTCGCCCGGGTAGTGTTTTCAGTAGAGGCGGGGTTTCACTGTGTTACCCAGGATGGTCTCGATCTCCTGACCTCGTGATCCGCCCATCTCGGCCTCCCAAAGTGCTGGGATTACAGGCGTGAGCCACCGCGCCCGGCCTAAAATTTTTTTTAAAATATGACATACATCCAGAAAACAACCCATGCAACATATATGTACTGTTTTAAATATTTGAAAATGAACTCCTGCCCATGTCAAAAATAGAACATTGTCAGTACCCTAGGAGGATCCCATCCCCTTCTACATTCCCTCTCTCATTCCCCAAATATAACTATTGTGCTGACGCTTACGATTACTTCCTTGCTTTTCTTACCAGTCCTAGCATCAACATATGTGCCCTTGAACAGTAGATTCGAAAGTTGCCTCTTTTTATATTTCATAGGATTCATCTATGCTGTTGCATGAGCTGTCTGTTTTTTAACAGTTTTATTGAGGTATAGCTATAATTATCTAACTATAATTCTATAATTATTCAAGAATAAAGCTTCTTGGCCGGGCAGGGTGGCTCACGTCTGTAATCCCAGCACTTTGGGAGGCAGGCGGATCACCTGAGGTCATGAGTTCAAGACCAGCCTGGCCAACATGGCGAAACCCCATCTCTAATAAAAATACAAAAATTAGCTGGGTGTGATGGTGGCAGCCTGTAATTCCAGCTACTTGGGAGGCTGAGGTAGGAGAATCTCGTGAACCTGGGAGGGGAATTCCAGTGAGCCAAGACTGTGCCATTGCACTCCAGCCTGGAGAGTGAAACTCTGTCTCAAAAAAAAAAAGAATAAAGCTTCTTGATTTGTTGTCTACCTCTGGTAGATTTTTGGTGCTTCAAAATCATTGTTTTTGATCATTTTGTCCAGTTTTACACTTACTCTTTAGCAGAGAATAGTCACTGATCTCTTCATGCTGCAGTAACTAGAAGTTCCTCCCCTGACTTCTCGGTTCAGTCTTTTTATTGTCATGGTTGTATTATAATCCGTGATATGAATATGTTCCAATTTATGTAGCCAGTCTACTGGGATGTACACTCCAGCCTATGCTATCACAGGTATTCCTGGGCTTGTCTCCTGGTAAATGGACATGCATGCCTATGAGTGGAATTGCTAGGTCAAGGAGTGTGCTAACTTCCTATTACTGCTGTAGTAAATTAGCACACATTTGGTGGCGTAAAAACAACACAAATTTATTATCTCTGAATTCTAGAAATCAAAAGCCCCAAATCCGTCTCACTGAGATAAACTCACAGTGTCAGCACAGCTGCATTTTTTTCTGGAGGCTCTAATGGAGATCCTTACACTTGTTCTTTCCAAGTGGGGGATGGAGTAAGTTAGGTGGCCATAAGGCAGTTACTCGTGTTCTAACCCTCTGGGGTTGCTTGCATTCTCTGGCTTATAGCCATCTTCCATCCCCAAAGCCAGCAATGGTTGGGTGAGCCTTCCTTATGCTACATCACCTTCACACTTCTGCCTCCCTCTTCCACTTATAATAAGGACCCCTGTGATGACATTGGGACCACCTAGATAATGTCATCATCTCAAGCCCCTAAATTTAATAACATCTGCAAAGTCCCTTTTGTCATGTAAGATAACACATGAACAGGTACTGAGGATTAGGGCCTGGATGTCCAGGGCTGGGGACCACATTATTTTGGCAGGGGGTGTCTACCACATTATTTTATAGCGTATTACAAATCTTCAACTATGTTAGATGAGAACAAACTGTTTTCTACTTTCAGCTAAATAAGGACTGAATAAAAATAAAATGGTTCTAGCAATTTAAAACACCAGCAGTTTCTGTTGCTCCACATCCTTGCTAACACTTGGTATGATGAGAGTTTTAAATGTTGGCTTCTGTACACTATCTCCTAGGGGAATGGGGGAGTTGAACATTTTCCATATTATCAGCCACTGACCAAGTCTTCCCTGAATGAAGTGATCACCTGGAACTAAGCTGCCATCACCTGCTTGTTTTTTCAGCATTGCTTGCCATCTGGTCCCAGGTATGAGACTCCTTACATTTTATTTATTTTATTTTATTTTATTTTATTTTATTTATTTTATTTTATTTTATTTATTTATTTATTTTATTTTATTTTATTATTTTATTTTATTTTATTTTATATATATTTTTTGAGATGGAGTCTCGCTCTGTCGCCCAGGCTGGAGTACAGTGGCTTGATCTCAGCTCACTGCAAGCTCCGCCTCCCAGGTTTACGCCATTCTCCTGCCTCAGCCTCCCGAGTAGCTGGGACTACAGGTGCCCACCACCTCGCCCGGCTAGTTTTTGTTTTTGTATTTTTTAGTAGAGATGGGGTTTCACCATGTGAGTCAGGATGGTCTCGATCTCCTGACCTCATGATCCACCCGTCTCGGCCTCCCAAAGTGCTGGGATTACAGGCTTGAGCCACCGCGCCCGGCCAGAGACTCCTTACATTTTAGATATTCAGTCCTACAGACTTCAACCCTGCCTGGTACTAGATGTCTTCTGAGTCCCTGCCTGCCTGTTATTCTGGAGTCTTAACCATAATTGATGATGAGTCTACTTGAAGGGTGATAACAGGGTGGACATGTGCATTTGAAGACATGTGGCACAATGCCCTAAATAAAAAGCTGCCAGCTGCATGACAATATTTCTTTTTCTTTCCTTTGAGACAGAGTCTCACTTTGTTGCCCAGGCTGGAGTGCAGTGGTGCCATCTCGGCTCACTGCAACTTCTGCCTCCCAGGCTCAAGCGATCCCTTCCACCTCAGCCTCCTGAGGTGGAAAATTAGCCACCACACCTGGCTAATTCTTTTGTATTTTTTGTACAGATGGGGTCTCACTATGTTGCCCAGGCTGGTCTCAAATTCCTGAGCTCAAGCCATCTGCCCACCTTGGCCTCCCAAAGTGTTAAGATTACAGGTGTGAGCTTCTACACCTGGCCATTATTTCAAATGCTCCACTGGTTATGAACTTGATGCTAACCCTTGGCTTACACTAACTGAGGTACTAAACGGTCATGAAACCTGGGCAGCAAGTCATCTCAGACACCAACCCAGTTTCTAGGGGATTTCAAGGCACAACAGAGCTTTAAGTGTTAAACAGCACAGCGGAGAATGCATTTTCCTGACCTTAAAAACATTTTGCCATGAAAAATGCCTCCATCACAACCAGTTTGATTTTGAAATGCCCTCAAAGAATTACCCACATTGGCACCCTTTGAAATGTCTACATTGTTTACTTCCAAATCTCACTTTCCAGGTAGAAGCATAAAAGGCAGAGGGAATGCTGGGATTCACTTCTCACAAAGTATAATTTCATAAAATGCTATCTCCATTCCCCTTTACGTACTGGAAATTTGCAGCATGGGCATAATGCCCTGTGTCATAACAAATAAAACATGTGTTTTTCCATCCACATCGGTCAGTTAGTTTCATATTCAGCAACTTAATAATTGCATAAAAATATCACCTATATTCCAAAATATTCCTATAGATTGATTTATATTAGGAAAATTATCTGTTCCAAGGGAAAGAAATATCCCAATTCTAAAATATCAGAAGTACTTCCAATCTGTAACCAGGAAGTTTCATATTAAGCAGTTCAAGAAAATGGAAGCAAAATGATAGCCAGAACGTTCCCACTGTGTCTGTCCTCCCAGAAGCAGGGCGCTCATCATCTGCCTGCAGAACAAGAAGAGTCCATTCCTAATGCCATTAGGAAGGCTGGAGTGGCCTTGCCAAAGAGAGAGCCCCAGGGGGACACCAGCCTTGCCAGAGGTCCTCCCCCAGTTCTCAGTTGACCAGGAGCTTAGGACAAAGTGGTAATAAATGAGAACAGGAGTTGACCTTTGGTGGCCAGAGTCAATAGATAACAAGTCTGGAAGGAGTCATGAGACAGGGTCCTCATTCTTCCTCAGGGGGGACTTTTGCTCACGCTGTCATTCTGTCTGGCATGCACGTACTTCTCTCCCAGTCTCCATACACCAAAGCCCTACCTGGTCCTTATGGTTTAGCCCCACTGTCACCATCTCCATCAAAGTGTTCCTCCCCCAAGACAGAAGTGGTATCACCTCCTCAGTCCTCACAGCCTCTTCCTTGTACCTCTTTCGTAACAGTTCCCATGACTGTCATTTCATTTTGCTAACTGGCTGCAACTTGTATCTTCCCTGGTTGGCTGCACATGCCTTGAGGTTCAGGAAGGTCTTACCCCTCTCGTTGTATCATGATCTACAGGGTCTCAAGCCCACTAGACCAGGGCATGGCCCCCACTAGGTGGGGGTTTCGATAGAGGAGTTCAGAGCAGAGGCAGCAAGGGGGCATGAAAGCCCACCATCCCTACTCATCCACTTGCCTGTAAACTACCAGAAAAGTGCAAGCAACCTTTTGCCACAAATGGCATTCTCAATGTTCCCAGGGGACATATGCAGATTATCTGCAACACCGTGGTGACTCGCCAGCTCTGGTGAAATGGAATACTTCAGTCAGTAAGGGGCAAAAAGCGAACATCTGTACCAAGAAGACTGCTAAGAGAAGTGTGCCTCCTCTGCTCACGAATGCATGTGTGCACTCCTAGCATGAGTATGCAAGGGCTGCAGGAGCACTTGTTCCTTCTGCATTTCCCCTCAGTCTTATATTTACAACCCAAACCCCACAAATCATGCCCTGTCCTCAGGCAGAGTCTGAGCAGGCAGAGCTCCGCATCTGTCAGATAGAAGTAGTTCTGCTCAGCCCAGAACTGTCTGCATTGCACCTTTACCCCGACTTGCAGAGACACAGCTCTTTGGCAGGTCAGCACCCTGTGCAGGGACAGAAAAACCTGGAAATTGGGCACAGGACAGTTCCTGCAGCAGCTCTTCTGCTTGGGCCCTGATCCCCGCAATCCCATGCATGGCATGTGTGGGATTTTAGATTCTTTTCTTCCCCTGGCTGTGCAGCTGGCAGCTCACAAAGGGTCTCTGGGACTGAGCAGCTGCACCGAGTCCCACCTTCCCCAGCAATGAAGACTTCAGAAAATGCTTCCCTCTGCTACAAAATCTGAGTACCCATGTGCAGGGAGAGGGTCTCTGTTGTCACAAATCCAGGAAAGAGCAAAGTACCTTCTGGTCGTGGTTTTGGCTTTTCCAACCCTCCGTCTTGCATGAGCTCAAAGGCAAAGGAGACATTCAAGACCTGGCAAGAGAGATGCAGACAGCATGTACTATTGCACACCCAGGAGCCCCGGGACCTGGCCCTGGGAAGTGAAGGAGCCCAGCACTGTAGCCAGAGGGGCAGAGGCTGAACTAATTTCAAGAAGAAATATGGCTACCAAAATGGGCAGGCCACCTGGAGCGTGAGCTAGCTGATCCTAGCTTGCTGTTGGAGAAGCACTCCTGGAGAAGCACAAAACTCCCTTCATATCCTACTGTGTTCCTGTGTAAACTGCCAGGACTTCAAAGTGGGGGTGTCAGTGCACATGTTTGGAAGAATCAGATGGCAGGACATGTTCAACAGGCAGAGCAGGCTTTCTGCTGTGGACGAAATGCCTTTGTATAGCGAGCAGGATGTGGCAGCCTACGAGAGGCCATCAGAACCAGGCTAAGCATGAGCCTCAGGTCTGACCAGCTTCACAGTCACTTTCCTTGTCACCTCTGGGGAGACAGGAGGCTGGGCTGGGACACTTGACAGGAACACAGGGCAGGGGACCAGGGCCAGACTTCAGGGGAAGGGAAAGGCAGTCAGGGATGCCCAGTGGTCTGCAGGTAGCTCCTTCCTAGCTCAACTCTTATAATGGGCCCCACCTCCAGGCACTGAAGACCTTGGGCACAGGGGAGGCTTCTGCCTTTTTTCTGGATAGCCCCAGCGTGGGTGTGGGCAGATGAGTCGGGGGATGTGGGTTAGGGGGCCTCCCTGATGTCCCTTCTCCTTACCTTCTGTTCAAAGCTGTCTGGGGTCAGGAAGAAGCTGTGCAGGGGCACAAAGTAGCCCTCCAGGAGCCCCATGAGCAGCACCAGGTACACCCCATCTGCAAACTGGAGGAAGAGCCAGGTGATGCACTGGCCCCTAAGCCTCCCAGCCAGTCCCCATCCAGGAGGCCCATCAATGTCTGTGCTATGCCACCTGAAGCCTACCATCCCAGGCAGGCTGCTAGCTGGGGGGTAGGGGCAGTGGCCCGAGACAAGGAGGTCTGCTCTGCCCCACGTCTGGCTGGCCCAGCACAGGAGCCACAAGCCCAGGCCCTGATCTCAGCTGACCCAGCATTTACTGAACAGAGGCTGTGTACCAACTCCTGGTCTGGGCATGGGGACCAGAGCGTGGGGGATCAGTGTGGCTCCTGCCCTGGAGGAGTGCGCAGTCTAATAGGGAAACTGGTGTAGGGACAAGGCACAGCTGCTCTGATGGAAGGAAGCCCGCTGGCCTGAGTGAGGTTGAAAGGTCACCCATAAGCACTGAAGGCATCAGAGGAGTCTTCTGGAGAGGACGGCGCCTGAGTGGAGAGCTGATGAGCAGGACTGGCTAGAGTGGGGCAGAGGGAGGAGGGAGGAGGGAGAGGCGATGTCCAAGGTGAATGGCATGAGGCTCCTGGGGTGATCTGTGCTTTCTGAACAGAGAAAGGACTAGTGTCACACAGGCCTGGGCATTCTTCTTTCTCCCCTCTCTTCAGTATTACAGCAGCAGAGTGCAGCTGTTATGAATGTGGGCTCTGGGGCCAGGTCTCCCCAGTGCAAATTCCAGCTCTCTCACCTACTAGCTATGTGCCTTGGGCAAGTTATGTCACTTCTCTGTACTCATATGTCTTATCTGTGAAACAGGGATGGTAATAGTATACTATCTACGTCACAGAGTTATCGTGAGGACTAAGCCAGTTAATATGCAGAGAGGGCCTGTAAACTGCTGGGCATGTAGCACTGAATAAATATTAAATATTGCTATTACTGTCTGGGAAAACAACAAAGCAGTCAGGACATGACTTACTGGCTCTTCCTGGCAAAAGCAGAACTATCTGCTGAGGGCCCTGGCAAGAGGCTTGCAGCCCGGTCCCTTCCTAGGCAGAAGAGGCCAGAACGGTTGGGAAACCAGGCCCAAGGGACAGGAGAGTCCCTCGGCTAAGTGTGGAGGCTGCTGGTCTTCTGCTCAGGGCTGGGTGAAGTGAGCATATGCTGAGCACTCAGGACAGGCTTGTGGAGGCCATGGAGGCCAGGGATGATGGACTTTTGGAGGAGCAGTGGTTCCAGGTGTGGGGGATGGCCTAGCAAAGACATAGAGGTCAGATGCACATCTGACATTCTAGAACCCTTTCAAAGGAGGCTGGGCCACCAAATATTTATAAGTGTAAATAGCTACTAGGGTTCACAGAGGCCAAATTTCTTGGAATCACCTTAGGAACCCAGAGTCTGCTCAGAGAGCTTTCCAGGTAGCCAGCTGGCCGGCCTGTGGCTCAGCCTTCATTAAGGGCATAAGACCCTGAGCTTGGGCTTGCCTTAAAGGCAGCTCCTGGCCAAGTGTGGTGGCTCAAGCCTGTAATCGCAGCACTTTGGGAGGCTGAGGCGGGCGGATCGCTTGAGCTCAGGAGTTCAAGACTGGCCTGGGCAACATGGTGAAACCCTGTCTCTACTAAAAATACAAAAAAATTAACCAGGTATGGTGGTGCATGCCTGCAGTCCCAGCTGCTCAGGAGACTGGGGTGGGAAGATCACCTGAGCCTGGGAAGTTGAGGATGCAGTAAGCTGTCATCATGCCACTGTACTTTAGCCTGCACGATGGGAGTAAGACCCTGTCTCAAAAACAAAAGGGTAGTTCCTCCTAGCTTCCATCCATCAGGCCTACAACTCAGGTGGGAACGGCCTGAGCATGACTCACCCTAGGTGGACATGGGAGAGCAGACCCCAGAGTCTGTCAAAATCCAGGCTCTTCTGGTGGGAGCTGAGCTTTATTCGAGCTGTGGTGAGGAGGAGTTAGGAGTAAAAGAATCCAATCTGTGAGCTCAGGGGTGACCTTGGGTTAGGGTTGGGGTCATTCACAGCTCTGAATGCCAGGCTTAGACTGCTCCTCACCTCCCATGGCTGGTTCCACTAACGTGGTAGGAATAGCAGATAAAACTGCAGAAACCCAAAGTGCTTGGCAGTGACCTCTGTCATAGCACTCCCTGCCCTTTAAAAACGAGCTCATCATTCCAGGGCCCATTCTAGCTCACTAAAGGAAGCGTCACTTTTCCAGAACGTTCCTTACTTCCTACAAGAGTATATGAGGCTCATTTCACACAGTCTAGACACACTCAGGTGGAGCTCAGGAACAGACTGGCATTTGCCTTTAAAATAAAAGGAGGCACCCAGATGATTGAAAGAGAAGCACAAGGCAGAAGGTCACCAAGAACGAAAGGAGGTGGGGAAACAGGATTCATCTCACTCGAAGTATCTCCCCAATAAAGATTAGTTAAGTATAAAGAGGGGAAAAATAACTTTATAATAGGGAAATCTGGTGAATACCACCCTAACCAAATAATCCAAGTTATCACTAGCAGTGGCGCTAATGGACAGAGTGCCTCGTCCTGGGATGCCGCAGGAAGAACACAGCCTTACTTGGGGAGTGCTGTTAATGAAAATGATGACCTGAATCTAATATGTGGGGAAAAGACAGTCTATAAACCAGCTGGCCTGAACGCTTCAACAAGTGTCAACACCACGACAAGAAAGGCCAAGGAGTTGTTCTATGTTAAAAAGAGACTAAAGAGACGTAACAAGTAAATGCAGCATGTGAACAAACTGGACAAGTGGCAAAATCTGAACAGTGTCTTTTCCAACCATATGACGTTGCCATTTTAGTAGGTTAAAAACAGTCGGTTGGTCGCGATGGCTCATGCGGATAATCCCGGCACTTGGGGAGGCCAAGGGGGGGGTGGATCACCTGAGGTCAGAAGTTCGAGACCAGCCTGACCAACACGGTGAACTCTCGTCTCTACCAAATACAAAAAATTAGCCGGGCATGGTGGCGCATGCCTGTAATCCTAGCTACTTGGGAGGCTGAGGCAGGAGAATCGCTTGAACCTGGGAAGCAGAGATTGCAGTGAGCCAAGATCTTGCCACTGCACTTCAGCCTGGGCAACAAGAGTAAAACTCTATCTCAAAAAACAAAATAAAACAAAAAACAAAAAAAAGTCGAATGTCAGCGCAATTTCATATGATTCAATCTAAACAGATTAATGTATTGTATTATGTTAAAACGGCCTGTCTTTGATAACCGTATTGTGGCTATCTAAGAGAATGTGCTTGTTCTTGAGAGACGTATGCTCAAGCATTCAGGGGTGCAGAGAAAGGTGTGGCCAAATACTAATAATCGGTGCATCCAGGTGAAGGGTATATGAGTATTCATTCTTGTAACTTTTCACAATAAAAATTTGGAAAAAAATCCACAGAGATTCAGTCCACCCCTCAGAGTAGGACAGATTCCCATGCCCTCATCCCCCTCAGCTGGGAAAGCCCTCCTGGCCATGTGTGGTGGACCACTTGGAACAGGGGCTGTAGGGCAGGGCCCTGCCTCCACCTGTGCTGGGGTCTGTCACCCACCTGGGTTTCCAGTTCTGTGACCTCCAGGTTCAGTTTATTCAGGTGCTTGTTCACGAAAGTGATGAGTGTCTAAAAGAGAAGCAAAGCAGCCCCAGAGCTGGGGATTTGCACTGGTGCAGGAGCCCGCGGCTGCCCCGTGACTGCCCCGTGAGGGTGAGGGCGAGGGCGAGGGTGAGGGTGAAAGCACGGGATCAGGCCCAGCCAAGAGCCCTGGGCCCAGAAGGTCTCTCTGCAAAGGCCCTTGAGTGCACAGGGAGGGCCACAGGCTCTAGGTCTTGCAGTCCCATACAACTCAGGGTGTGTAAGGAACAAGGAGGTTCCAAGAGGCAGAATGACAGGTGGAGTGTCTGAGTGGGGAACTGAGATAAAAGGATTCCACTGGGTCTTTCCATCCTGTCCTTTCTTCGGCACAGGTGCCTAGGCCAGGGAGACAGGGAATTCTGTGAGGAGCGGGGAGGACTGGGATTGCTGGGGTTAGCCTGGGTGGGAAGACAGGCTGCTCATGCTGATGGAGAGGAAAAAGCCCGGCTGCAACATTCAGTAAGGAACAGACAGGTACATGGATGACAAGGGGGAAAGCCGTGTGTGTGCAGAGATTAGGTGACGCCACCAGTTCCAGCAGGAAGCTCCCGAGCTGCAGGGATGGGTTTTCCCAATGTTCTGCTGCATCTCGCTTCCCGTTCTCTGTCCTAGACACCCCTTTCCCACCTTTTTCACCACATTCAGCTTGTCTGGGGCGTGGTCGAACAAGGTGTCAAAGGCATCACGTTCTGAAAAAGAGGGAAACACAACATGGAGCCCAAGAGCCGGTTCCTGGCAGGGAAGCCCACCTCGGGCCCCAGAGCCACATGCCTCTCAAGGTCACAAGGTCAACGACCGATGGGAAGCCTCTGGGGTATAGACTGCTGGGAACTCTGGAATGTGATTTGGGGCTGAGATTTGGGGGGATTCTCACCCTGGGAGCCTGTGTCTGTGTCCATGCACAAGTACATTATTGGGTTGGGGCAGACTCAGGGCTCTCTTAGGCAGTGTGACCCGGGATTACTCATTTCCCTTCACTGTGTTCCATTATACCCTGATTCAGCGATTGTTCAGGTGTTTCTGAACCTCAGTAGAGGGGGAATGTTATCCAAATATTAAATCATTTCACCCCCCAATTTTCAAAAACAGGAGACCCATGACAAACAAGCTGGCAGAGGGCACAGAGAAGAGGGCTGGGAGCCAGGGAGCTCCAGGATGGCCAGGGGGCTCCAGGATGGGATATGAGCTCTTCCTCTTAAGTGATCTAGGCCACTTCAACCCTTTGTGCCTTAGTTTCCTCTTCTATAGAATGTTATTTCAAAAATAACCCTCCCTTAGGTTTGTCACGAGGATGAAGAGTGAGAACAAGCATGCGCGTGCTCTGTAAACTCTGACATGGTCTCCTGAAGGGAATAATTTTTAGCATGGTTGAAATATTTCAAAATATTATCCACAGTAAATATCAGGATCATAGAAAATAGCAAAGCCATGCTCCCTGCAGGGATTCTCCTTGCTGCAGCCTCTATGTTAGGAGCTGCGATGAGGGAAGGAAGAGAAGACAGTCTCTAGAAGGACAGAGTGGGGAGAGGGGACAGTCCCTGTGTTCGTGCATGTCTTCCTTTATTTGCACGAGATAATTAGTGCAAAACTGCCCTGAAAATGCCCAGGACCCATCCAGAAGCCTTGGGCAAGCTAATGAATCTTTCTGGGCTCCAGGTCTCTCATCTCTAAAATGAGGATAATTACAGTAAATATTTCAGTGGGATGTTATAAGCATTAAATGATTTAATATCTAGAAATATTTTAGCATACTTCCTAGGACATAGTAAATGCTCAAAACCTTTTTTTTCCTGAGGACACTTTTGGTTCTCTTTATGATTATTATATCGGTTTATCCATCTGCACACCTATCATTCACTAAATAAGCACTTGCAAGTAGTGTACTGGAAAGAATAATAAACTTGGAGTTAAGTGCTGGATAAACCAAGATCATAATCTCCTCCCTCACCCTTGGGCTGTGGGGTCTCAGGGGGTATAATCGTGGCTTCATATGTTTACTGTGAACAACAATAGCTACAAAAGTGCTTCATAAATGGCAAGGTCAATGGCCTGATAAATTTCAAGACGACTGCGCAGGTGTAGGTAGTCTTCTTCCCACCAGTAAGCTGTCCCTCCCAACCCAACTGGCCATGTCACCCAGGCTGGTGCAGACATATATCCAGGTGGCAAGCTGAGGGCCTGTTCTTCCCAGCTGCTGCAGAATTAACTAAAGCC
Organism: Colobus angolensis palliatus; assembly: GCF_000951035.1. Taxonomy (NCBI): domain Eukaryota; kingdom Metazoa; phylum Chordata; class Mammalia; order Primates; family Cercopithecidae; genus Colobus; species Colobus angolensis. The sequence goes on from NW_012117155.1 coordinate 1,867,806, forward strand.
CCAGTGCAGCCACCAGTGCCAGGGGACATTCTTACGTGACTTACCGTGCCTCCCGGAAAGAGCCCTGGAGGAAAAAGAGGAAAAAAAAATAGTGTGACTGTTTTCTTGTCCCTTACAAGAGGCCAATCCTCTGAAAGGACACTCCATCACTGCTGGAAGCCCACCCCATGCTGCCTGCCACCCACCTGCCCTTGGTTGAGGAACTCAAAAAGCCTCCTTCCATTGACATTTTATTCTGCACGGCCTCCAATTATTGAGACTTTACCACATTACCACCCATTTTTCCCCCCGTTACACGGATATAGTGGTGTAATGCAAAATCTGGCACAGTGATGCCCAAAGGATTACTTTTTGCCTTGAATAAAATCATATTATTGCTTGCAGTTAAAGAATATCGGACTCAGGGGGCTGAAGATTTCCAACCAGAAAATCTTAGAATTCTTACGAGTGAGCTCAGGCAACCCCTCAATGTAGAATTTTACTGCCTAGGTTGCTGTGGGCAGGTCAGCTTTGTCTCTCTCCTGTCCATCCTGTAGTACCCACCAAGATGCACCTGCCATTGACCCAGGGTAGGTTTTCTCGAAGAGTGCAGGAACTGGAACCACACTCATAGCAGAGAAGCAGCATAGTATCAAGAGCACAAGCTTTAAAGACAGATCATTGAGGTTCAAATTGCACTGAGTGATTGAGTGATTTTTTTGCTGTGTGACTGATATGGTTTGGCTGTGTCCCTACCCAAATCTCAACCTGAACTGAATCTCCCAGAATTCCCACGTGTTGTGGGAGGGACCTAGGGGGAAGTGTTGGGGTCCGCGTGTTTGTCTTGTCTTGTGTTGTCCTGTGTGTTCATTCCTTTGTTTAGGAAACACGTGGACCCCAACAGGAAGTAATTGAATCATGAAAAGACTAATTGAAACTGGTCTTTCCCATGCTATTCTCGTGATAATGAATAATTCTCATGAGATCTGACGGGTTTATATCAGGGTTTCCTCTTTTGCTTCTTCCTCATGTTCTCTTGCCACCACCATGTAAGAAGAGCCTTTTGCCTCCTGCCATGATTCTGAGGCCTCTCCAGCCACGTGGAACTGTAAGTCCAATTAAACCCTTTTTCATTCCCAGTTTCAGGTACGTCTTTATCAGCAGCCTGAAAACAAACTCATACAGTGAACTTGGGCAAACTAATGAACCTTTCTGGGCACCAGGTCTCTCATCTCTAAAATGAAGATAATTATGGTAAATACTTCAATCGGATGTTGTGATTATTAAATGATTTAATATCTAGAAATATTGTAGCATAATTCCTAGTATGTAGTAAATGCTGAAAACACTTTTTTCCAAATACACTTTTGGTTCTCATAATGATTATTATATTGGTTTATCCATCTGCACACCTGTCACCCACTAAGTGAGCACGTGCAAGCAGTGCACTGGAAAGAATGAACTCGGAGTTAAGTGCTGGATAAACCAAGGGCACAGTCTCCTTCCTCACCCTTGGGCTGTAGGGTTTTAGTGGGTGTAATCATGGCTTCATGTGTTTACTATGGACATCAATAGATAGGAAAGTGCCCCAGAAATTGTACTGTGTTGTCATTATTAGGACATTGCATCCATGTTTATGTCTTTGGGGCAGAGAGAGGGGCCATAGAAAGCATAACATGCATCCGAGAGATTGTTCAATAATCTGAAACTTCACACTCCCTGGTTCGGGAGTTTCTCCCAGGCCATGCTCCTCTCTGCTCTGTCGTCGTCTTTCCCAGAGGTGAAATAGCGGGCACAGGCAAGCCCAGCATGGGGGAGGGGTGGTGGGCGGTGGGACAGTGAGGAATTCTCCTTTCCCAGCAGGTCTGGCTCCTCCCATCCCTCACAGAACCAAGGCCAAGGTATGCCCTATAGATCAGCTGACCCTTCGGCTACCAAGACTGGCCTCTGAGGTGATACGGAGGCTGCTTGATGGGGTCTCCATCGGCCATAAACACGGCATCTTGGGAAAGGCCACTCTACATCTCTTGCCCCTAGTCTTGGCCTGGAATGCCCACGCGTCTTAGTCCTTGTTAAGCCATGTACACAATGTGATCTAGGTGGGCAGTGCCCCGGACTCCTGTGGCAGCCATGGCTGTGGAGAGGGCGGGAACCTCCTAGAGACTGGATGGGCTTGGGAGTTAAGGGTCAGTTGTGCTGGAGAAAAGCTGGAACAGCAGCTTCAGAGGGCAAAGGAACGAAGTCACAGCTGTGACCACAATAAATCCTCCCTACCTCTCTGGGTGGGGAAACTGAGGTCAGAGAGGTTAAGGGACTCAGCTGGCGAGCAAGTGGCAGAGCCTGGATTTGAACTCAAGTTGGGTTGGCTTTGTAGCCTTTGCTCTTTGCACTATGCTGCTCTTGTTGAAGGGGGCCTCAGAGAAAAGTCTGGGGAGCAGAGGTGCTGAAAGCTAACTGCCTGGCTTTGCATGGGCCAGGGCTCAGTTCTTGTGATCACACACTTACCTCACACTATCCATTTTTTTTCTGCTTGAGGACAAAACTCCTGTTCCCCAGGGCAAACTTTTGATAGGTTCTAATATCCCAATTTCTAAAAATAAATGGGGAAAAAAACCACCCTAAACCAAAAGACAACTCTAAGGCAGACAGGCTTTCTGGGTCATGGCACGTGACCAAATAAATCGATTCAAAAAAGGAAGAAAAACGTCCTTTTGAAGGTTAACAATTTAAATTCAACCCAGTGTTTATGGCATGACGATTTCATGCTGGGTTGGCTTTTTTGGGGCACACTTTTTCCTGGAGTGGCACAAAATTAGAATTTTTCAATCACTGCTAATTCCCTCTCCCCACTTCCCCACCCAAGTTTGTACCTTAAGCATTGAGAGGCATGTTTTGAATGCATGGAAAAGGCTAAACTATAATCATTGGCTGAAGTCTAATCCCTCCTGCAATCCCAATAAATGAAAACTAAATATCAGCAAATGGATGAATTTCGGAGAAACATCTGTGTTCCATTACAGAATCGCTGGCAACAATGGTGTTGACATACTCTGTGTTACCAGTTATTTCCTCTTGGATTTGCCGAGACTGGAGGATTCCTTCTCGTTTCTGAAATGGGGGTGGGGAAAGGGGTTGGGAGGAGAAGAGAAAACTATGCTTTAGAAAAATACAGAAAAACTGATGAGCATTCCTGACATTGAGAAAGTTACTGGTGTTTAAGAAATGTACCCGAGATAAGATAATGCTGGAAGTGAAAGGAGGTCTTGATTTTCTGGGACTGGACTGAACCATTAGGACGCAAGTGCGATTAGTGTTTAGTCCAAACAAGTAGGCTGTTTCTTGGATGGTGAATCTTTCCTTTCTTTATGGGAAGACATTCTGCTGGAAGCAAACTGTTTGCCTCCTGGAGTAATCCACAATAAACCAAATGGAAATGAAGGCCAGGGTGTGTCTGCCCTCCAGCTGGGGCCACAGAGGGAAGCTGAGAAACACATTTAACTGGGGGGCTGGGTGGAGGAACTGAGGCCAACTCAGGGAATTCAGACTAGAGAGAGAGGGTTTTGTTTTGTTTTTTTCCTTAACTGATAAGTATGGGAGCTTTTAAATAAGGAGTACAATTGTCACTCGGGTAACTAAGCTTATTCTCTGAGACAAGGTTAAGTATGTTAGAAACTCATCCGTCCATCCATCCATCCGACCATCTGTCCATCCATCCATCATCTGTCCACCCTTCTCCCATCAACTTATCCTCTTTCTTGTTTAGTTCATTAATCAGTGCCTTCTGTGTACAAGGCCCTGTGCTGGAGTTAGAACAAATACTATGGAGTATATGATATAGTTTCTGCCCTTGAAGAGCTTAGAGTCAATCAGGGTAGATGAAGCAGACACCTGAGTGGTTTCCCCAAAACAGTCCTGGTTTATCCCCCTGATGTCCCAGCATATTAGTAAGATTTGCTTTCATCTCAAAAGTGTCATGAATAATAGATTACGCGGTCACCCTCTGCAGAAAGTGCTGAACGCAGGCCAGGAGCAAGCACTTTTAGCTAGAAATGGTCAGAGAAACCTTCCAAGTGGAGAGGGCGGTGGAGCTGGACACTGAGAAGGGGTTATTTCAATGGGAGGAATGGCCTCAGGCAAGAGGCAGAGGCAGGATGCACAAATGTGTTCCAGAGGCCATCTGGGGGAGGGCAGCCGCCACCAGTTGGGGTAGCTCTGGGTGCCAGTTTGGAGGGTTTAAATAGCACTGTGTGGGCATGGGATCTGATGAAGGAGGTAATGTTGGGGTGCAGGAAGACTTTCTGATGGGTGTGAGGTGGGAGATTCATCCTACTAGGTCCCTCTACCACCAGCACCAGACACCTGGAGGATGCTGTGACAGAGCAAGCATTGACAAAGCAAATGCATCCTCCCCAAGGCTGAGATGAGTGTGAAGAAGGAAGGAGCCTCTGCACATGGGTGGCTCACCTGAGCCCTGCCTTCTCGAGCCTCCTGCCCAAAGTTCCACAAACAGCCACAGAACCCAGCGTCCTTGCAAAATACTTTTACAGAAGAAAGGAAAAGCTGGATAAGGCCAAGAATCTATCTGGCTTAGATTAAGAATAGACTGATCAAAACAAAAAAAGGAAGTAAAAGAAAAAAAAAATCAATCATTTAAAGAGGACCAGGTGAAGATAAATCAGGACTTCTTTCCACATGCACTTTCAACACAGGCAATGTTTTCATGTGGGGCTAATGGAATCTGTGTCCTTGTCCTGCATGGCCATTCAGAGATAAAACCTCACCTCCAACTTTATGCAAAATTAAATACTTCTGCATAGAATGGAAAAGAAATCTGGGTTAAATAACCCCTCACACAGCATCCTGATTCACCTCCACCCATTACTTGTTCCCTAAAGAGTTCTTCTTGTGGTTCAGTCTGTGACTCACCACCAATTCTGAGTCTTGCTTCTGTGCCTGTTCAACTTGATAAAGCAAAAACACCCCATAAAACCTGACATGCATTAATGCCATTTTATGGAACATGTCCTCTTTTCTCCCTCATGCTAACAAAACAGCCTATAGGAGAAATTAAACCGACAACAGCCTTCTGATGGCCTATAATTGAGCTCAAAATAAGGCAGGAGACAAGGCTTGCAATGACCACTGTTTCAAAACAGAAGCGCCCTCTCTCCTGCTCACATTTTCAGTTGTTGTTCAGTCTGTAGTAATTCCAACAGGCAGATTTTATTATTTCTGTTAGAGGCTGTTTATTCTAGCAGATAAGAAAAGTCTTAAGATGTTCAACAAATTTATGCGCAAAGAACTGGACTGGATTTGTCACAAAAGAGAAGATAAAGAAGGGCAATTTAAATAAAAGTATTTATCTCCTCTAGTGATAAGAGCACTAGTATAAATGAATATAACAACAGTATGTTTACCTTTGAAAATAATTTTAAAAAATTTCAATGTTAGTGATATATGGTCACTTTTAAAGTACTCTTTCATGAACTGTTCCAGGAACCATGATTTAAAAAAAAAAAAAAGACTATATTTTCCAGAGCAGTCTGAGGTTCACAGCAAAATTGAGAGGAAGGTACAGAGATTTCCTATATATTCCCTGCCCTGACACATACATGGCCTCACCCACCTTCAACATCCTACACCAGAATGATACACTTTTAACAACTGATGAGCTTATAACTGATACGGTATCACCCAAAGTCTATAGTTGACATTAGGGTTCACTCTTGGTGCTGTCCATTCTATCGGTTTTGACAAATGTACAGTGACATGTACCTAAAACTCTCTGTGCTCCCACCTATGGGGACCATGTTCACCTATTCATCCCTGCCTCCCTAATTGTACTTTTTAAAAACAAAAAGAATTGTATTCACACATTACTGATTGGTAAAAATAACACGATAGAGATGACCTGGACTCACTAGGAAGATGCTTGAACCAGAGTACTCTGAGTTGGCCACACATCCATAGCAGACACAAAATGCTTAGTGCCATGTTTGATACAACTGAAGAGCTCAATAACAAGGACAATTAGGATCTTTTGGCCAGTGGCAGTCAGTATCTGAGCCATACACATTCCCATTTTCTATGAGCCCTCTCTGCTTCTTATTTGTAGTCCTATCTCCTCAGCAGGCAGGGCCGAGGTGTCATATTCCTGTTATACCTTCTTGATGCTTAGTGGAGTTAAGTACTCAGAGGTGTGGAAGAAACAGTCTTTCACTGGGGGATAACTGATCAGTCGATTAGGAGGATCATTTCCTCCTCTCCTCCTGTTAACAGCTGATCCCTGAAAGTTCAACTCAAAGGCCTTTTGTCTTGGAAACTGGCCTGATCTGATTGGGCGAAGTCTACCAGCCCTCAAGGCTTTTTCTCACGAAGGGATGGCAGAGCCACTGTTATCATTCCCTATTCCAGAGCCTGGATCGCCAGGGAGCTGCTTAGATGGAGCACTCTCCCTCGCTGCATGTTTATTTGGAAAAGAACAGAAACAAGCACACAAAAGGATGACCTTTTGCTAAATGGGTATAAAGTTGGAAAATAAAATTGAATTTGGGTATTTAATGGGGTTAGGAGCAGAGTGAGATAGTCACAGGGAGAGAGCACACCCTCATTGTGGAAATTACACAGCCATATGTGAATGGAAATTCCATCCAACAATCTGGAAAAGATGACTTGAGATCCCAGCTGTGCTTCTGTGGGTGGGTGAAAAGTAGCAGTGCCTTCAATACAGACATGGCCAGTTGGGGTCTCTCTCAAACACATGCATATGTACACACACACTCCCTTATATGCACAGATATCTTTCTCCCCATACCTAAGTATCATTTGTTTACCCAAAATAGTATGGTTCTCCATGATTTGCAGGGCACCTGTACACTCCTGTACACACACACACACACTTTCCTCCTGACCCCATGACACACAGCACACATACATACCACACACCCTCAACTACACGTTACACAGAAAACTTACAGACAAAAACACATAAACCATAGGCACATACCCCACACAAAGCTATCTATACACTTGGCCGGGCGCGGTGGCTCAAGCCTGTAATCCCAGCACTTTGGGAGGCCAAGATGGGCGGATCACGAGGTCAGGAGATCATCCTGGCTAACACGGTGAAACCCCGTCTCTACTAAAAATACAAAAAAAATAGCCGGGCGAGGTGGCGGGCGCCTGTAGTCCCAGCTACTCCGGAGGCTGAGGCAGGAGAATGGCGTAAACCCGGGAGGCGGAGCTTGCAGTGAGCTGAGATCCGGCCACTGCACTCTAGCCCGGGCGACAGAGCAAGACTCCGTCTCAAAAAAAAAAAAAGCTATCTATACACAAGCACACGCTCTTCCATCTTGTGTACACTTACCAGGGGAAGCCAACATGCAACAGAAAGCTCACTCAGTGCCTCCCAATATGCTGCACACCCAGGCTCACTCAGCCTTCATGCAGCCATCCTTCTAATGATGTACTTGACGCACCACAGGAACTCCACCTCCACGACTCTTTAAAGACACAGATGTTTGTAGTGTTATCTGTCTTACCTGGACCACAACCACTTGGATGGAAACATGGTCTGGGAGTCGAATTGGTGCCCGGAAATACTGAGACAGGGCAACGAGCAGGTGTAAGATGGCCACCAGGCTCTTGGCATGAACAGCTGAAATGAAAGAAGATTGAAAAATTATAGTATCTTCTTCTAGGTTCTAGGCAATATAAGCAGATGTTCAAAGTGTAGCAGTACCCCCACTGACAGAGTTTGGATATTTGTCCCTGCCCAAATCTCATGCTGAAATGTAATCCCCAGTGTTGGAGGTGGGGCCTGGTGGGAGGTATTTGGATCGTGGGGGTGGATCCCTCATGAATGGCTTAGTGCCACCCCCTCGGTGATAAGTACACTCGTACTCTCACATGTGATTTGGTGGTTGTATATGGCACCTTCCCACCGCCCACTCTCTCTCTTGCTCCTGCTTTTGCCATATGAAGTGCCTGTTCCCACTTTGCCTTCTGCCATGAGTAACAGGTCCCTGAGGCCTCCCTAGAAGCCACGCAGATGCTGGCCAATTAAACCTCTTTTATTTATAAATTACCCAGCCTCACGCCTTTCTTAATGGCAATACATGAGCAGCCTAATATATCCACCCAATGTCCCTTTATACCATGCCTGAGGGTCAGGGGACACTTGTGGTCATCACAGGCCTCACTCCGGGCCCCCTCAAATTTTCTTACTTTTGAAGCAGGGTCTTGCTCTGTTGCTTAGGCTGGAGTGCGGTGGCATAATCCTAGCTCACTGCAGCCTTGAACTCCTAGGCTCAAGCAATCCTCCCGCCTTGGCCTTTGTGGGGTAGCTGGGACCACAGGGATGTGCCACCATGCCTGGCCCCCTCAGTTCTTTGCCAAGTCCCATGGGGCTCCTTCTTGGGCCTATTATTGCCACATTTCCAATGTAGCACCTCTCTAATCCCAGGTTCCCATCAGGACCCTGACAACTGCTGAGTTCTGAGCTCACATCAGCTCTCGCCTTGCCCACTCCACTCCAATCACCATAAGCATGTCTGCTCTGCGCTCCTTCTCCCTTCCCACTTAACCATGAACTTTGGATTATCACTACTACGCTTGTCTCAAGATTGTACACAAAGCATGCCCTTAATAAACTCTGAGTCAGGAACACTAGGTGTCTTCCTTGGTTCAGGGTTTTAAGATCCTTGGAAGAAGGCATGAGAGAGACATTCAAAGGGCTATGTTACTTGCGTGAGTGTCACTATGGTCACTGTAGGCAATGCCCTTTAAGGAGCAGCTGGGATGGGATGTTACTGAGCCAGGGTGCTGCCAAAGCTGCTGAGTCATGTTAAAGTCAAGCCATTTACACCAGAGAAGACTGGGTCATACTGGGTTGTAGTTTTCTCACTAGATAAGGAGAAAAAGACTCAGTGAGGTGCACAGAGGGTCAGGCAGACTGGAGCCTTTATAATCTACCATTTATTTTCTGGCTACATGGCCTTGGGTAGGCTAGGCCATCGAAGGCCTCTGAGCCTTAATTTGCTCATATTTACAAATGGAGGTAACAGAACCTATGTGGATGTACAGGTTGTAATGATTTCCCCCCCCAAAAAAAAAAAAAAAAAAAAAGAAAAGAGTTACACTGGAG
>NW_012117155.1:1882048-2010371 GCF_000951035.1 Colobus angolensis palliatus
CATATATATATATAATAATAATAAAAGACTCTGTTCTTCTATCTCAGCCTTTCCCAGATTGGGTGCCATGATAAGTTAAATGATGTTTGACTTATTTTTTTTGGAGGGGTACAGGGAGGTGGTCCATATTCAAAGGAGTGAGAGATAAGATCAAACCAAACTAAGCAGCAGTCTTCATTAGAGGACTTCTGTAATGTTTATGACTACTGTGGATTTTAAAAATGCAGACACATTTCTCAAACTAGTCATCAACCTCCCTGCACTGCCTTGTTCTCCCCCATTAACAATACTAGCATTCCTGGAACACAGGAAACAGCCCCTCTCCTTGATAGCATCTAGGGCCCAGAGCAGGCCTCCCCTCCTCCTGCCCTCAGGTGTCTCCCTCTGCGGGCAGAGAATGCCCTGTGCCCTGTTCCCAGCATCACACTGCTGTGCAAAGTAGCTCATCACGCTGTGCACAAAAATGTGTAATTATGTTGAGGAGGCACTTGGTGTCTCAGCCCCAATGTCAGATGTTAGAGACCTGCTGGAGAGAGTGTGACTGGCAGTTACTGGGTTTCTAACTTTAGAGGTGAGGATTCCTTTTTCTTTCCCAAGTTTGAAAGGTTTTTTCTTTTCTTTTTTTTCGTAGGGGGCTGTTGATTTGAAGTTGTATAAGTTAGACGCAATAAAGCATAGTACTTAACCCCTTAATACCTGAAGGCAAAACACAGTCTAATCTAATCTTTTATTAATCTAAGTTCCTATTCTTATCTATTACAATAAACTTTGGAATCCAGTTGTTATTGCTAGATTCACCTAATCCCCTGAGTAATTCTGATAGGGACTCATTAAGTCTGTATTAGACACCAGGCCTTTGAAGCAGCAAATGAACTAATAATTTATACACTAATAATTATTATAAACTAATAATATATGCTTTCTGAGGTCTCTGAGCTATGCTAGCTGTAAAAAGCTCAATTTTAACATCTTGTTCCAGTGCCTATGATCTCAGCCATATCTTTGCTCTTTCTAGAAAATGAAGGGGGGTTAGAAAGGTGTGGGCTTTGCAATAGACAGAGCTGAATCCTTGCTCCCTGCTTCTCAGCTGTGTGGATGTGGGGACCTCAGCTTTCCAAGCCTCTCCAAGCGGCAGACAACAGCTTTCTCAAAAGGCTGTGCTGGGACTTAGAAGAAGTAGCTCAGTGAATGAGTTTCCTTCCCTTTGCCATTTCACATGAGGTTTCTATGGAAAGCCTTTTACAGAAGAGGAACGTGAGATTTTGACATTTTGTTATTTTCCCCCAAGGGTATGTACGGAACTTCTTCCAAGTTCTAAGGAAGCGGGGCATCTTGTTCAAAGATAAATGAGTTTGGCCCCCCTCCCCCGAAGCCTGCCAAGCTTATGGATGGCTTCTTGGGGAAGCCCCATGGCAGGGACCACAGGCATTGTTTAATGGTGCCCCTTTGTTCAACTCACAATCCACATTCCACTTGATGCTTCTGGGAGGAAGTTTCAGGGTTTCATTGATCTTCTCCAGGACAGTCTGCAGTTTTTGCTTCTGAGCAATCTCTGACTGGGTGACCTCAGCCACATTTAGCTTCTCGCTCTCCAGTTTCTCTGAGGGTGACAAGGGAAAAGAGAACAGCTGTTATACTGGGCCCCGGACAACCCTACCGCATGCACTTACTCACTTATTCGGTCTCTCATGCACTCATGCATGCATGCACTCTCGCAACAATAGATACTGGATGCCTACCAGCAGAGGGACACTGCTGTCCCCTCATCACCTTATGGTGGCACCAGCAGCATCAGTACTGTAAGAGCCTGGTGATCATGACTTGAATCCCCAGATCCCAGGGGCATTTTACCTAGCCTGTCATATTTGAACTCTATCATTCTGGAGTTTTCTCCTTCTTTTCAATTCTCCTTTCTCCAAGGACATCTCTGTGCTCCGACTGGAAAACCTTCTCTGTAGAGTGAGTCAAGGCATTTTGTACATTCCTGTGGTACAGTCTGTGTCACATCCAATCATATTTATCTGTTTTAAGTACCTTCTTTCCTTTTAAACCCACCTGGAAGGTAACTTACTTAATGTGTCATATTTAATCAATTCTAAGGCACATATTTTCCACACTTTAACATCCCTAAAGTCAGGTTGTGTCTTACTGGCATCCTACAATGGCTGCCAGTTAGGTGGAAGGTCTAAGAGTTATCATTGTTTCCATAGGCGTGAACTTGCTCATAGCTCTTCATAGTATGATTACTTACATGTCTCAATAAGCCTACATGAGCACCTTCAAAAAGTATAAAATAAAAATTGTCAGCAACAAGAAAGCATTGAGTAATAGCTTAAAGTGATTTTTCTCTTTCTGAGTGGTACTTATATAATGGTGTGTTTTAAAATCAATGGTTTTTTAATGCAATGACATAGCACCTTAATACTTAAACGAAAAACTCAGTCTAATCATTTTATTAATCTAAATTCATATTTTAATCTATTACAAAGAAAAAAACAACTTTGGACTCCTTAACAGGAAATTGGTTGTCTACCACTGGAACTCACCTAATCGGTTCTAATTCATTTAAGATTGACAGAACTGCACACATTTAAAATATCTTTTCTAATTTTTAAGGGCTGCTATACAAACAAATTAAATTTTACTATGTATCAATATTTCTCCTAATGCTTACATTATTTATTTTTAAATAACTGTGGTTTATCTAAGCCAAATGCCCCTTGAGTCATTCTTTGAAGATAAAGTTGCCCAATGGAGAATTTATGCAGGTTCTGTGGATTTGTGAATTTTTTTTTAAGCACCTCAGTAGGATAATCTCAAGCTGTTCTTACCTGTGATGGCCTGAAATGTTTTCCTTACTTGTTTCAGGCCATCTCTATCTCTAAAGTTCAGGGATTTAACAAGAATATATCTAAATGTCTTCTTACATCTTGAAGAGACCTTGTGTGTGCCTTATCCATTTTTAGGCTGAATTCTTTTTATTTATTTATTTATTTTATTTACTTATTTTTTTTTTGAGACGGAGTCTCGCTCTGTCGCCCAGGCTGGAGTGCAGTGGCGCAATCTCGGCTCACTGCAAGCTCTGCCTCCCGGGTTTACGCCATTCTCCTGCCTCAGCCTCCCGAGTAGCTGGGACTACAGGCGCCCGCCATCTCGCCCGGCTAGTTTTTTGTATTTTTTTTAGTAGAGACGGGGTTTCACCGTGTAGGCCAGGATGGTCTCGATCTCCTGACCTCGTGATCCACCCATCTCGGCCTCCCAAAGTGCTGAGATTACAGGCTTGAGCCACCGCGCCCGGCCTAGGCTGAATTCTTATCTTGGATCCTCTCCTACTAAAAAAATGACAAGTTATTTTCTTTCACTTTTTCCCATTATTTTTGGATGATGTAATTGTCTCTATAGAAGCAAATTATTTTAATCTTACTTTGTAACTACAAGCATTGGATAGAGGCTGCCCAAAATGCTAGGTTAAGAACCTTCTGGTCTTGTCTTGGCTCAGAGGAAAAGATTGCAGGCAAAGATTACTGATGACTGTTGTGAGAGAGAGTTGGGTGGGGAGGAGAGGAGTGAGGAGGAGCCACTTATTTGCTAGCTCTGCTGTATTACATCATTGTCTATAAATTTTCATATTTAAAATCTGGCATTGAACAGATTTTCAGCTTAGGTCTCTGAGTCTGTTTTCTAGGTCAATAACTTTTTCTTGCACAGTTGTCTATTTCATCTTTATTTTTTTAAAAATGGTATGACATAAGAAATATACATCTTGTCTCCTTGATCCCCCTTCCTAGCACAGAGCTCCTAAAACCCTTGTAACTTTCTGAAAGATGATAGTGGCATCTTTTGTTATAATATTTGGGTTTTGTCCCCAGTTCCTGAAAAAGCTCTAAAATGATTAAGGTAAAAGGAACATCTTTTGTTTTTCATAACACGCCCCTTTTACCTACATCTGAGTTTATGATAATGAGGCAACTTTTGGAAAGCTCTGAGGATGGGGGAGCTGATTGCCAGGAGAACCAAGCGTATGATTAAAGGATTGGAACATTCAGCCTCATACCCCCGACCCATGAGAAAGGGGAGGGAAGCTGGAGGTCACCTATCAATGGCCAGTGATTTAACCAATTATGCCTACTTAATGACACTTCATAAAAACTCTGGCTGAAAATGTTCAGAGGACTTCCTGGTTGGTAAATATATGAAGGTGCTGGAGGGTTGTGCACATGAGAAGGCATGGAAGCTCTGTGCTTCTCCCACAAACCATGCCCTATACATCTCTTCCTCTTGGCTGATTTTGAGTTTTATCTTTTATAATAGACTAGTAAACCTAAGTGCCTTCCTGAGTTCTGTGTGCCATTCTAGCAAATAATCATATCTGAGGAAGGGGTTTTGGAAACCCCTAATCTATTATAGCTAGTTGGTCAGAATTACGGGAGGTCTGAACTTGGCGAATGTCAACTGAAGTGGGGACACTCTTGTGGCACCGAGCCCTTAACCTGTGAGGGCTGTGCTAACTTTGGGCCAGTAGTATCAAAATTAAATTGTAGGACACCCTGTTGGTGTCCACAGAGAACTGGAAAATTGCTTAGTGTGGAAAACCCACACATTTGGTGTCAGAAGTGTTAGGAGTTTAGAGAAATGTGTTTTCCATTATTGGATTTCACACCTTACTTACTGAAGCATCCATTGCTTTTCTGTTTCCACTAATATATTTAACTAGTCTATGATACTAAAATTGTAGTGCATTCTTCCTAAGATTAAATTTTTTCCTTTTTTTTTTTAGCATCTGGTATTTCTTATTTAGGAGAAGCATTTTTGTGGCTTTGTTTTGCGTTGCAAATGTTTTATGGAATGTAATTCTGCTTTACTTCTTTCCATTTTAGTCATTATGCTTTGGGTTTATCATCCTGCTTTTAATTTTGGCTGTTGGATATTTTATTTTAGGCATTGATATTAAGTGGATTTGCATAAAAATATATCTTGAAGTAATTCTTATTGTGTGTATATTAATATTCTCTTTCTCTCCTTTTTTTTTTCTTTTTTGAGATGGAGTCTCATTCTGTTGCCCAAGCTGGAGTGCACTGGCACAATCTCAGTTTACTGCAACCTCCGCCTCCCGGTTTCAAGGTATTCTCCTGTCTCAGCCTCCTGAGTAGCTGGGATTACAGGCACGCGCCACCAGCTAATTTTTGTATTTTTAGTAGAGATGGGGTTTCACTATGTTGGTCAGGCTGGTCTTGAACTCCTGGACTCAAGAGATCCACCCACCTCGGTCTCCCAAAGTCCTGGGATTACAGGCATGAGCCACTGCACCCGGACTTCTCTTTCTCTTTTAATAAAAATGAGATTATAGTGTAAATATATTTTTGCTATTGGCTTTTTTCCACTCATATATATATCATAAGTCTTTTTAGGTCAATATATGAATATAACTCATTCTTTTTCAAAACTGCATATTGCATTATACGACTTATAACTTGACATACAGCCAGGTTTTAACCCACATTTTCCCTATTTGTAATAAAGTCGCAGTAAACATCTTGTGTGTGTGTGTATGTATTACTGATTGATTACTGCTGGTAAACATGAAAGCTATTGCCTTACAGATTTTTTCCTTGTATGTTGTCATCTTACCAAATCCCTTTATTAATCCTATTGCGGTTTGAGTCTTCAGCATTCTCTAGGTATGCAAATAAAACACTGTTATCTCTATTTTGCAGACTTACGTGACATATTTTAATTTTCTGACATTTTAAATAAAAGATTAGTTTGAGAACTTCTGCTATTCCTACCCCTCCTTTATCTTTAAGGTATTCAACCCTTAAAATATAAGAGGCCCACTCAAATATTTCTATAGCTTAATAGTAATTTACTCAACGTTACTAAGGATTTAAAGATAATGTTCTTTTGTGGGCTAATTTCAGCTAGTTCCATGAAGTTTTCTGTTGCTGAAGTTTTACTCTTCAAGGAAACTGTTTCTCTCATGTTTCCATAGTTACACAAATTGTTCATAACTAATTTAACTCTTCATAAGTATCAGGCATGATTTTGAAATTGATAGGATGTGATTTAGAAAATTTTCTCAGGTGGATTATTTTGTGAATCTTTGAGTTGTTTTTGAAGGTATTACCCAAATTTGCTTTTGGAGAGATTATACATAGAAAACAATGAAACAGTATTCAAAAGTTCTGATGCATAAAGACAAGGCAGAATAAACTCAATTACCCTGAATGGTGGGAGAACTGAGATGTTCTAACAAACACAGTTGTCATATATACCACACTATATTAATGTAACCACCCTTCAAGAACTAAAATATGTAAAATACTCTTTCCAGTATGAGCAATTCCTGAGTTGTTAAAAAAATACTTCTGTCTCCAAGTATATTAGGAGAGAAACTTGCACTGCAGTCAGAGAATTTGGTCTGTATACTAGTTTTTGAGGTTTGCTTTATGGACATAGTGAAATTTCATAAGTGTTCCATGAGCAGCTGAAAAGAATACAGTTTGCAGGGTATCATATGCTACATGCAGATTAGTTATTGCTCAAACATTCTCTATGAACTTTTTTCTTAATATGTTATTAAGAGAAGTACGTTAAAAACTACCACTGTGATAGGTTTGTCAAATTCTTGAAGTAATGATTATCATTTTAAATTTTTAAGTATTTGATATACAAAAGTACATATAAGTTTAAAATTTCTATATTTTCCTAGTGACTTTAATTTCTTAATATGTAGTGACTCTCTGCAGTAATGCCTTTTGCCTTAAAGTCTATTTTGTATGATGTAAAATAGTTACCCCAGCTTTAAAAAAATTAGTCCAGTATACATAATTATTTCCACTCTTTTTCTTTCAACCTTTGTGTGTCCCTCATTTATTAAAACTATCTCGCCTGGGCATGGTGGCTCTACCCCTGTAATCCCAGCACTTTGGGAAGCGGAGGCAGGAGGACTGCTTGAGGCCAGGAGTTGGAGACCAGGGTGGGCAACATAGTGAGACCCTGCCTGTACAAAAAATAAGAAACTTAGCTGGGCATGGTGGCACACGCCTGTAGTCCTAGCTACTTGGGGGGCTGAGATGGGAGGATTGCTTTTGAGCATGGGAGGTAGAGGCTACAGTCGGCTGTAATCGTACCACTGCTCTCCAGCCTGGTCAACAGAGCAAGACCCTGTCTCAAAACAAAACTATCTCCTGTATATAGTATTTGGCAAGAATTTGTTTTGTTATTTAGTCTGATATTGAGTGTACCAGTATACTTGGATTCACTTCTATCAACTTATTCTGAACTTTCTATTTAGTGGGTTTTCTAATTCTTCTCCCCCTTCCATCCTTGCCTTCTTTGGATTAATGTTTTTATTCTTTCTCATTCCATTTTCTCCCCATGATTAGTAGGGAGGTTAGATACTCTATTACTTCAGTATTTATGATAGAAAATTCATCATTCATATTTAACTTAATGAAGTCTTAAGCTAATTAATATCTTTACCCATATGCTAAACAATACAAAGACCTCAGCATGCTTTGACTTCAATCACATAATTCCTGATTTATGTGCTGTAGTTGTATGGGATTCTGATTCTACCTTGTTTCAATTAACAAATTAGACATTATTGTGATTATTCTATATTCATTTAGTTATGGCTTTGATCTACCCACCATGATAATCTTTGTTCACTATTGCATTGTAGATATTTTGGGGGGTTCATTTCCCTTCCTATTGTACATTCTTTAGAAATTCCTTTGTGGGAGTCTATTGGTAGCAAACCTTCTCAGTTTGTGTCTATTGAAAATGCCTTTCTCTTTTTTTTTTAGACATAGTCTCACTCTGTCACCCAGGCTGCAGTGCAGTGGCGTGATCTCGGCTCACTGCAACCTCCACCTCCCGGGTTCAAGCGATTCTCCTGCCTTAGCCTCCCAAGTAGCTGGGATTACAGGTACATGCCACTACTGCCTGGCTAATTTTTGTATTTTTAGTAGAAATGGGGTTTCACTATGTTGATCAGGCTATTCTTGAACTCCTGAGCTCAGGGGATCCATTCGCCTCAGCCTCCCAAAGCGCTGGGATTACAGGCATGAGTTACTGAGCCTGGCCTCTCCTAACTCTTTTTTTTTTTTTAGACTGAGTCCCACTCTGTCACCCAGGCTGGAGTACAGTGGCGCGATCTCGGCTCACTGCAAGCTCTGCCTCCCGGGTTCACACCATTCTCCTGCCTCAGTCTGCCGAGTAGCTGGGACTACAGGTGCCTGCCATCACGCCCAGCTAATTTTTCATATTTTTAGTAGAAACAGGGTTTCACCATGTTAGCCAGGATGGTCTTGATCTCCTGACCTCGTGATCCATCCGCCTTGGCCTCCCAAAGTGCTGGGATTATAGGTGTGAGCCACCATGGCAGGCAGCCTCTCTTAACTTTTTAAAGCCGCCTCTCTTAACAGTTTTTTTTTTGGCTGTGTATGAATTTATAAGTTGATCATTTTTGTCAGCACTTTAAAGACATCAAAGTGTTCTGATATCTTCAATATTAATATCTTTTGGCTTTTTTTGTTCCTTGTGAAAGACAGCTTTCAGTCTGTTGTTCCTTTATAAATAATCTATTTTTTTCCTCTATGCTTTTAATCATTTGTCTTCAGTGTTCTTAGGTTTCACTGCAAAGTGTGTAGGTGTAGATTTGTCACTACTTATCCTATTTGGGATTCACTGAGCTTCCTGAAGCTGAGGATTCATGTCTTTCATCAATTCTAGAAAATTCTCATTCATTATGTTTTCTTTAAATATTTACTATACTCCATTTTCTTTTCTTCTAGAATTCCAATTAGCTATGTATGTTGGATCTACTTAGAATAACCTCTATGTTTTTGAATTCTCTTTCTCATTTTCTATTCTGTTGTCTCTCTATACTGGATTCTGGGTAATTTCTCCAGTGTTCTCTTC
This sequence comes from Colobus angolensis palliatus, assembly GCF_000951035.1. NCBI lineage: Eukaryota > Metazoa > Chordata > Mammalia > Primates > Cercopithecidae > Colobus > Colobus angolensis. The sequence continues at coordinate 1,890,974 of NW_012117155.1, forward strand.
TGGTTCATTACTTCCTTCTTTAGCTGTGTCTAATCCACTGAGGTTTCTAGTTTCATTATTATTCACACTTTTTCATTTCTAAAAGTTCTGTTTGGTTGTTTTTCATGTCTACCTGTCCAGTCTTAATAGTTTCTTGTTCTTTCATCATTTTCAAGCCTTTAAAAACATTTATTTTGGCATATTAAACATACTCATTTTATATTCTATAACTGAACACTTTTTCCTTTTTCTTTTTTTTTTTAAATAGAGATGGGGTCTCACCATATTGCCCATGCTAGTCTCGAACTCCTGGGCTCAAGCAGTCCTCCCACCCTGGCTTCCCAAAGTGCTGTGGTTACAGGTATGAGCCACCATGCCCAGTCTATAGCTTAACAGTTTCTAATATTTATAGTATTTGTGGGATGAATCTATAGAATATTGTTTCTGTTGACAGTGCTCATGGTGGCTTATGTTCATGTCTTTGGTGATTTCTAATTTTGAGGTCATATTCCTTGGAATTTTAACTCTGGGAGTTCTTTGTGGTTTGACCTTAGAGTTCCTTCCTCTTTAAAAGAAGGACATATGTTTGCTTCTGCCTTGGGGCACTAGTGACCTGGGACAACTTGTAACCAAAATTTCAATTTAGATTTTTTAAAGTCACAAAAGTAGTGTGAATCCTGGCCTTAAATCTATGTGAGTATAGACTTTTGATGAGGAGTTATCTGAAGCAGACTTCTTTTTAGTTGTTCTGTTCACATCCAAGGCTAAGATAATTTATCCTTATTGCCTCTTTCTGTGGGACAAATTTTGTACTCATTGGAAGAGTTGCCCTTCCAAGACCTTAGCTCTATTCAGGGGGAAAATAGTGAAAAATATTTCACTATTTTCCAACCCTTTCTTGCTCAGACTCTACCCAAGATTTGTCTCCTCACCCTGTATGTGTGACCCTTTAAACTTCAGGCTATAGGTCATTAGGAATGATAGGTTATTAGGAATTAGCACTTATCCCACTAGATTTATCCTTCCTTCTTGTTTTTGGAATCAGAAGAATTTCCTTCCTTTTCACACCAGTTTAGCCATCCCATACAAAAATATGTTGTTAAAGGCTTATTCAGATTTTTTAAGTGTGCTGTACCAATAAGATTTATTTGAACATCTAGTCAGCCATAATGCTAAAAATGAAAATTGAATTTCTTACTATATTAACTAAGACCTCTGAAACACTTATAATAGTTGTAATAGCCATTATTTCTCATTTGTCCCTAATACCACATCTTTGATATTTCACTATTTAATATGTTCAGTTAGGTTTTATTTAGTGGTCTTTATCATATTTAAGTAGTTTCCTCTTTCTAATTTACTTGAAATGGCTGTTGAAGTATATCAAATGTTATTTGATATCTACTGATACATTAATTCAGTTTTGCTCTTGAAATTTACATATGCACTCAACCACTTTCAAAAAGACTGATAATATATAAACAGAGAAAATTCAAGCTGTGAAAACTGTCTCCTCTCCATGGCAGTCCCAAGTTCCCTAGTCCCATTCCATAGAGACAGTTTATTATGACTATTACCAGAAATATTCAATGCACAAAGGACTATGTGTGTCCTTTGACACACATAGTCATTCTCTACCATGCTTTTGTCTATGTAGTAAGACATTTTAGAGAGCTTCTCTATTATTTATAAAGAAAAATAATAAAAAACTTTCATCTAACTTTTGAGTTTCTGAGATGAGAAAATGCCTCTTTCAGTTTAAGAATAGCAGCACATGGGCTGCGTCGGGCTGCAGGAGAAGATGGCGGTCTCCACAGGAGTTAAAGTTCCTCGTATTTTTCGCTTGTTGGAAGAACTTGAAGAAGGACAAAAAGGAGTAGGCAATGGTACGGTTAGCTGGGGCCTTGAAGATGATGAAGATACGACACTTACAAGGTGGACAGGCATGATTATTGGGCCACCAAGGACAAATTATGAAAACAGAATATATAGCCTGAAAGTAGAATGTGGACCTAAATACCCAGAAGCTCCTCCGTCAGTTAGATTTGTAACAAAAATTAATATGAATGGAATAAATAATTCCAGTGGGATGGTGGATGCCCGGAGCATACCAGTGTTAGCAAAATGGCAAAATTCATATAGCATTAAAGTTGTACTTCAAGAGCTAAGACGTCTAATGATGCCCAAAGAAAATATGAAGCTTCCACAGCCACCAGAAGGACAAACACACAACAATTAATTTTAGTGGATCTCAAACTTGTCTTAAATCAACAACCTTTTACTCATGTTAATGTCTTGATTAAATATCACAGTGAAAAATACCCACACATTAAGTAAAAGAATTCCAGCTGGTAAACATAACCTGGACATCTGTAAGAATATATTTAATACATGTACACCCATTATGTTTTCAGGTAACAGGAGGAAAAATGCAGCACAATTTTTTTTCTCTTGTTAAGGCACTGTCATTTAAACATAAACCTGGAGTACTCGAAGTAGAATTCAGGTTTACAAGATGAAAGCATGTGGAGAAGTGTCAGATGGCAGTGGAAGCATGTGTGTTTCTAAAAAGTGAAAATCTCAAGAAAGAAAACAGAAATGGCATGCTTTACCCATCTTGCTTAGTGAAAGAGAGCTGCAGTTGAAATTGTTTAAAAAGTAGCAAGTACAACAAATATTGTCACAGATGTGTTAATTTTTGAAGCGGTGTGGGTGCTGACTACTAGTAGTATCAAAAATATGTTCAGGATTGTTTTGATACTTTTATTTATAATAAAAAATGTTGGGGGGAGTTGATGAATTTCTGTTAAAAGCTGTTCTTGTGTGTTACATGTAACAGACATGGTAAATATTTGTTTACAGTCTTTGTTTAACCATGCATTTAAGTGAAGTCAACAAAAAGGAAATAGGTGTATGGATATGTGATTTTGAGATTAAAGTTAGTCTTAAAATGTAAATAAAATGTGGAACGTGTCCTCAGAGACTGTGCCATTTCTATTATGTTGATGTAGTATATGTACAGTACCTTGCTAGGGAAGCAAACATTGGAATTATGTAGCTTTTCCTGTATACACACTTTTATTTACTCTATTTTGTGTACTTCTTGTGAATTATAATTTGCAGACTATTTCAGAAAAGAAATTATCTAGTTTAATTTCTTCTTTGGACAAGAAGGAGTCCTAGGTATTATATTTTGACTTTGATTTCACCAGAAATAATATTATTAAAAAGATCTTCGCATTCTGGCAATTCTTTTAGGATTATAGGTTGCAAATTATCCAAATACATATCCCATTTTTTAAATCATAAAAAAAAAGAATAGCAGCATATATCAACAATCCTAAAATCGGACTATTATAGGAGGAGGATCTTCAAGCAGTGGTATTCAACAGAACTTTCTGCTATGACGGCAATGTTCATTTTTTAATTATCCAATATGGTAGCTACTAGCTACATTTGGCTATTGAGCACTTGATATCTAGCTGGTGTAACTAAGAAAATCAATGTTCCATTTTAATTGCTTTTAACAGCTGTATGTGGCTATTGGTTGCTGAACTGGGTAGTTCAGCCATAGAGGTTTTTAAAGCCACCTTCCTGACAGGAGAGTGACTGGAGTAGCAGAGGTATGTTTTAGTGGTGAAACCAAGATTGGAACTGAGCTCTCCTGTTTCTTCATTCCTGCTTCAATTTTAGCATAGCTGCCACTTCAGCCCAGCATTTTGGGGCATAGAAAAGTGCCTCAAAGTAAACAAGATCAAACTCTTCAAGATGCACCTCCTCCTGGGGTTCATGGAGTCATCCCCATTCAACATCCACCACATAGAATCAGCCTGGTTTACTCTGGCTACTCATTCCCTACATCTCTAGGTCCTCTTCAAGCTTTTCCCCATCCAAACTGTCACTCCTCTAGTTTGACACTATCCTTTTCTCATGAGGAGATGCTCTGCTGGAGTTCCTTCCACTGTCTCTGAGCAACCCCCATACTGCTCCTATGTTATTTCCTAAAGTCCCATTTCTGATCGTGTTGTTTTGCTCATAAGCCATCACTGGTTGCCACTACCCAAACAATACAGTCTAAAACTCTTAGTTCACGGTCCTCTAATGTGAGCTTCATCTTCTTCCTTTATTTTATTTATTGTTTTGAGACACAGTCTCACTTTGTCTTCCAGGCCGGAGTGCAGTGGTGCGATCTCAGCTCACTGCAACCTCTGCCTCCTGGGCTCAAGTGATCCTCCTGCCTGAGTCACCTGAGTAGCTGGGATTACAGGCGCCCACCACCACGCCCCACTGATTTTTGTATTTTTAGTAGAAATGAGGTTTAATCGTGTTGGCCAGGCTGATCCTGAATTCCTGGCCTCAAGTGATCTGCCTGCCTCGGCCTCCTGAAGTGCTGGGATTACAGGCATGAGCCACCGCAACCAGCCTCTATTTATTTCATTTTTATTTTTATCTTTGAGACAGTTTCACTCTTGTTGCCCGGGCTGGAGTGCAATGGTGCGATTTTTGGCTCACTGCAATGTCTGCCTCCCGGGTTCAAGCGATTCTCCTGCCTCAGCCTCCCAAGTAGCTGGGATTACAGGTATGCGCCACTATGCCTGGCTAATTTTGTATTTTTAGTAGCGATAAGGTTTCTCCATGTTAGTCAGGCTGGTCCTGAACTCCCGACCTCAGGTGATCCACCCACCTCGGCCTCCCAAAGTGCTGGGATTACAGGTGTGAGCCACAGTGCTGGGCCCTTTATTTTAAATAGACTTTTCATTTTAGAATGGTTTTTAGATTTATATAAAAGTTACAAACAGTACAGACAGTTCCTATGCACTCCGAATTCAGTTTCCTCTCCTACTGTTAACATCTCACATTACTATGGTACATATGTTACAGCTATTTATGTATGACATTAGTACATGACTGTTAACTCCATATCTTATCTGGATTCACTAGGATTTTTCTAATGCCCTTTTTCTGTTTCAGGAAACGGTCTAGGCAATACCACTTCTTTTCTTCATGTCTCCTTAGCCTCCTCTGTTCTGCGATGGTTTTTCACACTTTCCTTGTTTTTACCATGACCTTGACAATTTTGAGAAGTGATGGTGAGGACTGCTTGGTTGTTCCTACATTTTTCCCATGGGGAGGCTGGGGAGGAAGACCACAGAAGTGAAGCAACCTTTCATTACATCCTCCCCCTACCCTATCCCCACTTCCACACCCTAATCATGGGAAGACAGTCACTAAAATCAGCCACTCGAGGATTGTGGAATTAATTGCCACCTTTTTTGAAGGGGTTGTATCTACATAAAGTATTTGATATTCTATAAGGGAGAGTTATCTTTTTGTTCCCGTTTATTTGTTCAGTTATTTATTTTTATCAGTATCAATTTAAGGATATTTATATCAGACTTTGGATTATAATCCAATACTACTATTATTAATTTTCCCCCCAAATAATTCCAGCTTTGGCCACTGGGAGCTCCCTCAGGTTGGTTTTGGACATTTTCAATGTGTGGCTGCGTATATATATTTTTTCTTAGCACTTCTTTTTGGCACTGCAAGATGCTCTAGGCTCATCTACATTCCCTGCCCCAGGTCTAAAAGAAGGCATTTCTCCAAGAAGTCCTGGTTTATCCTGTTGGAAAATGGTGCTAAAAACCACAACCTGGGAGCTGGGTCTCATTTTCTTTGTTAGCCTCATATCCCAGTCACCCAACCCTGATGGTCACCTACCCACTGGCTCCTGGACGCTACAGCATTTTCCCTCCATTAGCACCAAAATTAACAGAGGCTTCCTGGAAACTCTTTTGTTGTCTTGGCTAAAGTGCCCTTTCTCCTTCCTTATATGTTTGAGATCTTTTTCTGTAAGGCCCCATTCAAAATGCCCCCCTCTGGCTGGGTGAGGTGGCTCATGCCTTTAATCCCAACACTTTGGGAGGCCAAGGTAGGTGAATCATTTGAGCCCAGTAGTCTGAGACCAGCTTGGGCAACATGGTGAAATCCCATCGCTATAAAACATACAAAAATTAGTTGGGTGTGGTGGTGCACACCTGTGATGGCAGCTACCTGGGAGGCTGAGATGGGAAGATCTCCCGAGCCCGGGGAGGGCGACACTGCAGTGAACTATGACTGTGCCACTGTACTCCAGCCTGGGCAACAGAGTGAGGCTCTATCTCAAAAAAAAAAAAAAAGAAAGAAAAAAAAGGTAACAAAAATAAAACACCAAAATACCCCCTCTTCCCTGAAACCTTTCCCAAAACCTTTCCCAAACTCCTACTTGATCTCTTACAGACCTGTATACTACCAGGCTGAGTTTCCAGAACTCACAATTTTCAAAATACCCCCTCTGGCTGGGTGAGGTGGCTCACACCTTTAATCCCAACAGAAGACAGCAATATGACACATTTACTTTTATATCCCTAAACTCAGCAGTTAGCATATAGCACACCAAATGGTTTTTGCCTAGTGGATATTATTATCAGACTAGATTACGATCAGTGTAAAATGCACCCTTTAGTGTCTATCAGGGAAAAAGAAAACCACACACACAAAACAAAACAAAATAAAACCATCCTCCTGTAGAACTTTATTGCCACAGGCAACCTTTTGGTCTCAAGCCTGAAGAATGATATCCTGTTTCAGTCACATGTTATTGTGAAAACCAGAAGGAAGAGCCCTGGAACCTTCTGACTCTCATCCCTGAATGTAGGCCTTTTCTGTTCCCAGCACATGTACGTGTTCAAAGATAAGGATCAGTCAAATGAAACATACTATAAGGAAATTCACATAGACATCCCAAGCCAGGAAACCTCAATAAGAAACAGGCAGTGGGCCACGTTCAAATGAAATGATGAATTATGTTGTGTAGGCATCATCCTGGAATCGCTTATCCCATCTCTCACTCAGTCATACCTACTGCCTAAGTGTTGTGAATGTAAATATAACCAGGTGACCGTGGACATACCTGCATAACTGAGGCATTGGGAAATGTGTCCCAACTTGGGATGATTCTGTGACTTTCTTATTGATGCCATGGAGCAAGAGAATATTCTGGGAAACCTAAGGCTCTTTCCTCTATCAATCACCCTGGAAGGGGGTAATCCTGGACAAGAAATGAGGTGATTTTTTGGCTGGGGTAGGAAGGAACTTCCTCCTCATTCTGGGGTTGGGAAACCTTTGCTCTGAGGTTTGGAAAGGACTGGGGCTGCTCCCGTGAGAGGACGAAGTGTATGTCATGAAGAAGCAGGCCGGCGTTGCCAGCCGCTAATATTTTCTTGGCAGCAATACCAATAGCGCAGAGAAGTGGCCAGTGTCCCCACAGCAGGGTAGCTGTCCCTGTGGTCTCTCTGGATGATGGCGATGCCCCTTCCCCAAGCTCCCTGGCCCACCTGCATTCATCTGCAGCTGCAGACAGCTCCTAGCACACTGATGGCCATCTCTGGCCTCTTCTTGTAACCACAGGAGCACAACCTGGAAGTTTTTATTTCCTGCACAGGCAACCCTCAACCACAGGAGGAAAGGAGCCATAGGATAAATGCCCTTGCTACCTTGCACTGGGAAGGGTGATTCTGAGATGTGTTGTTATGTGGTTTCTCAGAGGGCCCAGCTATGAGCCCTGGTTGAAATAGGGCTGCTGTTCTGATTAACATACTCATGTTTGGCACTTCTCTCTTCCCCTTTTACATGCCCTACTCAGTTATTTGTACGTTTTAAGGTCACCTCCCATATAAGCTTCCTCCACCCATGTCCTTGTCTCAGCATCTGCTTTGGGAAAACCTAAACTAAGATCTGATGCCAGGGCATGTGGGAAGACCCAGGGAATACAGGCAGCAATGGGGCAGCTGGGTTGGGCAGCTAAGAAAGAAGGACTAGGGAGAGGCTGTTCTGATAGAATCTACCAGAAATGCCTGGGGTCTCTAAGAAGGGTGATTTTCCTGCAAGGAAGGCAGACACTGCTGTGAGCAAGGAGCATGTGGCCACACAGAGGTGAGCCAGGTATGCTGTTGCTCCCCATTGAGCTCACAATTGGAGAACACCCAGCCAGTCCTTGCCAGCCAAGGTCACACGGAATCTCAAGGACGCTCACCTGTTCAGGCTTTCACCACAGCAACGAAACACATACAACCCTCTGTGAAGAGGTCCCTGCCTAATGTGGTTTGGCTGTTTCCTCACTCAGATCTCACTTTGAATTTTAATAATCCCCATGTATCAAGGGTGGGGCCAGGTGGACATAACTGAATCATGGGGTAGTGAATAAGTCTCACAATATCTGATGGTTTCATAAATGGGAGTTCCCCTGCACAAGCTTTTTTGCCTGCCAACATGTAAGACATGACTTTGTTCTTCATTTGCTTTCAGCCATGATTGTGAGGCCTCACTAGCCACGTGGAACTCTGAGTCAATTAAACTTCTTTCCTTTTTTTCTTTTGAGATGGAGTCTTGCTCTGTCACCCAGGTTGGAGTGCAATGGTGCGATCTCAGCTAACTGCAACCTCTGCCTCCTGGGTTCAAGCGATTCTCCTGCCTCAGCCTCCTGAGTAGCTGGGATTACAGGTGCCTGCTACCATGCCTGGCTAATTTTTGTATTTTTAGTAGAGATGGGGGTTTCACCATGTTGGTCAGGCTGGTCTCGAATTCCTGACCTTGTGATCCGCCTGCCTCGGCCTCCCAAAGTGTTGGGATTACAGGCGTAAGCCACCGCACCCGGCCCGCTTTCCTTTTTAAATTACCCAGTCTCGGGTATGTCTTTATGAGCAGCATGAGAACAGACTAATACACTGCCACACCTTCTCACACACTTCTGCCTCTAGGTTCTGGGTCTTTGTTCCACAATGTAATCAACATGGCTTCCTGGATTCCATGTCCTTTTCTTTTTCTTTTTTTTTTTTGAGACAGTTTCGCTCTTGTTGCCCAGGGTGGAGTGCAATGGCATGATCTCGGCTCACTGCAACCTCTGCCTCCTGGGTTCAAGTGATTCTCCTGCCTCAGCCTCCCAAGTAGCATGCACCACCATGCCTGGCTAATTGTATTTAGAAGAGACGGGGTTTCACCGTGTTGGTCAGGCTGGTCTTAAACTCCTGACCTTAGGTGATCCACCCACCCCAGACTCCCAAAGTGCATGGATTACAGGTGTGAGCCACCATGCCTGGCCCCATATCCTTTTCTTGATGTCAGTGTGTGTGCTCCTGGGCTACCAGAGGCCCCTATGCCATTTCCATCATCTTCTAAGTGCTAGTGTTTCATAGTTACTTTACTAATCTCAAACTCAGACCCCTCCAGCTCGCTGCCCAACCAATTCAGTATTAAGGAAGCTCAAGCCCCAGTATGATTAGAAGCTGGGTTTCTGGGAACAATCATGCCTGGTTAACACCACCATGTAAGGGTACTGTACCTAGGTACAGATGTTTGGTTATTTATGCTGCAGACAACAAGTTAAAAACATCCACTAATATGCCCAAATCTTGATATCTAAATTCCATTCTCCAATAAAATAAATCAGGGCTTGTTGGAAAAGTAATTGATTTCAGGACTGGAGTAAGAAAAATATAAGATGGTCTTGGAGTGTCTTATGATGTGAGAAACAAAGGAAATGCTCAAAAAATATATATATATATACATATATATAGGCAGCTTGTTGAAAGTGTCCAGGAGGCAACCTGAAAGAGCTCCCAATGGCCAAAGCTGGAAGCCAATGAGCAAAAAAGTGAACGATAAAGTAGTACTGGATTAAACCCAAAGTATAAAATAAATATGTCCACAGTGATATAAATAAATAGAAATGACAACTCTTCCTTTTAGAATTCCAGTTAATAAATGCAGAAGGAATACAGAGAAGAGACCATCTCTGCTAGAACACTACCATAAGAATTGCAGCAGATGCGTTCTAAATGGATGCTAAAACTAGAGGGAGAAGTTTAAGGAGAACAGGATATTTACACGGTCTCAAAGTATCTCTCCCCGCATAAATTAAAAAGAGAAAAACAGTCACTTTTTAATGAAGAAATCTGGCAGATACCACCTTGACAATGTGATCGAGGTTAACACGACCAGTGACAGGAAAAATAGCCAGAGGGGAACATAAGGTCAGAGTACTCACTCGAAACTCTGCCTCCTTTATATACTCACAGAGTCATTAAAAAAAGTAAACAAACCAAAACATTCCCCCTAATCTCTGCTTTCAGACTGATCCCTCCCAGGAGCTCCTGATGCATATATATATTTTTTTTACTACACACTGGCTCACTCCACCTGGTTATCCTACCTGTAGGCTTTGAATGTGTATGCCCTGCCTTAGACCTTTGAGATTAGGGTCTAAACTTAAGTTCACAAAAGAAGCATCACCTCCATAGTGAATCACCTTTTCAGCATGAAGGGTGAGATCTGAAACGATCTAATCTGCTTGTATATAATGCCTGATTTGGGTTGCACAGATATGACGCTGGATGATTTTGTAACCATTCCTGGAGGCAAGATTCCTTCACGACCAAGTTCCATTACTCTGTGGCCATGTTCTACCTTGCTTGCTCTGACAGCCTAGCATAGAACATTTTGGCAGTTTCAGATCCTGACTAGATGTTTGCTGGAGGAGTTAAAAGCTGTAGTCACTGGGAGAGATGCGTAGTGAGGCTCCTGGCTTAGCCATGTCTTCATGTGCCAAAGCTTTTTCATTTCCTCTCTGTATTCAGTTGCAGTTTATACGCCCTAAAATATTAACACCCATTAATACTGATGTCTGAGAACCAAATCAGTTTAACTTCCTAGAAATTGCATTAGCCATTCATTCATTCATTCATTCAATACACATTTTTTTTTTTTTTTTTTTTTTTTAAAAAAAGTCCCCCTCTGTCACCCAGGCTGGAGTGAAGTGATGCGATCTTGGCTCACTGATCTAGGCTCTATGCAACCTCCACCTCCCAGGTTTAAGCGATTCTCCTGACTCAGCCTCCCAAGTAGCTGGGACTACAGGCGCCTGCCACCACACCCGGCTACTTTTTGCATTTTTAGCAGAGACGGGGTTTCACCATGTTGGCCAGGCTGGTCTTGAACTCTTGACCTCAGGTGATCTGCCTGCCTAGGCCTCCCAACGTACGGGGATTACAGGCGTGAGCCACCGTGCCTGGCCTCAATACACATTAAGTGCTAGGCAACATGTGCTAGACAATCTGATGGTGCTGGAGAAGCCTGGATAAACATATAGGACATGGCTCGTGCCTTGGGGAAGCCTATGCACATTTACCTAAAGAGCCACAGATGACATGGAAAGTCTTATAATAAGGTATGTCTATATACTCACATGTATGTATATGGATATATGTGTGTACACATTTGTATATATCTACATACATATATGCATATATGTGCAAGTGTATATATAGTTCCTCAGAGAGAGATACATATATGTGTGTGTAAGGGGGGAACATAAAAAAAAAGTATATGACTACCTTTTCTAAATGTGACTATAGGGCTAGGCGTGGTGGCTCCCTACTGTAATCCCAGTAAGCACCTTCAGGAGGCTGAGGCGGGTTGCTTGAGCCCAGGAGTTTGAGACCTGCTTGGGCAACATGGCAAAACCCTGTCTCCACAAAAAACACAAAAATTAGCTGGGCATGATGGTGCATGCCCTGTAGTCCCAGCTACTCAGGAGGCTGAGGCAGGAGGGTCACTCGAACCCTGGAGGTCAAGGCTGCAATGAGCCAAGATCATGCCACTGCATTCCAGCCTGGGTGACAGCGAGAACCTGCCTCAAAAACAAAAAAAAAAAAGTGACAGTACTGTAAAGGCTGTAATAGGGAGGCACATTTGATTAATTCTAGAGATCAGAAGGATGAGCAATAATGGTTTGCCCTGGTGGGTAAAGGAGGAAGGCAGGCCTTAGAGGCAGAAGGACTAGTATGGGGAAAAGTATAGGCATGTTAATATGTGTGGCATATGTAAAAATGCAGCAATGGTACACAAAAAAATAGTAACACCAATGATGACATTTATCGAGCATCTGCTATGTGTCAGGCACTATCCTAAGCACTTTACACGTATTACCACATGGATGAGCCACATGTGTGGGAGTGGCCAGAGGTGAGGCCAAGGAGACAGCTGGGGGTCATCGGATGACGGAATGCTTTGAATGTTGTGACAAGGGGTTTGGACTTTGTCCAGCAGGAGAGAGCCACTGAGAGTTATAAATAAGTACTGCAAGACTGGACTTGGGATTTTAAAAGTTTCCTCTGCTAGCTGCATAGGGAATAGGTTGAAGGAGGTGAGATGGGAAGCAAAGAAGTGAGTCTGGAAGTTTTTTCAATAGTTCAGAGAAGTGAAAACGGCAGAGGATGTATTCAGGAGAGGCAGAAATGGGTCTTGCTGATCCCTGTATACATGGGGGCAGAGGAGGAAGGGAGAGGATTCTATGAACTCAGAGGGGAAGAAACAGCTTTAGAAAAGTGGATGAATTCAGTCTAAGGTAGATTCAGGTAGAGGTGCCCAGAGGGCAGTTAAGGATTGAAGTCTAGAATCTGAGGGGAAGGTTTGGGCCAGAGTTAGATTAGGAGCAGTGGAGGACACCTTAACTCCATTCAAGCTGAAATTTGTCCTTTCAACACTAAGATTACCCCTGAATTCTCCTTTCTCTCCCCTTTGTCCTTACATTTTCACATGAACAGCTGCAAAGCGACCCAGGGAGGAACACACACATGCACAAGTCCACAGATGACAGAGGAACACACATGCATCTGAAGGTGACAGAGGTCTAAAAATGCATACTCACACCCATGCATGTAAATATACCTACAGAGGCCACACAGGAATGCTTTTCTGGAGAGAAGGAGGCGTGCTTTCTAGCTATTAATATATAGTGGGGTCTCTTCATCTAGCTGATGACCCTTGGCTGCTAGAAGGAGCAGGCCCACCTGGTCGTGGAGACTCCCTATACAATTCATTCATGTAAAACATTGCAAGAGGACATCTAAAACCTTCACTGAGCTGTTATTCCATGTTCCACACATTTGTAATCCATTTCCAGGTAAGCCACTGTAAACTGAGAATAACTCCTTCTAGCTACAAGTAGGTGATCCAACCACCTGCAGTTAAACACACATCCACTGCAGCACTGAACTCTCCTACCGAAAAGCTTCTGCAGGACTTGTCCATCATATAAATCTTCAGCCAGGTCTTTCACAATGATTCTTTCTCCAACCAACACATCATTAATCCAGTCAATTAATACCTACATAGAGAGAGAGAGGGAATGAGCAATAATAAGAAAGAGTTATAGTTTATTTTCTTACAGACCAGCTTTCTTATCCTAAACAATTAAAATCTAAATGAACTTTAGATTTTAAGTTTCATTTTATTTGAGATGGGGTCTCACTATGTTGCCTAGGCTAGACTTAAACTCCTGGGCTCAAGTGATCTTCCTGCCTCAGCCACCTGTGTAGCTGAGACTATGTGAGTGTTCCATTGTGCCCTGCTTTGAACTTCAGATTTAAAAGCAGAAGAACTATCCACATGACCCAGTGTGTGCACAGGTAGCTGCAAGTGTGAGCCCTACTGGCCTTCTTAATTTTCAGATGTACATCCTGCTAGTGCTGGTGGCACCAGTGTCCTTGTTAATATCTATGTCCCCTATTATTCCTTACTCTAATGGCAAGCAACATTCACAGTGTATAGCCATAAAAAGGTGGTTCACACTGGTAACCCCAACACTTTGGGAGGTCGAGGCAGGCAGATCACTTGAGGTCAGGAGTTTGAGACCAGCCTGGCCAACATGGTGAAACCCCATCTCTACTAAAACTACAAAGATTAGTCAGGCGTGGTGATAGGTGCCTGTAATCCCAGCTACTCGGGTGGCTGAGGTAGGAGAATTGCTTGAACAGGGAGGTCGAGGCTGTAGTAAGCCGAGATCGTGCCACTGCACTCCAGCCTGGGCAACAGAGTGAGACTCTACCTCAAAAAAAAAAAAAAAAAAAAGAGTTAAGTATACAGTGATGAGTTTTGGTCACTGTGCACAGTAGTTTAACCCCCACCACCACTGAGATACAGAACAGTTCCCTCCCCCGTAGGATGCTTCCGTAGGCCCCTTGGTACTCAATCTTTCTCCCTGACCACAGGCCTGGGGGAACCACTACAGTTTTGACATTTCTCCAGTTTTTTATAAGCGGACATCATCCTTTGTGTTGGATGTCTTTGCCTTAGCATAAATATGCTGCCTTTATAACACAGCAATAGCCAGACAGCATTGCCATCCCTGGGTGGGCTGATGTTGGAGCCTGGAGGCTTTACAGGACATTGTTCCACTGTCCCAAGACAGGAAGATAGTAACTGTAACACCTACTGTATACCAGGCACTGTACTGTATCCAGTACAGTAAGTCCCAGCCTCTGTCCTGGAGAGGCTTATGGGGGCAGAAAACCGGTCAACCAAAGGATTATAACATAAAGGGTTCAAATCCTAGGGTGGGAAGGACATGGTGCTATGAGAGAGTAGAGGAGAGGCCCCAACTGGCTGGGAGTGGGCAGGAGAGATCAGGAATGAGGGGAGGCTTCCAGAAAGCCTTGTGTTTGAGGAGACTTTTTTTTTTTTTTGAGGTAGGGTCTTGCTATGTTGCCCAGGCTGGAGTGCAGTGGCTATTCACAGGTACAATCATAGTCCACTATAGCTTTGAACTTCTGTCCTCAAACCTTCATCTGAAAGTAGCTGGCACTACAGGTACATGCCACTGTGCCCAGCTCCTAAGGAGACTCTTAAAAGAATACTAGGAGTTGACCAGAAAGAGTAGGATTTCAAGGTGGTCAAACCAGTCTAGATCTAGAAAATTGAACCTCCCTCTGGAAGTACGGAGGTAGCTATAAAGTGATCTGTGTGTTTGGTCAGCACTCCAGGGCTCATGTCTATGTGCATCTCCAATCCTCCACTCCCTCAAACAGGGCCCGAGTGCAGGTCTAGGTCTGGGAGATCAACACTGAAGACTGAACCATTTGGAGCCCATTCTGACCTTGTGCTTACCCTCAGGGGTCTCCTGAGCAAGTAGTAGCTTACCCATTCTAGCATGGTGAACGCCCTCTGATAGGAGCAAGCCCAGGGTTAGATCCTTTCCCCCTACCCTTGCCCATACAGGCCCAGCACCCCGGAGAGGTGCAGCAGCAGGCAGAGCCTGCACCTCAACTGTTCCATCTTCTTCCTGCACAGCAAGGCGAGGGCTTAGGTCTCACTGGGCAGGGGCAGTCACCTGCGGGTGCAGCACAGACTGCATCAGGAAAGGCCAGATATCCAACATGCATAGCCCAACTGCCTATGGGGCTCTGGTTGTGATCCAGGGGAGTAAGAGGCTGCATGGCGGCCTAGCCAAGGCTGCCTCCTTTCTCTTGAACTCTGGGGTCAGGGCACAGACTCCCTTCAGCAGACAGAAGGGACATTTATACATCTCCTCTGAGATGATTGCCGTCAGTCCTCCAGTCCCTAGTGAGATGGCCCAACCCTCACATGGGTTTGATTTTACTTCTGAATACTCCTGGCTGACTGAAATTCCTACCCAGTCATCCACCCACCCTTCCTCCTCCTTCCTTTCCTCCCTCCATCCTCCAATGTTTATTAAATACCTGCTATATGTGACATTCTGTGCTGGGTCTTTAGGGTACAATGATAGAAAAAAAAGACAGTTTCTAACCCCAAAAAGTTCACCATTTAGTGAAAGAGACAGAGAAGTCTGCTATAATATTACGTGGAGACAACAACAGAACTAAGGACAGTGCCATAGCAGCCACGGAGGGGCTGAGCCATGGCACTAGAGTTCAGAGCAAGCTTCCTGGAGCAAGTAGCCGTGCTGAGACTTTCAGATGAAGGGCATGAGAGGCAAGTCAGAGTGGACTGCATTAGCCAGGCTTTGGCGGTGGGGAGTTTTGGGAGCATGCATGGGCTGCTGGGAGGAGCAGTTCTGACATCCCTGTGTTGCCGGGTAGTGGTTGATCTGAGGTTGAAGAGGCAGCTAGAGCAAGGACGCTAAACACCACCTCTAGGGGTGGACTGCAACCTGAGGTGGACGGGAAACTCTGACAGATCTTGCACAGGGGAACCGCGTCTTCAGATTTGCATGGGGAATGAATCACTCTGACATCCAGTGCTTTTTTTTTTTTTCTTTTTGAGACAGGGCCAGGCTGGAGTGCGGTGGCGTGATCATGGCTCACCGCAACCTCTGCCTCCCAGATTCAAGCCATCCTCCGACCTCAGCCTCCTGAGTAGCTGGAACTACAGGCATGCGCCACCACACTTTGCTAATTTTTGTATTTTTAGTAGAGGTGGTGTTTCACCACATTTCCCAGGCTGGTCTCGAACTCCTGAGCTCAAGTGATCCACCCGCCTTGGCCTCTGCAGAGTGCTGGGATGACAGGTGTGAGTGCCTTTTGTCTTAAGTGCAGCCTGGTTAAGCTGAAGAGGAGGAACACAGGACAGGGAATAAGATGCAGGGGAGAAATGAACAGTTTTGGAAGGACAAGCACACACTAGCCACTGCACAGGTACATTATGCACAATATGTCACGTCATTTCCTTCATTTCTGCTTGAATTCCGTCTCCTTGTTTATGCCCATAAACAAACCTTTTGGCTTTTCTGAGACTTGGTTTTGTCATCTGGAAAATAGGGATGAGACTAATTCCTACTTTGCTGCCTGCTTTTGAAGATCCTTGAGAAAATAAGCATTTTGTGCACTCTGGAATCCTGGCCATCGTGAGCTTACCTGTACGGAACTGTCTGGTGCTGTGACCAGCACCACTCACTGGGCATTTGTCACGTCCCACGCTTACACAATTGGTTACGTTTTTGATGGCCATCTACTAGACCACCCACTGCCTGAGGCAGGGGCCACCATGACTTTCTACCTTCGCTGAGGGGCTCGTGGGGTGCCTGCACAGAGCAGGTGGCATATGGACACCTGGTGGGTCTGTGAGGCACCTGAAGCCGCTCCTGATTTCTTCTTACCTTCATCAGTTCTTGAAGCTTGGGGTCACTGCGTGAGTTTGGATCCACCATTGTTCGCACCTCATTCTCCTCTTTAAAAAGAAAAGGAATTCAGTGGGGGTGCTGGCACGAGAAAGCTTAAGCGAATTCAGAGACAAGAGCACAGTTACCCAGCATTGTGTCCTCGGGGTCCAGCTCGAAGGGAATCGGGCTGAGGGGCAGGTTAATGGCATTCATTCCCTCCTCCTGCAGCTCGGACACTGGAAGAAAAGGAAGAACAGGGTCACATTTCAGCTGACGGACGGCAGGGGGTCGGAGCTCTGTAACAAGGGTGTTAGATATTGACATTGAGAAAAAAACCCAGTAAGGGTAGATTACAGCTGTTACTCAGCCTACAATCAATTCATGGCCTCGCCTGGCTGAAAGGACCTAATTGTCCCCTTAATCTCACCTCTGCCAGCTGTCACTTCACTTGCCTTCCTCAGGGAAGCAGTGAGGTCTCAAAAGCACAGAAATCTCCCTCCTCTCAGAAAAGATTTCAGAATAAATGGAAGCGAGGTAGGCGCTGACTTCTTTCTGAGTCTCTGCCTCCTGCCTGTCCCTTCTTCCTGTCTGGTGCCCAGTGACTGTTTGCTGACAGGATGAATGGGGTCATGGGTTTGAGGCTATATGTACATTGTAAGGCATTTCCATCCTCACTTCCACCCTCTTCTGACTTCTCACCTCTCCTGGCTTCCCTGAGGTACTCTCCTGATTATCTGCCTTCCCACCTCCATCCAACCCCAGCCACTGCTCAAAAATACCTCAGTCCTGGCCCTTCCCTGAGCTCTGGTCCTGACCCTTGAGATGGAACCAGCTGTGGGACCTGGGGCCAGGCACTTCATCTCTCTTGGCCCATTTCCTCAGCTGAAAATAAGAGTTTGACTGGATGAACAGTAAACTTTTACAGTCTTCGAATCCTAGAAATCTGTAATTCTACCTTCCTCAGAAAGAAAAACAAAAACAGGTAAAAACTACCAAAGATTATCAGCCCACACTCCTCCAAGTGCCCAGCCCCCACATGGAGCCTTAGTACAGAAAAATTCCTCCCACAAAACCAGTTGTGTGACAGACATTTGGTGAGTGCTGACCTTGGATTACCCCTCCTAAAAGCAGTGACTTAAATCCCCTTGCTTTTCGCCAATTAAGCACAGAAAGGCCATTTTCTCAGAGGCGTTGGTCACCAAGAGGTTCTTAAAGAGCTAATACAGCAGCTGCAATCAACCTTAATAAAAGCAACGTCCCATCTTTCCATTTTATTTTTTTTATTGACTCTGGCCTCACCAACTGCCAGCATAGACTTGCAAGAAATTCTAAGCACAAGGCAGCCACTTACAAAGAGTTCTTTCACATCAGTACACACACTGATAGCTGCAGCTGGACTGAAAGGAGAATGAGGAACAAAGGGAGTGAAACACACTCTATGCCCTAAGAGACACAACTTGGATGGCGAGGCTGGGATTTAGTACCTTTGCAGCGGGCCTTTGACATTCACATAGGGTACCAGCCAGTCACCACCTTGAATCTCCACATTCATAGACACCTACCATTTCATAGAATTCTCCATAAAACATGACAGAAACACAGAAGGGGTACCTTCAAAGCTTAAATCAAGCTTGTCCAACCCACAGCTCATGGGCTGCAATGTGGCCCAGGATGGCTCTGAATGCAGCCCGATGCAAATTCATAAACTTTCTTAAAACATTATGAGATTATCTGGAGATTTTTTTTTAATAGTTCATCAGCTATCATTAGTGTTTAGAACATTTTATGTGTGGCTTAAGACAATCCTCCTTCCAATGTGGCCCAGGGAAGCCAAAAGAAATGATTCTATAGGTACAGATTGTGTTTTCCAGTTAAGCACAACTGCTTCCTTAGACTTCTCTAGTTTCTTCTAATATCTCCCCTAGAACTACGAATTTTCTTTCTTTCCCAGGCTATTTTTCACAAAGAAGCACCGTTTTCATTACTTTGTTAACAAACATCGCTGTGCATGCAGTGAGCAATGGAAATAAAGTCATGTTTAAATGTGGCTGCAGCAATGTGACACTGCTAGGCTTACTGGCCAGTGAAAGAACTTGCTCCTGCCTGGGAATTTCTCTCCTGTAGCTACACTGATCTGCAGTGTCCAATACAGTAGCTACTAGCCACTTGAACTATTTAGATTTCAATGAATTAAAAATTCCACTCCTTAGCTGCACCACCTACATTTCAAGCACTCAATGGCTACAGGTGGCTGGTACCTACAATACTGGACAGCATCGATGTAGAAAGTTTCCATCACAAGATCATCAAGTGTGTTCTCATGATTTAAGTGAGGACATGCCATATTTGATTTTCTGCTCCTGTGTTAGTTTGCTAAGGATAATGGCCTCCAGCTCCATCCATGTCCCTGCAAAAGACATGATCCTGTTCTTTTTTTTCATGGCTGCATAGTGCTCCATGGTATATATGTACCACATTTTCTTTATCCAGTCTATAGTTGATGGGAAAATAATCCATACAACAAACCCCCAGGGCACAAGTTTGCCTATGTAACAAACATGTACCCCTGAACTTAAAGTTAAAAAATAAAAGTTTTTAAAGAGATTAAGTGGATAATGTTGTCCTAGGTCATCCCATTCAACTAATGTCCATGTCCACATTTAAATCTCCAACCCGGGTCTGACTCTGAGCTCCAAGCTTATAAATCTAATTGCTTATTCAATGTATCCTCTTACTTCTATTAGTAGAGATCTCAAATGTACACATCCAAACAGAACTTGTGATTCTCAACACCCTCATACCCACCATACCAGCACTAAAATGAACCTGTTCTTGATTCTTATCCTCCTCAGTAGATGGCACCACTATTTACACCATGGTTCACACCAAGCTCCGAGGAATCGCTCTTAAGTTCTCATTTTCCTCACTTTTTGCATCCGTCCAAAACACTGGCAAGTTTTGTGGGCTCCACCTCCAAACCAGGACCCAATTCCCCACTTCTCACCATCTCCCCACTCCACCATCCTGACTTGAATCACCGTTATCTTTCGCCTGGTCTATCAGAACCACCTTCTGATGGCTCTTCTGCTCTGCTTGCATTTCCCCCACTCTCACCTACTTCCCACAGTGCAGCCAGAATGTTCTATAAAAATGTAAATAGGATCATACATTCTCCCACTTCAAGCTTTCTTGTGACTTCCCATCATACTCAGGTCATAGGTAGGATTTGAGATTTGATTCTATCAGACTCTGATTAGCGCCCCCCACCTCTCTCTCATGTTTTATTTTCTCATCATGATCCGAAATAATAATGTATATGTCTGTTAACTCTCTCCCCCACCAGAATGTAAGTTTTGTAAGGACTGGCACTATTTCTGTTTTGTTCACTATTAGATCCTCCATGAGGCCAGAGGGTACAGTGGTTAGAAGCCAGGCTGCCTACGTTCACATCCAGAATCTACCATCCACCAGCTCTGTGGCCTTGGGCAAGTTCCTCAACCTCTCATGCCTTAGATTTCTCATCTGCAAAATGGGAGTGACAGCAATATTGTCGACCTCCAAGGGTTGCTGAGAAGATTAAATGAGTTAATATATACAAAGTACCCAGAAGCATGTGTGGCAGACGGTAAGAGCTAGGTAAATATATGCAGCTGTTATTATTACTTAAAACAACATCTCAAGCATTATAAGCACTCAAGAAATATTTGTTGAATACATAATTCAAACTGTCAAGACTACCCTTCAACTGCACAGGTTATGAGTTGCGACAGAATTTGCCAAAGCAGAGTATGGGATGCAAAGGATTTTACCTTTTTCCCAGAAAAACAAAATATATTTACATTTTAGCCTGTGTGTGTGCACGTGTGCATGCGCACGCACGCACATTTCTGGGGCAGCATTTCCAGCTTACATTTTGTAAGACAAGTAAAGTCACATCTGTCCCAAGACTTGTTGTACAGCCAAAGTGAGCCAATTTGTAAATAGAGAGGTATTGAAACATCTCTAAAGTGTGTGTGACTAGCAACGCAATATTTGAAGCCAGGACTCCTAAAGGTGGATCTGAACAGGATCTCTTTTTTTGTGTAGATCACTGTTAAACATGTTTTCAGATGAAAAATCCCCAGTCAGAAACATTCCCCTCTGCCCTGCCTCTTTAATTCACTCACAGAGACATAACAAATCCAAGAAGAAAGGCCAAGATATGTTTGCAATTGGAAATGTTTTTTTCAGGAAACGATTTGGTACAGGAACATCATTCCCATTCCATTAACTGCTGACTCTGAGCCAACTGTTTGTAAAAGTGAATATGCAAACTGCCCAGTGCAGGCCTGGCCCCTGCCCCATGGGGCCCCATTAGTGGCCACTTTCCCAAAACAGCCCTCCTGCTTTGGAGGTTTCATTTCTATTAAACCAAAGCAGGACCCAGCAGAAGCCCCTTGCCAATCCTCAGGCACTGAAAGAACTACAACCAAATTTTCTTGGCACAGAATGGGAATCTGATGTTTATCCCCTGAACCTCCTCTGACAATCTAAAACTAGGTCCGAATGTCTTGCAGCGCCATTAAGTCATAACTTAATAAACAGATCAAATGCCCAGCTGAAGGTCGGGCTAGGGAAAGCAGGGAGATTGCCTGAACCCCTGAAGTGCTCACCATGAGAAAGGGGGCTTTTGTTTCCAGGGATATGTGGTCTGACTCTGGGTCCACATGCGCAGAAGAAAGTACGTGGATGGGCTTTGGTGTACAGATTTGAACCCTACTTCTGTTTTTATCAACTGTGGAACCTTATCTAAGTAGGTTAACCTCCCTGAGATTCAGTATAAAACAATTCTGTCCATAACAAGGGTGTAGCTGACACTGGTGGTTTGCTCCCCAACATTTATTCATTTTCCCTGCTGAAAGAACCCTCATTTTGTTCCAGTATACACCGCCCCCTCCTGTGCCTCCAGGTAAAGCCACTATTGGTTTAAACAAATCATGATGATCTTGATCCCTGTAGCAGTGGTTGGCTCAAGCATCATCATGTCAATTCTGGTCAATGAACTGTGACAGAAAATTTCTAGAAGCTTCCGGAATCACTTTCCTTCATTCTAAAGAGAGACCCAAGGAAGAGAAGGCAACCTTCTTCTAATCATTATTGTGCCAGGATATTATACCTGGATTTGTTGCAGCCATTTTGTAGCCATGCACTGAGTAAGCTCAAGGAAGAAGCTAGTGTGTTGAGGCTGGCAGAGAAGAAATATAGAAAGATGGGGTTCTTGTTGATACCATTAAGCCACCATCCCTGGAACCACTCAAACTCTATATGTCTTGTTATAAGAGATACAATAAATTCCCTTATTGTTTGAGCCAGTTAGAAGAGGTATTTTTCTTGGCCTCAGAGCCCAAACTCCCTAACTGATAACATGGGGATACCAGGATTCTAAAGTCAATGGGTGAATAGAGTAGGTCTGCAATGAATGGTAATTTCCCCTGATTTTTGTTCATGAAGAAAAGAAACGCTGTGGCATCCCAGAATACATCTAGGGACTGAAAGAATACCAGGGGGAAAGCAAACGTGGAGAGAATAGACAGAGGTCTCTAGATATTCAAGGCCAGTAATTTCATTCAACCAATAAGCATTACTGGGCGCTGCCTCTGAAGCAGTCCCCATGCCAGCACTGGTGATACAGGTTTGGGGATTTGACATAGGCCTGCCTCAGTCTGCTCAAGGTGGTGGGAAAGGTAGGCCCACTGATGCAGTGCACACGGTGCTACACTCAGAGGTGACAGAGGTGTAAGGAGAGAGCCACAGGGGCTCATGTAGAATAAGGCAAACTTTGGATGGAGAAGATTGGGAAGTAGTCCTAGAAAAGGAAACATTTGAACTGGACCTTGAAAATGTAAATTTTCAACCAACACATGTGCACTACAAAAGGCACATCTTGTGTAAAAATAGCAAGATGTGGAAAAACAGGGCAGGTGTTGAGGGCGTAGTGATTATGTCTGAGCACAGAGAATGTGGTGTGCACAGGGGAAGGGGGCGAGGAATGGAATAGCAGATAAGTAGGGCGGGAGTCCAGAGTGTTAGGGTCTTGAATTCGTCTATTCTCCACATTCCCAGAACCACGCCCACTGCATCTGTACTTGCAAAAAACCATTCTGAGAGAGGGCAAGAACAGAACCAGGATATCCTTTCTCCTTCAGGGCCAGTGGGCCCCAGTGAGATGTTTAGGCTGCTCTAGATCCTTATCAGAACTCTGATTATTAATTTCTAGTCCTCTTGAAAGTTACTAAGGCTCCCTTAATTTCTAAATGGTTCAAGGGCGTATACAGAAGCTCCTGGCACCTAAAGACAACTATATTGTCTGGTCAGCAAGTCCCAGCAATGTTTCTCTATGTGAAAAATCAATCTGAAAGAACATCTACAACAACAACAAAAAAAAAAAATTTTAAAACCCTACAGCCTAACATCATACTTTATGATGAGAAATTGGATGCTTTGCCCCTAAACATGGGAACAAGTCAAGGATGTCTCCTCTCACCATGCCTACTCAAAATTATACTAGAAATCTTACTACAATAACACAAGAGAAGAAAATAAAAGGTAAACAAAGACAAAGAAAGTGTCTTTGTTTGTAGGTGATATTTGTAAAGAATCAACCATAAAACAAACAAACAAACAAACAAACCACCAATGCCCCTCACCCTCAAAACTCCTAGAATAAGCAATTCTAGCAAGGTTGCAGAATGCAAGGCTAATATACAAAAGTCAACTGCTTCCTATATACTACCAATGAATAGTTGACATTTAAAAATTAAAAATACAGTATAACTTATAATAGCACAAAAAACGCAATACTTGGGTATAAATCTAAAAAAATGGGCACACCATATCTTCTGATATGCAGAAGATTATAAAACCCAGATGATCTAAATAAAGGAAGATATTCAGTGTTCAAGGACTGGAAAACTTAAGATGTCAATTCTTTCCAACTTCATCTCAGTCAAAATCACAGAAAGCTATTTTGTGAATATTGACAAACTGATTCTAAAGTGTACACAAAAAGGCAAGAGACCTAGAGTAGCCAACAAAATACGGAAGAATAACGAAGTTGGAGGAAGAACACTACCATACTTCAAGACTACTATAAAGATACAATCATCAATTGTTAAAATGATCACAGACCTAAATTAAAGCACAATACTATAAAACTTCTAGAAAAAAAAAAAAACATAGGAGAAAATCTGTGTGACCTATGGTTTGATGATGAGTTTTCAGATACAACACCAAAAGGATAATCAATGAAAGAAAACTTGGTGAGTTGGGCTTTATTAATATTTCTACTCTACAGGTCGGGCACAGTGGCTCACGCCTGTAATCTCAGTACTTTGGGAGGCCAAGGCAGGCGGATCACAAGGTCAGGAGTTTGAGACCAGCCTGGCCAACATAGTGAAATCCTGTCTCTACTAAAAATACAAAAATTAGCCCAGCATGGTGGCGCACACCTGTAGTCCCAGCTACTTGGGAGGCTGAGGCAAGAGAATTGCTTGAACCTGGGAGGCGGAGGTTGCGGTGAGCTGAGATCAGACCACTGCACACTGCACTCCAGCCTGGGCAACAGAGTGAGACTCTGTCTCAATAAATAAATAAATAAATAAATCAGTCAGTCTACTCTACAAAAGATACTGTTAAGAGAATGAAAAGACAAGGCAGAGACTGAGAGAAAATATTTGCAAAATACCTATCTGATAAGACTTGTATGCAAGTCTGACCCAACTACAAAATGGGCAAAAGACCTGAATAAGCATGTCACCAGAGAAGATGTACATATAGCAAAGAGGCATATGAGAGGATGTTCATTATCATTTGTGATTAGGGAATGACAAAAACACCAATGAGATATCACTAGACACCAATTAGAATGGCTAAAATCCAAAAAAACTGACAACACTAAATACTGGCAAGGGATGTGGAGCAACAGGAACTTTCATTTATTGCTAGTGGGAATGCAAAATAGTAGAGCCACTTTGGAAGACAGTTTGGTGTTTTCTTACAAAACTATAATTTTACCATATCCAGCAGTCAATCTCCTAGGTATTTACCTGACTGATTTGAAAACATGTTCACACAAAGCCCTGAATGTGAATATTTATAGCAGCTTCATTCATCATCACCCAAAACTACAAGCAACCAAGATATCCTCTAATAGGTGAGTAGATTTAACTTACCTATTAGATTTAGAAGAAACATGAAAGAACCTTAAATGCATATTCCTAGACAAAGAGGTTGGTCTAAAAAGGTTATATGCTATACACCTCTAATTATATGACATTCTGGAAAACGTGAAACTAGAGAGAGTAAAAAGATAAGTGGAAGAAAATGCTGAATAGGCAAAGTACAGATGACTTTTAAGACAGTGAAAGTGTTCTGTATGATACTGTAACGGCAGACACATGATATTTATAGTATAAGAAATGTCTTAGTTCATTTTCTGTCGCTTATAACAATGTCTGAAACTGGGTAATTTATAAAGAAAAAAAATTTATTTCTTACAGTTATGGAAGCTGAGATGTCCAAGGTTGCGGGGCCACATCTAGTGAGGGCCTCTGTGCTAGTGAGGACTCTCTGCAGGGTCCTGAGGCAGCATATGGCAAAGGGGCTGAGTGTGCCAGCTCACAGCTCTCTTCCTCTTCTTATAAAGCCACCAGTCCCATTCCATAACTCATTAATCCATTAATAGATTAATCCAGGCATCCCCAACCCCCAGGCTATGAACTAGAAGGTGGACCAGTACTGGTCCATGGCCTGTTAGGAACTAGGCTGTACAGCAGGAGGTGAGCAGTGGGTGAGTATTACTACCTGAGCTCTGCCTCCTGTCAGATCAGTGGCAGCATTAGATTCTCATAGGAGCGCAAACCCTGTTGTGAATTGTGCATGCAAGTGATCTAGGTTGTGTGCTCCTTATGAGAATTTAATGCTTAATCATCTGAGGTGGAACAGTTTCATCCCAAAACTACCCTCCACCCAACCCCATGTCCATGGAAAAACTGTCTTCCATGAAATTGGTCCCCGGTGCCAAAAAGGTTGGGGACTACTGGATTAATCCAGGTAGAGCAGTCATGAGTCAATCACCTCTTAAAGGCCCCACCTTTCAATACTGCCACATTGGGGATTAAGTTTTAACATGAGTTTCAGAGGTGACAAATATTCAAACCCTAACAAGGAGTAAACCTTAATGTAAGCAAATTAAAAAATCATTTAGAAGGTTAGAAGACCCAAGATGTAATGCAGATTGTGACAACAGAATCTAACTGTATTACAAATACGTGAGATGACCTCAGTGAAAGGGGTGATGGGAATGGTACTAACTTAAATATCTCTGGAAATGAGATGATTCATTCCAGAGACCAAAGGCAAAAGGAACTGCATCTAGGCACTGCACTCTAGTTGATAAAGTTGTTTCCCATAGGGTGTGGGTTAACAATGCTGATACTGCTATATGTGTATACTGGAATTGAACAATTAAGTAAATGCATGGTGGATGGTAGGGGCCACGTTTCTCAATGGAGTGGGAGGTTATAGATAAACAATGGGAGAAAGCTAGGATGGTCCATGTGATAATGCATTGGAGTTAGAGACACCAGTAAAAACTTATGTTTACCTTAACATAGATACAGATGGTTACAACATATGTGTATATGTCTCTAAGTATTTCTATAAATTAGTGCACACACATATATTTCCTTACTGTGTTAACTGAGAAGGCCTAGATGCATCAATACTCCAGTAGTAATGAATGTACATGGAGCCCAGATGTTTATTTCTAGTCCTGTTCTTCAATAAAAGTAACCAGGGCTCCTTGGAAAAAATGGCTGATTCTAGGACTGCAGAGAAAATATATGAGATAAGCTTGGAGCCAGAAAGGAAGGAAGTACTCAGAAAAAAAAAAAAAAAAAAAAAGAGGGATGGATGTCAAAGGCCCACAGGAGCTGATTGAAAGAGCTGGCCAAAGTTGGAACAATTTGAATAACAAAATAAAGTAGTATTGGATTATAATAAAATGGATTATCATATAAATTGGGTTATAATAATCTAAAGCCCATGGATAAAATAAATGTCTGTGAATCCACATTGATAAATAACTGAATAAATTAATACATGGAAGAGAAAAAACTAATCCGTACAGAATTTCAAATTTACCTAGATCCTCTGTTCTGAAAGAATGGAGCATAACTCCCCCTCTTTATGTGTGGGCTGCGTCTAGTGACTTTCTTCCAAAGCGTACTGTATAGGAAGGAGGAAAAAAGTATGCCTTTACAGTGGAGAAATGTGACAAACACCACCTCAGCTAGGTAAACAAGACCAACATCCACAGTCATAAACCATGTTGATGTTATGTACCCTTGATATGATGTGATGAAAATGGCACTTTACCTCTGTGACCTTCCTTCCAGAAACCCGTAACTATAGCCTAAGCATGAAAAAATGTCAAATTCCAACAGGAGGGCATCCTAAAAAATACTTGACCAGTACTCCTCAAAACTGTCAAAGTCATTAAAAAAAAAAAAAGTCTGAGAAACTGTCACAGCCAAGAGAAGCCTAAGGAGACATGAAGACAAAACGTAATACGGAACAGATAGAGTACATTAAGTACAAGCTAAAGAAATCTGAATAAACTATGGCTCTCAATAATAATATAAGTAATATAAAAGTAATATATCAATAACTGTAAGTTAGTAATAATATATCACTGCTGTCCGTTAATTTTAAGAAATGTACCATACTAATGTAAGATGTTAGTAAGAGAGAAAACTGGGCATGGGATATACGAAAACCCTGTTCACCCTTTCCTTTTTTTTTTGTAAATTTAAAACTATTCTAAAAATATATAGTGTTCATGAAATGGAGTGGAAATCCAAGAGATTATGAGATAGCAAATGTTTCCTCCCATCACCAAGGAGATAGGAGTAATTTATCTGACTAAGCTCTGTAGAAGCATTTGGACAGGAGGCAAAGCCCAAAGATCACTACAGCACAAGGTGTACTCATTCTCAACTGAGAACTCAAAGTTGTTGGTTGCTTCCAGGGCTGAGATGAGAAAAGTTAAGAAAAGACATAGCTTCCTCCTAACTTAGGGATGCCTGGCCGGGTCATTTCTACTTTATTAAAAACAGGTCTGTCTCACTAGTACAAGTGTCACTGAAAGTTCGGTAGTTTCTTCAATGACTTTTCTCTGGACTTGCATCTATCCATGGTCCCCTATGGAGGTCTTTATACCACGGGCTTTTGTATTAGTTCTCTATTGCTGTAGTAGCAAATCACAAACTTCGTGGCTTAAAACAATACAAATGTATTATCCTTGCAGACCTGCAGGTTAGAAGACAAACATGGGTCTCAATGGGGTTAGAAGACGAACATGGGTCTCAATGGGCTAAAGCCAAAGTGTCAGCAGGGCTGTGTTCCTTTCTACCGGCTTAGGGGGTAATCCATTTGCTTTCCTTTTCTAGCATCTAGAGGCTGCCCTCATTCATTGGTCTGTGGTCCCTTTCCTCCATCTCAAAGCCAGCAGTGGTGGCAAGGATCAAATCCCTCTCACTGCATACTCTAAATCTCCTCTTCTACTTTTAAGTTTCCTGTGATTATATTAAGCCCACCTGGATAATCCAGGCCAATCTCCCTATTTTAGGATCAGCTGATTAGCAACTGAAATTCCCCTTTGCCACATAAAGTAACATATTTACAGATTCTAGGGATTAGGGCATGGACAGCTTTGGGAGAGTGATTATTCTGCCTACAACAGCTTTTTCTTTTAAGGGAACAAGTTCTGTTCTTAATACTCAGCCTTCCCTACAACATATGGGTTCACTTTTTTTTCCCATGTGAGATTGCTAGAAGAAAATGCAAAATCTGCACCCTCCCAACCCAGACCCTTAAACAAGAGAAGTTTTATTGTTTTTAACAAAAAGGGTACTTGTTTCAGTGGTTATGTGACTTCAGGTAAACATGGGAACCAGCTCTTGGTGGCCTCAGCAGACTGTTGGGGTCTCACCACACTCTCTTGTACTTGACACAGCTGTCTAGTCACCAAGGTTGACATACGGCCCTTGGAGCACAGCCAAAAAAGGGAACTTAGAAGCTGGTGTTGTGATGGGAGCTGACAGCAGGACCTATAGTCCCAAGTCCTACAATTTCCACCTATCTTTGTTTTGGTCTGTTTCATAGGCTCTGCAGAGTTGGAAGTCTGCCAAGCAAATGGCCCCTAAGCACTTCTTCACTGTTCAGCCAACCATGTGATGCAGCTGCCCTCCAATTGCTTGTGGGCCCGGAAGGAGGTGGAAGCAGCATTGGCTGGCTTCAGGCAGTCAAAACAATCTGAGTTGAAACATTATTTGAGGTCCCAAGTAAGCCACGGGAGTTAAATTTAAACACAAAACAGGCATAGAGGGCCCAGGGAACAATATTCATCACTGTTCTTTGTCTTTTGCCATGCCATACCCTGTTATTTTTTCAGATTGAGAATGAGAACCATTTCCTTGGTTTGAAAGTCTGCTCCCATGCCGGGCGCGGTGGCTCAAGCCTGTAATCCCAGCACTTTGGGAGGCCAAGACGGGCGGATCACGAGGTCGGGAGATTGAGACCATCCTGGCTAACACGGTGAAACCCCGTCTCTACTAAAAATACAAAAAACTAGCCGGGCGAGGTGGCGGGCGCCTGTAGTCCCAGCTACTCCGGAGGCTGAGGCAGGAGAATGGCGTGAACACCAGAGGCAGAAGTTGCAGTGAGCCAAGGCTGTGCCACTCCCCCCCAGCCGGGGGGAAAAGGGGAAACCTTTTCTAAAAAAAAAAAAAAAAGAAAGTCTGCTCCTACTTAGGGCAGCAGTGCCATGCCTTTGTGCATGGGTGCGCATCTGTGCGTGTCCACATGCCCTAAGCGTTTGTAATGGCCTTGGGGAGAACACAGAACTTGACCTGGTAAGCTGGCTAATTACATAGGAAATGTAGACACAATAAGCCACCTAAACCAAGGACAGCCAGGGTGGAGCTGGCATTACTTATCTCAGATTCATAAGCATGTATGGGCATCTCTGGTGCTAGGAGATGGGCCAGGAGCCATGAATACAAAGACAAGTACCTGCCTTCTAGAGCTTGCTGGTTCCTAAGGCAGCCACCTTGGTGGCCCTCAGAGCCCAGCACAGTGCCAGGCACCTGATAAGCACTTACTAAGTACCTGGAGGATGTTTTAATGTGAGAGGGGGGGATACTGCATCCCACAAACTGCAATGAAATATGCGGGCCCTCACACAGTACCGAACCAAGTCCTGAGAGCAGCGTACTCTTCCAGGGTGGAGGCAGCAATAGAGGAGCATTTTGCAGCCACAGGCTCTCAGCAGGACCCTAGGCAAAGGCCACGTGGGCACAAGAGGCACCTGGCGAAGTCTTGTCACCTCACTGGCCTTCATCTTCATGCATCACCTGAGTTAAGTTTCCTCTCTTCATCTCATTCTCTTTGGCTCTTTGACCTTCATGTCTATGTCCTTCTTATTTATGAATCCTGAACAGCTAGTCATTTATTTTTGCAGTGGCTCAGTGCTGCTTAAAAAGTGCCACATCAACTACTAGTCCACTGAATTCCTAAGAGGTAACCTCCTTGGAAACAGCTCTCAGTGGGGCTAGTAAGCAAACAGACATGCTGTGTTCTGGTTGGATCGGATTGCTGGTGGATTAATTCTGGGTTTGTCTGAAGAGTCAGCGGTTTACCCTGAAAAGCACTGTTTGTGGAAACTCTCTCCTGTGACCGATGATGGTGAGAGCACACAATTGTACGTCCCTTGTATCAGGAGCATCGATATAACACTTTCTTTTTTACATGTATTAACCCATGTAATCTTTGCAACAATCCAATGAGTAGGTACTATTATAATCCTCATTTTACAGATGAGGAAAATGAGGCCCAGAGAGGTTATATAACCTGAGCAAGGCCACACAGCTAGAAAGTGGAGCCAAGATTTGACCCTGAGCCAGTTGGCTGCAGAGCTCTCACATCCTTAACACTATGCTATATGTTGTCCCAGTTTTATGTAGCAACATTTGCTTTTTATATGAAAATGTTTCGTCCATTAGGCAGAGGAAATGTTCCCCAAACACAATGCATATCTCTAAAAAAGGCCTGAAAATACATATCACGCCATTTTTGCAAACGACATTTGTTGTGAAGGCATGGGAACACAGTCACTTCTGCATTCCCACGTAAAGCCAGGAGAAAGTTTAATGGAGAATAATCTTGCATAAGCTAAGCCCTAGGGGTTGCCTGGTCATTCTATGGAGGCTGAGCCCCTGCAAGGGCAGACTAAAAAGGAGGTAATATTTGAGCAGTATTTTTGTTTTCAATAATGGTTGATTTTTTTCTGACTATAAAAGAACAACATGCTATTTAAGATAACTTGGAAAATATTTTTAAAAAGAGAAAATAATCCTACTGCTTAGAGTTAAACTCTGTTAACATGTTATATTTTCTCACAAGTATGTTTATGTTTTATACATAGTTTCAAAACATACTGGGTTCTATAGCCTGCTTTTTTCATGTCATATAATCTTGTTATATTTCTATATGCCATAAAAATATCACTTTAAGTAGCTTCTCAATCTCTATTGAAGGTATACATCGTACATAACCATTCCGTAACTGTTGAACGTTTAGGTAGTTTCCAGTTTTTGGAAAGGGACAGTTGAGTCATTTCCCAGCTATGAAGGGTGAGTGGGTGCTCACAGGCAGACCAGCAAGGAATGTGGGGCCTCTGGGAACTCGTGCACAGTCCTATATGAGAGTTAGGGCACAGGCTATATTCTTTCTTCTTCTTTTTTCTTTCTTTTTTTTTTTTTTTGAGACAGGGTTTCTCTCTGTTACCCAAGCTGGCGTGCAATAACGTGATCACAGCTCACTGCAACCTTGACCTCCTGGCCTTAAGTGATCTTCCCACCTTAACCTCCTGAGTAGCTGGGACTACAGGCATATTCCACTATACTCAGCTAATTTTTGTATTTTTTTTTTTTTTTTTTTTGTGGAGACAGGGTTTCACCATGTTGCCCAGACTGGTCTCAAACTCCTGGGCTCAAAAGTGCTGGGATTATAGGCTCAAGCTACCATGCCCAGCTGGCACACACTATATTCTTTCTCTTTCATGGAAGCCAACATCCAGAAAACTTCAGTGACTTCCCTGAAAAGATCCCCAACAGGATGATTCTAACAGTGAGTTGTCTCCTTTCTCCAATGTCTTAATTTGGAGTTGCTTGAAAGCAGGAAAGAAATCCCAGGAAAGGAAAGAAGAACAAACAGAGTATGACCGTCCCAAGAAGAGACAATAAAGGTGGGTTTCTAAGCTGGTCACCTGTAACTGGGTAAACTGGGTAACTTAATCCCTAGTAGGGCTTTCTGAGAAACTGTAGAAAGTGTCTCAAGGAGACTTTCCCATTAGTTGAGGTTACCCCCAAGGAGCTCTCTCTCGCCACACTTCCAGGCTGTGCAGAGTGCAGGCTGAGGGGGCTTCAGAAGCCAAAGCCTTGAGACAGAAAAGGGGAGGTGTGAGAAGCTGGCACCCTGCTGTGTGCACCACAGTCTCCCACAGCGGGGCTGACACAGAGGGGTTAGGATATGGGGTGTACAAGCATCTGCTGTGCCCACCCAGAGAACTGGGGGCCAGAGTCTTTCTCCTCTTTCCCCAGGAGAGAAATCACAGGAAAGTGGCCCGGAGTTAAGAGAGTATATTTTTAGGAGCATATCTGCGAACAGAACATGCTTTTTTCCTCCAAGGAAGAAGCAACCAAGAATGAGCAGGTTGCAGAATCCGGTTCCTTATATATGACGCTAGGCCAATGCCATGCAAAAACAGACATTTCCTCAGTCCCGACTCTATGGCAAGCCCATGCTGAGATGATCAGGACGTCAGTCCTGTCCCTGGCCTGGCTCTGGTCTGAGAAAATGCAGGCCATGCTGGCTGGGCAGCTCATTCTCAGTAGGGTATGACACTGTCCTGAGAAAACTCCTGGGGCCAGGTCCTGCGCACTAGGACTCTCCATTCATTATTTCATGCTTTACAACTTTTCTGGGAACAGACACCTTCCTGGGAACAGGGCTGAAATTGTGGAGCTTGTGCATCATGTTAATACAATCATGATCACAGCACTGGGGAAAGCCAGTGACCCCTTCATCTGATGGAACGGGGATCTACAAAATGTGCTAATTCGTTTCCTCCCAGTCTTACAAAATGATTGAGCACCTACTGTATACCACACACTATTCTAGGAAAGAAGGAACGCTGGCCCGAGGAGCTCACAGTCACACAAGCCCCCCGTCTCGGTGGTCTGAGGGCCAACTCTGGCCTCGCTCCAGTGATGAAGGAGCACCTCCAGGTGAGCCTCACACCACCACGGGAGACCAGGGAGGGCTTCATGGCAAAGGCAGTGCCAGATCCTTTTGTGGACAGATCTCTGCTCTTCTATCTCATTCACCACAGTTTGCAATTGTGCATCTGTGTGCATATCTGAAGGACACCTGTCTCCCCCACTATTTTGAGGACTGAGGCCTTGCGCACCACTGTCCTGCCAGCACCTGACACACGATATGTGCTAATACATATTTACTGAATGGATGAGTGGTCTGTCAACGCTGTCCCTGAGCAGTCTTCCCCTTCCAGCAGAGTCCCACATCCAAATACACAGCTCTGCCTTCTACACCAGAGCCAGGACGTTAACCATCTGAAGGTCTGGGCTTTAAGAAGAGAAGCTGGAATGGGGAAGGCTGAGGAGCTGAGGCAGCAATGGAGGAAGCAGAGAGGGTGAGCATGTGTTGGTTCTGAGAGGAGGGGTTCAGGGAACCGACTGTGAAGCATTTTTGCTTATAACTTAGGCCTTTTCAGCATGAAGGACTAAGCCCTGTCGGCAACTGGAAATCTGTGGACTACTGCATTGGAAACAGCAAAACATTGCCAGTCACTGTGCAGCACAGACCCATTGCAGCACCCTGATTTTTTTCCCCTAAACTAACAATTCATGTTGACAGAAAATCTGTACAGAGAACCTATTAAAAGAAATTGTAGTAAATCGAAGATGCTTTAACTGCCTGTCTGACGTTCTGCTGATTGCATGCCTGACACTTCCACTATAGCTTCCTTTTGTACAACCTTCCATTTGATTCGATTCAATGGATAATTATTCAGTCTTGACTATGTGCAAGGCAATGTGATGGGAGCCTCATTCCAGTTGCATCTTCTAGGCCTAGGGCATAATTTAGCTTGTACACAAAAATAAACATGCACAATATAAGCAGAGAGTGGCAAAGTCCATAAGAAACTATAAAAACCATTTCAAAGAAGATAACATTTTACCTATGTGAGCAAGTGTGGGGTAGCTGGTACAGACTCATTCATTTAAATGTGCATTTGACAGCACTGCTGACCAACGTTCCCAGGTCAGGCCCTGTCCTATGTCCTGGGGTAAAAGGGATGAATAAGAACCAGCCCCAAAGTACAGCATAGTCGTCTATGGGAGCCTGGGGGTGTCACTTAAGTCATCTGAAAGTGGAAATCAGGGAGGGCCTCACGAGAAAGGAGATGCTTCAGTTGCTTCTTAAAGGGGATTAGGAGTTCACCAGGTGAAGAGGGAGCAAGACATACAGAAGGGCTGGAGACACAAGAACAGGGAACATTTTTGGGAAGGCTTGCTGGAGGGTAATGGAACTGTGGGGTGTTGTTAGAGAGTTAAGTCAAGGCCATACAAGCCAGAACATACCAAGTATGAGCTTAACCCTGAAAGCAATGGGGAGCCACAAGATACAAGCAGAGTTTTGGAAGTCTGTAGGATGGCTGGGAATAGGTTCCCTAACGGATCCATTCAAGCAGAAGTCTTCATAGGATGTATGCTACCCTGATGATACAGTCTGAATTAGCCTGGGCTCTGGAGAAAGGTAGATTGTGGATTAATCCCAGCTCTGCCTATTACCTAACTTGTTCCCCCTCTAAAATGGGAATCACGATACTTAGCTCACAGGTTAATAATGAAGCTTAGATGACAACGCACATATGAAATGCCCAGCACAGTAGTGCATGCCTCTGTAAGCATCCTCTAACTCTTGGTTTACCCTTTCCCTACCTTTTCTCAGTACATGCCAACAACGCATACAAACTGGGAGGGAAGGAAGGACTGCCCAGTGATGACCTAGTGGAATAAGAATGACTTGGCAAGCCAGCAGAGCTCAAAAACAAAGCTGGAGGAGAATTTAAGAAATTATCATCTATCTTCTTGTCTTGGGTTTCAATCAGATGCAAAGAGACAGCAGGGTGAAAAAGGGACTAGAAAAGGCCCACACAATGCTTCATGACATTAAAGGACATTTTGGAACAAGTGGCATGGTGAAAGTACCCAGGCAGATTGGAGAAGGAATATTTTATGGAGTCTGGAAGCTGGTCACTTGAGGAAAGATGAAGATAGTATGGTGATGGCCTGGGGGCTGTAATGGGTGGTGGTACTGATAGTGGAAACTGTGTTGAGATTAAGTTTCAGAGGTGGCAAGAAGCAGAAAAAAAAAATAGTGCTCAATTCTCACAGCACTTGGACTGTGGTCTCTAAATAAATATGAATGCTATTACCCACTAAAAGCAATCAGAGCTCCTTGGAGAAATGGCTGATTTTAGATCTAAAAATATACAGAACAAAAAATATATGAGAAGAGCCTGGAACCAGAAACCAGTAAGCAATAGATTTCTACTAGATAGAGTTGTATCAAAGAGGCTTCCACTGGCCAAAGACAGAAAAATTTGAGCATCAATAAGGATATCAGCAATGGACCAAAACACATAAAAAATATTTAAATCCATGAGTTAATAATGACACTAGAAAAACAATATATAACCCACTGCTAGCCACCTCCAGAGGATGCTAGGAAACCCACTCATTTTGAAGACTGGTAAGTAAAGGGAAATA
Organism: Colobus angolensis palliatus; assembly: GCF_000951035.1. Classification (NCBI taxonomy): domain Eukaryota; kingdom Metazoa; phylum Chordata; class Mammalia; order Primates; family Cercopithecidae; genus Colobus; species Colobus angolensis. Next base: position 1,926,863 of record NW_012117155.1, read on the forward strand.
ATCTAACATTTATCCTATCTTTCTAAATTGAAATGTATCTCTGGCTGGCCAAATACTTAATAAGGAAATGTTTATAAAGTATTTCAACTAATAAATGATGATGGAATGCATGAATGATAGTATTACCACTTGGAAATCCCTAATGGATTAATTATCTAGTCAATGATCATCAATAGCTCCTAATATCACAAAAAGAGAGACAACCAGAAATAATGCTTCCCCGCCCTCCCTGAAGTGACACACCACCATCAGGCCTATATCTACCCATCAGTTTTTGGGAAACGCAGGGGTCAGAGGAACATGTTAAATGACACCGTCAAGGTACAAGTAGCAAAGTCTAGATGTGGAAAACTCTACAGGTTTCTTTAATAAATATATTTTATGACAGGATGTCCACCAGCTGCAATACATGGGCCTTATTTCAATCTTGATTCTAACCAGAAAAATAATGAATAATAAGTTGGGCATGTGACTCATGCCTGATGAAACAATCAAAATTTTCAGACTGAATAGCTGAACATGTTAAGGAATTATTAATTTTTTTACATGTAATATAGTGTTTTTAAAAAAGGATCCTTTTTTTTTTTTTTTTTTTTGAGATGGAGTCTCGCTCTGTTGCCCAGGCTGGAGTGCAGTGGCCGGATCTCAGCTCACTGCAAGCTCTGCCTCCCGGGTTTACGCCATTCTCCCGCCTCAGCCTCCAGAGTAGCTGGGACTACAGGCGCCCGCCACCTCGCCCGGCTAGTTTTTTGTATTTTTAGTAGAGACGGGGTTTCACCGTGTTAGCCAGGATGGTCTCGATCTCCTGACCTCGTGATCCGCCCGTCTCGGCCTCCCAAAGTGCCGGGATTACAGGCTTGAGTCACCGCGCCCGGCCAAGGATCCTTATTTTTAAGAGCTATAAATATATATGCTAAATATATATGCTAAAATGATATATCTGGTAAACACTTCAAAATAATCTTCCAGCGGGGGAAGAGGATCAGATGGGAAGTGTGAATGAAACCAAGATTGGCCATGGATTGATCGTTGTTGGCTGCTGGGTGCATTGGGAGTGTATTACACTATTCTACCTTTGTATTTGTTAGAAGTTTTCCATAGTCAGAAGTTCTTTTTTAATGACACTTTAGAACTGGATTGTGGGGGTAAAGCAGAAGCGACACATAGGCTTGTTTTGTGACATAAGGAGGCAGATCAAGGCAAGAAGCTTTTCAGACTCAGAATAATGTCCATCTGAAAAAAACATTCAACTAACATAGCAAGCACAGATTACCATATTTAATATATAATGGCTTTACTGCCAAAATCCATAATGAAAGTCTATCAAAGCCCCTAAGGAAAGTCAACAAATTACATCAAGTGGCAATTTGTGTAAAGAAAAAAATTATAATATTTCGTCAATATTGGAGAAAATATCCATCTCCACTGGTCTCCACTGAAATGTAGGTGAAACAGTGAAAGGGCTCTTTTCTATGAGTAGCAGCCCAGGGTCCTCTTACCACCTTCTTCCCTTCATATCGGCTCCGCACACTTCCTGGATCTAAGGGCAAACACCGGCTCTGCTGAGGAGCCTCCAGGGGTTGCTTGTGACCTCTGGATCACTCAGAGTCTCCTGCTTTCCCCCCAAGTTACTGTCTTCTCTGGCTGTGACCTTCAATACAAATGCCTTCCTGGAGGGGGCAAAGGAGTGGATTTGTGGTTTATACATTCATCCATTAGGAAGGGGCTGCTAATCTGTGATGACAGCACAACGGACCCCAGGGAGATGCTGTGTCTCCCCAGTACGTCTTCAGGGGAACCAAGAGGGCTCGCTCACCATGGCCATCCCTTGGGCTCCACTGTGGCTGAAGGTTGCTTAGAGCCACCACCCTTTTTATTCCTTTATTAATTATGTGTGTTTTCAGAATCCGATCAATGAGCCCAAACCAATGTAACCTTTGTTTAACCTGTCAAAATCTACAGGGAGGCGTTTCAGCTCAGCCATCAACCCAAACATATGAATTTTTAAAACCATATTTAACCTATGAGTGGAAGCTGAATGGAAAATCTTGCCAGGAACTTATGTGCACATCAATAAAACCCACCTCAGTTTCTGTTTTAATCTATTTAGACCAAACTATATGGGAGAATTGGAAAGGCCTATTAGCCTTTACTGATTAGGAGCTCTTACAGTAAGACACTTGTACTTTTCCTATATCCGTCACTAATCAGAATGACAACACCCTCTCTACTCCAGCTATGGAGTGGAGTTGGCTGTCAGGTCTTAGGGAAAAGCAAGTAGCAGGCTCATAGCTCACAAAGGCCCAAAGCTTCTTTGTAAAGTTTCAGAACTCGTGATTATATGTACCATTATGTAAGAGCACAGAACAGCAAGCAGTAATCTTAGGTAGAGCTATTCTTCCATAAGTCCTTTACTCCTTCATTTCTTTGTTCATCTTCACCCCCTTCCCTCCTATCTCTAAATATCAGACACCCCCACCTACCCCCTATAGCTACCTCTAACAACAGTGCCACAATAAGGCACGCCAGGATAAAATAAAAACCCTTCAAATACAAGAGGAGGAGCACTCACCATTTCAGAAACTCAAACCCCAGAAACGAGCTGGGAGCCAGCCAGGGTGCCCCCAACAATGACTCCCACCGCAGCACGTTCAACTTTGTCCAGGCTCTGACCTACCTTGAGGGCAAAGTGCCCCACAGCCCATGGTCTAGGATTTCATGGCGATCATGGCATCTTCTGCTCAGAGCTGACCCCCTCCCTGTGGTTTCCCACAGCCTTCTGCTTTCAGACCAACTGGAGGTCTGTGAAGCTATAGGATCTTCTCAAATGCTTTCCGAAGAGAATGCCTCCTGCTCAGCACAACTCTCAGCTCAGTGCGTCAGTTGCAAACAAGTGGCTGCCTATATAATTTAATACGATGCCACTGGAGACTCACAGACCTGCTGCAAAGCAAGCAGGATTCTGCCTCTGGCCTCTTGGCAACCTGAAATCTGAAGTGCCTGCTTGTTTCTGCTCATTCGGGGTATATACTTCAAGTTACCTGTAGAGCAGGGTAGGGGTGAAGGCTGGGCTGGGTACTCAAATGCTGGGGGCTACTGAGAAATGAGTCTCACCTGGGGGATCTGAAATTTCTTAGCTGACTCACAGACTCAAGGTTATGGGGATCTACAAAGGCAGAGGCAAGTTGTGGGTATAGCTGGATGACCCCAAGGCCACATTGGACACAGAGTGGCTATGCTGTGCTCTTAAAGCTTTTTCTCAATTGTTGTGGGGAGAGCCTGTCCTATCAGATGAGATAACCTAAACCAGATCACAAAGATCTAATTATTAGTTTAGGTTGTCTCACCTGATAGGACAGGCTCTTCCCACAGAAGAGGAGGGTATTTACATACACTTTTTAAGCACAAGTGTGTAATCTTAGGCATGCATTAAGGAAAAGAAGAAAACTTTCTCATTTTTGAATAACTGTCATTCTGGTCCTTTGGGTTTGCTGGTTGGTTGGCTTAATGCTAAGCCCTGCCTGGGAGGCAGGCCCTGGAACCGTACAGCTGTTTCTGCTTGCAGATAAGGCAGGGAGATGAGCAGCACTGGCCCTGGGCTAACTGCATTGCTCAGGTGCTGGGACCAGTTCATCTGCACCCTGTTGGAGTAGCCCTGCAGGGACTCAGGACTGGTTCCCAGGATGCTGGATCTTGGGGGACTCAGCAAATATGCCAACCACTGTGGTCTGTCCCCCAGGACCCTGTGCCAAAGTCACCTGCCTCAGGGGTGGGGAGAGACTGAGCAAGGGGACAAAAGTGGTCTTGCTGAGATTCAAACCTAGGGAAAGTCACTTTGAAGGAGGCACTGTGGCTAGAATCTAGCAGGGGACTCTTCCTTCCTGCTGTGTCTGACCCTCAAGACCAAGGTGTAAAGTGTTCTCAGAGGGCTGCAGAGGTGCTCAAGGATGCTCAAGAGCCCTAGAGCTACAGGTGCATATTCCAAGGCAAGGTACTTTGTGCACCCAAGTGAAGGGCAGGGTTAGGTCTGGGTGAACTGACATATAGACCTTCCTTGTTCAGTCCTCTCTAGGAGATTGATAGCTTCTCATGATAGATGAAGGGTTTGTTTTGTTTTGTTGGACTGGGGCAGGAGGGTGGTGGTGGCAGGAGACTATCTGTGGTACTTCACCCTTTTGGAAAAGGACAAAACTCAAAGTCTCCACAGATCCCCTAAAAGCCCCAGAAGGAGGAATCCTGGGACGTAATTACTGTGCTCCCCATGATCATTTGAAAAAGGGGCTCTTTCCATAACTGTCAGCTTTATGGTGATCGTCTAAGAAGTACAATATTCTTCAAGGAGCCAAAGGCTAAAAGGCACAGAGTATGCAAATTTAGCTCACATTCTTGGATTAATAACTATTATGTAACTGTTAAGTTGAGCCTCTTGCACACATTATCTCATTTAATCTATAGGAGGCAGACTTTGTAAAAAAAAAATTTATGTCTACCTACTGACTAATGCATTAGAGTATGTAAAAGAGGAATCTAGAAATAGCACTGTAGGACTGAACTAAAAGGTTTTGATTCATGGCAAAGGAAATTTAATTAAAGCATGTAATGTCAATTACTGTCATTCATAATCATATTACGCCTCCCCAGAAATAATACAGATATAAAAGTCTAGAGTTACCTGCATGTTTGATATAAATATGATAAAATTATCTAGGTTCTGAAAATATCCAGATATCAGACAGAAAAAAAAAGCATCTCTACCTAGCCTCATGTGTCATCAAATTTCATTAGGTAGGGACGTGAGCATCCAGCAGCAGGAAAACCCTTCCCTCCTCCAAGAACAAGTCATAAGGCTTTTGAAGGTGCCTGAAAATCTAGGGTTTAACATAGTCATGAGCTTTTAGCTGCTAGAGATGAGATGCTTTCCTTGTTTTGACAAGCCCCAGAAGAAACCAGAGAACTCTCAATAAACTTCCACCAGTTTGGGGACCCTGTATAGTGATAAGGACCAGATCCTCTCATGGGCAGTTTTCAGGTCCAGTGGAAAGAAGGAGCCACAGGAAAGCAACTGGGCAAGAAAAACGCAGCACATTGACCAGGCCACAGCTAGGCCTCAACTGGTCCATCCAGGGTGTGATGGTTAATATTGAGTGTCAACTTGATTGGACTGAAGGATGCCTAGATCGCTGGCAAAGTATTGTTTCTCGGTGTGTCTCTGAGGGTGTTGCCAGAGGAGATTAACATTTTGAGACAGTGGACTAGGAGAGGCAGACCCACCTTCAGTCTGGGTGGGCACCATCTAAATCAGCTGCCAGCACAGCTAGGATAAAGCAGGCAGGAGAAGATGGAAGAGCAGACTTGCTGAGTCTTCTTCCGGCCTTCATCTTTCTCCCATGCTGGATGCTTCCTGCCCTCAAACATCAGACTCCAAGTTCTTCAGCTTTTGGACTCTTGGACTTCCACTAGTGGTTTGCCAGGGGCTCTCAGGCCTTTGGCCACAGACTGAATGCTGTGGGTCTCAGACTGACCCAACACTGGCTTCCTTGCTCCTCAACTTGCAGACGGCCTATCGTGGCCGTCTTGCAGACAGCTCCTCAACTTGCGGATCGGCCTTGTGATCATGTGAGCCAATTCTGCTTAATAAACTCCCTTTCATGTATGCTTATATCCTATTAGTTCCGTCCCTCTAGAGAACCCTGACTAATACACATGGGCATCCAACACCCTGAGGCTTCATTCTCTTTTCCCTTAATCACTTAGCATATGTAGTATTGGCAGACCCAGAGGTGATTAGTGGGGTTACCACAAGATCCACCAGATCAGCAAGGTCCTTGCATTCTTTGGATTACAGTGCAGTGGGGAAAACAGACATTAATCTAAGAAATATACAAATTCATAAATACAAGCAAATTTCTACTGAGGCCTAGTTTCTGCATATCTGAAATACATTTAGAGAATATCTATTCCATGGGGTCGTGACAAAGATGAAATGAGTCAATATGTACAAAGCTCTTGACTTAATAAAAATTCTACTGGTACTACTACTATTATTCGTATTACTAATGAGTAGCTTCGGCAGTTACCAGATGTGTGACCCTGGGCAAGTTACTCAACTCTCTCATGTCTCAGTTTTCTCATGTTATGATCTTTCCATAATGATCAGTTTTAGTAAAATGGGATAACAAGAATTCTTCATGAAAAAGATTAAATGAGTAAATATGCAGGAAGGGTTTGGAACAATACCTGGCATATGGTAAGAATCTGATCAATGTTAGTTGCTAGTGGCGATTATTATTTTGCAAGAATCTGGGGAGTAGAATCCTAAGACAATACATCAGCTCATAATATGCTTGCAATCTAGCTCAGAGTTTCTCAACAGAGGCATTATTGATCTTTGGACAGGATAATCCCCTTGTTGTGGGGGGCTGTTCTGTACACTGTAGAATGTCTAATAGCATCCCTGGCCCCTACCCACTAAATGCCAGTAGCATTCCCCCACTCCCACAGTTGTGACAACCAAAAATATCTCCAGACATTGCTTAGTGTTCCCCAGAGGAGAGGCTGGTGGGAGCAAAGTCATCTCCACGGAGAACTACTGATCTAGCTGGGAAGTACCACATACAGAGAGGAAGAAAGAAGAATGCGGAGCTAGAACCTGTGGTAAAAGAGCAGCAGTAAGTCCATGAAGGGAGCTCATTGACAGAAACAGGGAGGCTTCCTTAGAAGACAGGGCCTTAAATGGTTCTTCGTGACCATTTTAAATGTATGTCCCGCCAGGTGCTGTGGCTCATACACATGTAACCCCAGCACTTAGGGAGGGTGAGGCAGGCGGATCACTTGAGGTCAGGAGTTTGAAACCAGCCTGGCCAACATGGCAAAACCCCATCTCTACAAAAATACAAAAATTAGCCAGGCATGGTGGTGCACACCTGTAATCCCAGCTACCCCAGAGGGAGGGTGAGGCGGGATAATCGCTTGAGCTGGAGAGGCAGAGGTTGCAGTGAGCTGAGATTGCACCACTGCCCTCCAGCCTGGGCGAAAGGGAGACTCTGTCTCCAAAAAAATAAATAAATAAAATAAATAAATAAATAAATAAATAAATGCCCCTTTTGGTAAACATAAAAATCTTTTTATTGAGATTGAAATTTCAAAACAAATTAAACATCATGCCTAAACCCAAATTAAAGCAACTATTGTATAGTGAATATTATTTTCCATTACAAACAGTTCCTTCCTCTCACTAAAATTCTGATAAAGCTTCTTAGCTAAATGTCAACTCACAGTGATTTAAACAAGCTGGGAAGAGATAAAAGAGAGAAGGGAGAGGGGAGAGAGAACCTAGGTCATCCCTGAAGAACTTGAAGAACTTTGGAACAATGTCTGCTGAGATCTCTGGAAATGAGTCTAAATTTTACCAAGTGGTAGTGCTTTCAAGATAGACAATGATCCCAGGCTTCCAGTTGTTGTATCCTATTCCATCCCCTCCCCATGACATGGACCAGCTGACCCTCAGCTGTAACTCACTTCTGCCTCATTTTCTAAGATCCATCTTTACCTGAGGCTGACTTGGGCTCAACAGCATCACTGTCTGATGCCAGGGCACTGCTTCATTCCAATAAACGACAGTTCTAATCCATTACCCAGGTTCTTATCACTGAAGTTCTGCCTTGGTCTCTGTTGATGAATCCCTGTCCAAGAATCTGCTGGGCACCCCATCCTAGAGAACTGCCAAGCACCCTTACCCAATGTCTGGAGCTATAACTCCAGGGTGTCCTAAGCCTGCCTTTCTGGACAGCTGAGCATCATCCCATCTAACTGCTGCTGCACTCATCTGCTCATGCAGACATCCTACTACTTTGTCTTGGATCCTTCTGTGTTGCTGTTGAATCTCAGAAGGATCAGCCACTGCTGCACCCATGCTGGCTAGGCTGCATCTTCACCATTAGCGTGCCGGCCAGCAATCCCAGTGCAATCCTAGCCTGGCGGAAAGGTCAGGTCTCTATGACCCCCTGCCTTCCTCACTCCATCGCAGGTAACTGGCCATGCTGCAACATGACCAAGAGCAAATCCCAATCTCTGAGTTTTGGTTATCTCTACTGTAAGGTAGGTTAATCAGACTGCAGCCCTGCACGTGATTCAATTGTAATTTATACACATTATAAACTGAGCACCTCCTATATGCAAGACACCCTGACAGGTGAGGGAAAGAGAGGAGAACTAATCATGAAGGTTTATTTTGTACCAGACATTGATTTCTTGCTTTACACAATTATTTTAACTCATAACAAACCCAAGAGGTAGATATATCATCATTAACATTTTCTGTATGGGAAGATTAAGTTCAAAGAGCCAGCAAGGCATCAGTCAGGGCCCTCAACAGGAGTCCCACCGACTTCAAACCTCATGTTCATTCCCCGACACTGGGAGTGGTCTTTTTGATGGGTGCCTAGAATGCTATGAGGTTTTTATCTTTTTCTTTCTTCCTTTTATAAATTGTGATAATATATTGGGCATCTACCTTCAGGGTTAGTGACTATACTCAGAGTACTCAGAAAAACTGCTCTCAGTATCCTCTCCCAGTTTTTTCTACTATTAAAATTCAGGTCACAGAGAAGATGAAATGTGGAGTCCTCCAAACTCTCTCAAGGGAGCTGAGTACAAATAATTATTATAACTTTATGGGAGCTGCTGTCCCAGTGCGCAAGGCATGAGTGAGACTTTAATTTCCCAGAAGGAAGTCAATGTACCCATACTGACTGGGACCATATCTTCAGGGCTCGGGGCTCGGCAAGGCACTCTGGTCCCTCTCTCTCTGCTGAAGACATGAGGTATGCCAGGGATTGCCCAGGGTGAGCTACACACCAGCCCTGATGGGCTGCTGTTTATGAAAGGGACATGGGGCAAGGTATTTGAAAACTTCACATTTGCATAATGAATTATCTCCTCTCCTGACCCCACCCCCACTTTTAAGATTAGCACTTTTAAGGCTTTAAAAATACGACCAAAAAAAGTACACTAGAGATTATATTGGCTTTTCTTTACAGTGAGGCATGGCAGGGTTGTGTCATTAGATTGATCTTTACATGGATTGACCTGAGCAATTTTATGGTCAAGTATAAACCGCTACATTACAGGGTTTGAGTAACACATAGATGGAACCTGATCACCTGTTACATACAGCCAGGTGCCTGGGCATTCTCATCAGTCACATTTAGGACAGAGAGAGGAGACAGAGAGCCAAGCATATAACACAGGTCTGGAAGAAGTTACTCATCCTGTATGGGATTTTTTCTAAAGACACAACCAACATTTACCCTGAGACTTAATCTATAGACTTATAGGAGTCATAGCCATGTTCTTAATTTTCTCTATTTTTATGGAAAACTTGGCTACACTGAGAATGTATGAAACCAACAATCATGAAACAATAGGCCAGAAACCACAGAATACACTTTTACCACATGAAAGCAATGAACTGCAAAATTTAGACTCATCTGATCCTTATAATTGGACAAGGCTAGCTTTCACATGATCACAACCATTACTGCTATATTACTGTATTTTTGTCACTTAATATTGAAAGTGTATCTCTCCACATACTTACAAAGTGAACCTATTTGATATTTTAATGATAACATAATATTGATTTATCCTAGCCTATTTTAATATATTTAAGTCATCACACAATTTGGCCATTGGGTTGTTGCAGTGTAGATAAAACTATATAATTTTTTATTACCTTAGGATATATTTCTAAAAGTAGAATTGTTGGGTCAGAGTGGAGGATTGATTTGGTGATTTTTTTTTTTTTGCATATCATCATGCTGTTCTCTAGGAGGGAAAAAAAATTATACCTTCTTGAGTGTACGGGTGTATCTCTGCCCATGTTAGATTTTGTAGGTTTTTAAATCTTTGATAATGTAGTAGGTGGCAGTGGTAACTCACAGTTGTTTTCACTTGAACTTATTAACTTACCTCCCTAGGATTTGTGTACTATTGTGTGAATTGTCTACTCATATCCTTTGACCACCTGTCCAATGAAGTCTTGATTGGGACCTCTCAGATTTTTCTAAAACTCTCCCAAAGTGTTTGGATATTAAGTTTTTAGATGTCATGTTTATTGCAACTATTCCCCAATCTGTTGCTTCTCTTTTTACCTTTTTGTTTTGTTGATTTTCTTTGTACAAAAAAGGTGTGTGTGTGTGCGTGTGTGTTTAAAGTAATTGAACCCGTCAAACTTGTCACTGATAATTTCTTCAGTTGCTTCAATAGTCAGAAAATTGTCTTTCCTCAACAATTGGGATAAGAATACTATTAAAAAAATTAGCTCTTTAAACCATCTGGCATTTGTTGTGGTATAGGGATAAACTGACCATATTTTCTGAATCAAAAATTGGAACATGTGATCTGACAAATGCCAGTGTTCTTATGGGTAAAATGGGACAGAATATTTGAAATTGAGACTTTCCTGGAAAATTAAGGACATACGGCCCACATATGTATGGAGCAAGCTGTTATTTTAAACGTCCCACTTTTTTCAGCCCCTGTCAACTCTAAGCAACAGAGCTTTTTAGCCTAAGGTTCAGTGTCACCCAAGTCCTGAGCCCAATCTTACGAGGGCATGATGAATGGCAATACAGCCAGTCCTACCAGAAGGAAGGATCCAGAATTAGTTATATTGCAAAGAGCCTGGTATTTGCCCCTCTAGATCCATCTCTAGAAAAAGGAAGGATCCAGAATTAGTTATATTGCAAAGAGCCTGGTATTTGCCCCTCTAGATCCATCTCTAGATCCATGCCTTCCCACCTTGTTCCCTGCTCCATGTTTCAGTAGGCACACTTGCTATCTGTCCTCAGCTTCCATTAGATCAATGGGAAGTACCCCAAGAAATCTGGGAGAGAGGGGAGAGACAGTCAGGGTATTTATGTCCTGATTCCCCTGCTGTGAGGCCACCATGATCAAAGGTCATAGGCCTTGTGTGTTGGATGGCCCTCCCCACACCACTTTCTCTATCTCTGGAATTAGTAACCATTCACATCCCTCCCGTTTCAGGCTTAGGAGTGATAACAGCTCCCCATGGTTCCCAGCCCCAGGATACAGCATACTTAGCCCATTCCTATGTGAACAAACCCTTTATTAAACTGTACTTATGTTAATCAATTGGAGTGTGCCATGGTGTCCAGTGGGGACCCTGCCTCATACACCCAGTATCCAGGCTGCCTCAGTGAACAAGTATATATACAATCAGAGTTAGTTTTCCCCAGACCCCATCACAGTTGACTGTGTGCACACAAGGGTTAAAAGTGTAGTTCCTCCTAGAACTACAGCCCTCCCCTAGACCACTGTCTACTTTGCCAGCCCCTTCTTCACAGGACAAGCCCTCTCAACTCCACCTACTGACTGCAGAATTGCTATACTCCAGATAGACCACCAAGCACAGCAATCCGGCTGCTCATGCTGACCTGAAATCCTGAATTCCAAACTTGGTTCTACCCTGTCCTAGTTGCCTTCTTTTCCCCTAGGCCAGGGCTGAGGTCTCAGCATGCCTCTGGGTTCATCTATGTAGCAGTAACCAGTGGCTTCTTCCTTCGGGGGCAACAAGAATAGCAGAGATTATATAATGTATTTAAGATAAACTTGCTGGGAGGCTGAGGTGGGAGGATCACTTGAGGCCAGGAGTTTGAGACCAGACTGAGCAACAACAAAAAAATTTTTAAAATAGCTGGGTGTGGTGGTGCATGCCTGTAGTTCCAGCTACTCAGGAGGCTGAAGTGAGCAGATCACTTGAACCCAGGAGTTCCAGGCTGCAGTGAGTTTTGATCTTGTCACTGCCTTCCAGCCTGGGCAACAGAGTGAGACCCTATGTCTCTATTAAAAAGAAGGAAAAAAAAAGGACAGGAAAGAAAGATATACTGGGCTGAGTATTATACATAAGGATTGGTTCAGTCATTACCATGAATTAGTGAGTATTAATCGTCTGAGCTGCCTGTTCTGGCCCTCATCTTTTTGGGCTATCCATTTCTTCTGGGTCCTTGAATTTCACTTTTGGTGCTCTTTGGAAGACTTTGCAATGCTTCCACTGACCCACCTCTTACCAACAGCACTGCCTGATGCCCTCCTGTGTGTTCCCATTAACAACCTGGATTCCACTTCTGCCAAATCCTTACCACCTGGGGCCAACATCAACACACCCCTCTCTGTGAGGAAACCATGAGCAAAGGGATGCTGTGGGGGTGGGTAGGAAGCTGCAAACCTGCCTCCCTGAAGCTACCACATGGTGTCTGAAGTGAGGACCTCAAGATTCAGCTCAAAAAGCATTCATGGAGCCAGGTTCAGTACTACAAAGGCATGTTGAAAATGACAATGAGATAGTAAGGCAGTAAAATGGGAGCACAGACAACAAGCAAGTGGTGAGAGGACTGGTAAGGCTTTGGAGAAGAATCAGGGCTCAACCTAGAAGTTGAAGGTAGAGAAGCAGCAGCAAACCCAGAAGCAAAGTCTTCAAAGCAGGAATCAGCAATGGTGGCCATATTGCCTAAGGGTACGGGTAAAGGAAAACAAAAATTATGCTACACCTGCTTCCATCCAAGCACCTCGTGTTCCCATCTGATATCCACTAGGCTGCATTTCTGAATCCCCAGAGCCTAGAACATGGTTGAGCAAGTATCAGTAAAATAAAAGCATGAATGAATATACTTAAAAAGCATGAATGAATATACTTAACTCTGTTATTGCCAAAAGCCAAGAGTTCCGTAGTTCCTTTGAATCCTACATCTGCAGGGGAAACAGGTCACCCAAGAGAAGAATTGGTGTGTGACAGATGCTTTTAAGAAGTCAAGTTGGCTGGGTGCAGTGGCTCATGCCTGTAATCCTAGCACTTTGGGAGGCCAAGGTGAGCGGATCATGAGGTCAGGAGATGGAGACCATCCTGCCCAACATGGTGAAACCCCGTCTCTACTAAAATACAAAAAATTAGCTGGGCGTGGTGGCATGCACCTGTAGTCCCAGCTACTCAGGAGGCTGAGGCAGGGGAATCGCTTGAACCCGGGATGCAAATGTTGCAGTGAGCTGAGATTATACCACTGCACTCCAACCTGGCGACAGGGTGAGACTCCGTCTCCAAAAAAAAAAGAAGCCAAGTCAACAAACATTACAAAACACCTTGACATAGCATCCCAGGTTGCCCCATGGCTTTTGGAAACTGCCCTTATGTCATTTATTTTAGCTGTAGCAGCCTCTGCCTTCTACCCTTCTGAAGCTTCGTGGGGAGGCTCTTTTCCCCTCAGTCCTCATGGTGCCTGGATTCTCAGTGAGCCTGGTGAATAGATCATAGGAGCTTTGCTCTTAGGCTGCACTCCTAAGAGCTTAGTCAATGTACCTGTGGACAGCCAAGCAGTGAGGGCTTTTTGTCTTGTGCCTGAGACTTCTGCCCTATATCTCCCCCACCTCTTCCCCTCTTTAAACCAGCCTCAAGCTCCTAGTGTCACAGTTATTGACCTTGAGAATGTAGTGTCTTTTGCTGCATTCCCAACACCTGTCTTGGGCTCCACATACTTTTCTTCAGGCACTGGCCATCCACCATCCTAGGTTAGAGTCTCACTTTCTTCCTATTAATAGTATCAATAACATACCTTACATTTGCTTAATGGTTCCCAAAGCTTACATATGCATCTTATTTAACTCTATAGCAATCCTGCTAAATAGGTATTATGATCTCCATTTGACACTGAGGCGCAAAAGAGGTAAGAAGTTTGTTCAGCTGGACAGCAGCAGCATTGGGCACTGCCCAAAGGTCTTCCTTGTCCAGGACTCCTTACTCTCAATCATAGTTGCTGCCTCCCTACTTCTCACTCGCTCTGGAGTATGATTAAGTAGAGCTGATGGCCTCCTGCCTCCATGCTGCTGAACCGGTCCATGTATCAAGTAAGGTTTGGACTGGTAGGCTACAGGGGCAAGGCCCTTTCCAACTCTGAGTCTCTCTGACTCTCTAACCCCACAATCCTTCAACCTGTCGGCAATTTTCGACAAAGCAACCTTCTCCCTTCAACTCCCCCCAACTTAACGCATGCTATTTTTTGACACTCAACTATTACTATACATTTTGTGGAGCTAGGCAGTGAACTGGATAGCAGTTCCCTATCTCCAATTTCCTACAGCGTTGTGGAAAATTGTGTTACATTGGGCAAATGAAAGAACTAACAGCAGCAGGGGGAAAAGTCATTAAAATGTAGTCGTTTTTGTTTAATCCTGCCTCCCTCAGCAGATTTGGTTGGTGACCTCTCTCTGAGTCATGAAAAGGCTTTAAAACTTGCTCTGATTTATATCTGTAGGAAATAGGGTTTACATCTTGCATTTTAATTTTTTTTTTCATTCTCAAACCATACTTTTTTCCCGTCTATGTGGAATTTCTTGATGATACCTCAGGACAAAAATATACACACATAATAGCTTTTCGGCTTCATGGTGTGGATTAACCAAAGCCACTCATTTCAACAACAGCTTGGAGGTTTTAAGCCAATTACCCCCGAATGTATTCTGTGAGATTTAGCTGGGCGGTCTTCTCTTGGGCAATTAAGTCATGGGAAAAGGCTCAGGATCACCAATGATCTAACTTGGAGAGTGATCCGCAAGGAAAAGCAATTAAAAAAAAAAAAGTTTTCTACCAGAGTATAGAGGCAAAAATTTTCATTATATTTGGCATCTGAAGCATGGCAGATGGTCTAATCTTTCGCATCTCTATAGTCTGAACTCAACTCCAGAGGAAAAATAAAAACCACAATTTAGTAGAGGTCAGGAACATAAAGTTTGTAACTTCAGCCCCACCTCCACCCCCAAGGCTGGGGCCTCTGTGGATTATGGGCTGTTACTCTTTAGTTGTAAGAAACAGAATCCCCCTCCCCTAAGCTAATTAATTAAAGGAGATTGTTTAAAAATACAATGGTAGGCAAAATCCCTTGCCTTAAGATTTCCGGCTCCAATCCTGGGACTGTGAATGTGATGAGATATCATGCCCTACGTTAGGTTACCTGATAGAGGGATTATGTAGATGTAATCACGGGTACTAGTTTTGATTTGAGTTACCCTAAAGGAGATGATCTGTGTAAACCTAACCTAATCATTCTTACCCTTTAAAAGCAGGTAGCAGAAGAGGAAGTTGGAAAGACTTAGTATGAAAGGGATTCGTTGTGTGGGTGATTCTCTGTTGCTGACATGGAGGGGCCCTGTGGCAAGGAGCTCAGAGTGGCCTCTTGGAGGTAAGAACAGTCCTGGGCCAAGGCCAGCAAGGGAATAGGGACTCCAGTCCTACAATGCAAGGAAACAAATTTTGCTGAGAACCTGAATGAGCTTAGAAGCAGATTCTTTTCCATGGCCACCAGATAAAAACCCTGCCCAGCCAACACCTTTACGTCAGCTTTGTGAGATTCTAAACAGAGAACCCAGTTGAAGCCACTGGACTTCTGACCTATAGAACTGGGATACAATATATGGATTGTTTTAAGCTGCTAAGTTTGTGATAATTTGTTATGCAGCATCAGAAAACTAACACAGATTCCCAGCTCATGGGCACAGGAACCCAAATGTGGCCAGGCCCCAGTGGGAAGGAGAGAAGTCCCAAGGAAGCAAAACCTCTCCACCGGTCAGGGGCCACTGGACCCTCCCTCTCAGCTTCTCTTTTGATCTTGACCAGCTTCCTATGCTTACCTGTGATGACACATGACTGCTGGCCCCAACCCTAACTGAACTCACTGGGCCAGCACCAATCACTGACCAAAAAAGCCACTGTGTCCTTAGTCGAAATTCTGAGAATTCTGAATGAATGGCCAGTTGGTTGTTGGCCATTTATTCATCCAGCAAATGTTAACTGAGCATATACAGTGTGTTAAGAATTGTTCCAGGTGCTGGGGATACAGCGATAAACAAGATGCCATCCTGCTCGCAGGGAGTTTACATTCTAGTGAAGGACAGAAACAACGGAAAGGCAAACAAGGAAACATGCATGCTACACCAGCAGTGACAGGTTGTAAGAGAAAACAGAACAGGGCGATGGGAATAAAGAGAACCAGGAAGTGCTATTTTTAAACAGGTGGTCATAGGCCTCTCTAAGAAGAGTTGTGCATAAGGAGGATTTGAACAGAGGCTGGAGTGAAG
This sequence comes from Colobus angolensis palliatus, assembly GCF_000951035.1. NCBI lineage: Eukaryota > Metazoa > Chordata > Mammalia > Primates > Cercopithecidae > Colobus > Colobus angolensis. The sequence goes on from NW_012117155.1 coordinate 1,943,006, forward strand.
GAGCCAGTTATGCAAATACATAGAGAACATTCAGGAAGAAGAAACAGGAAGTGCAGAAGCTTTGAAATGTTAATGTACTTGGCTCATGTAGGGAACATGAAGGAGGCCAGGGCAGCTGGGGCAGAGAAAGCAGGGGGAGGAGGATAGCAAGTGGGGTGGGAGGAGCAGCAGGGGCCAACACAGATAGGGCCAATATGGGAAAACCATCAAGGAGTTTACTGTGAGGTAGTGACATGGATTGCTGGTCTTCGGTCAGAGATCCAAACAAGGTCTAAAACATGACATCCCAGGCCTGCCCCTTCATCTGGGCCTCTGGGTGCCATCATTCCCAAAGGATGGGGGTAATGAGTGAGTCAGGCTAGACATCTACTTCATGCTCCCATTATCACAAAGAACAACTTTAGTTAATTCAATAATGTCTCAACCATCTTTGATTCAAGCTGGAGGACTGAATCAAAAGAGCAGAGTCCACAGGAGGTAATGGAAGGTCAGTGGTAAACTAAGGGACAGTGTCTATACCAAAGGCTCCTTTCTACAGAGATAGCTGGGCCCTCTTTCCATCTCTCCTGCCATGTAGTTTGGGGGAAGAATCAGCAGAACCACTGGCCAAGGGGTTGTCCCCTTTGCCATTCACCCTCATATTCCTAGAGAGATGCATCCAATCAAAAGAACACAGTCAGCTCAGAAACCATGAGAGGGACTCCAAAAGAATTACTGTTCCTAAAGTGCCCCTGGGATCAGAACTAGTGGTCCCCTCTGCCACTTTCCCAAACCAGTCTACTGTCCATGCCAAACACAGTCTTATTCCCGTATCATTAGGCCCTTCTGAAGACATGAGCCATCCTGGGCACTACAGTACTCACCCTAACACCATTCTGCCTCAGTCTTTCTCTGAACTGGCTGGGGCCAATTTTTAATCCCAAAGGGCCTCTTTCTTGCAATCCTGGTTTCCAAATTTTCCTGGAATTGATCCAACAAACGTTTACTGAGCACCAACCTTCTGGCATTGTACAAGGCAGGAGGGGTTTAAGCCCTGGGTTCAAAATCTAATGCAGCCAATGACTATCTTAATTTGGGCAAATAACTCCCTGAGTCTCAACTATGAATAGGAACAAATAATACCTACTTTAAGGAGGTGTTTAGGGGTTAAGAACAATAAAAGTCAAGTCTCTAGCATGAAGTTGGAGACAAAAGTAGCGCTTAGTGGATATTTATTGAATAAATGAAAAAATTAATGAATGCTATGTTTGAATGTCCCCTTCAAAACTCATGTTGAAATTTAAATGCCATTGTAACAGTATTAAGAGGTGGGGCCTTTAAGAGATGAGTAGGCCACGAGGGCTCAGCCCTTATGATGAAATGAATGCCATTACTGTCGGAGTGGATTAGTTATCCTGGGAGTGGGCTCCTGATAAAAAGGATGAGTTTGGCCTTATTTCCTGTCTCTGGTGTGCTTGCTTGCTCTCTCATCACAGGATCAAGTAACAAGAGCCCCTCACCAGATGAAGCCCTTCAATCTTGTACTTCCTAGCCTCCACAACCATGAGCCAAAAACCAGTCTATGTATGGTATTCTTTTATAGAAGCAGAAAACGGACTAAGACAATGAATGACAAGGTTGGAAGTACATTTGATGACTAGATATTGATGAAACTCCATGATGAATGCCTCAGCAGAGGTACAAAGTCACAGGGTGAATGGGAAGCACTGAACAAGTTTCCACCTTTCCTTTATACTCTCTCCGCCTCCCCTGCACATTCCCCACATGGGCTGCTCAACCTGATTCTATCTTCAGCTTCAGTCTCTTCCCAACACCATCTGACTCCTTCCCCAAGGAGGCTTGGACACTAAGCACAGCCTTGATGCTCTTTCATTCCCACCCCCCACCCCAACATAGTATCATCCCTATATCCACTCTCTAAGTATGCTCTCTCATTTCAATTCATGTGAACAAACCTTCACTGAGCACCTAAGATGTGCAAGACAAAGTGGATATAGAGATGAAGAGGCCATGGTCTTTACTCACAGAGCTCATATTCTAGTGAGAAGACCACCAAGATGGCCAGTTTATACACTGTGATGATGCTGGCAATAGAAATCCAGGGCACAAAGGCTAATTAACCTCTGGTAGGAGGCTTAGGAGGTTGTGGGGGATGTAGGAAAGAGAAGGCTTCCTGGAAGGAGGGACCCAGGAGTTGGGTTTCACAGAATGAATAGGAACATGCCTGGCAAAGGCAAGGAAAGGATATCCTTCTTGTACCTCACTTCTTCTTTCTGCAATCCTTTCTTATTCTTCTAGGAGAGGGTTCCTTAAGCTCGCTGAAGTACAGGACCAGTTTCTTCTCTTTTTCTTATTTCCAAATCATTGCAGACTGACACTTTGCAAAAATATAATAAAATAAACTACTATAAAATATTGGATTATAAGACAAAATACTAGCATGCCGATCACATGCTCAGATGTTGCAACAATGTCAAATTGCTATAAAAGTTTCTCCCTTGGTGGTGATGGTACCACACTGAATTGGGGACTTACAGATGGTGAAAATAGCAAAATTTATTTCATGTATACTTCAACACACAAAAAAAGCTTCCCTTTCATTTTCATAGTATTCTCATATTTCAAGTTGCATTGAAACTTTGGAGTCGTTTTTAAGCCATTTTTGCTCTCATCACCAATATCAAGTTTATCATCAACACTTTTAATCATTTTTTTAAAAATAATTTGCATTTCCATCCTTTCTTTCCCAATCTAACCCCACAGTTCTTCAGATCAGGGTCTGGTTCCAGCAACAACCTACTGAATACCCTCCCTGCCCCCATCCTCCCAAGCAAAAATGTCTTATATATAAAAGGAAGCTAAACTGATCTTCCCAAAACACTGTTTCTTGGTGTTTTCCCTCAATAATATTTAACGGCTCCCTGTGGCCTCTGGCATCAATTTTAGTTCCCCTAACTTTCATAGAAGCCTTTGTCAATCATTACTCACTTTATACAGGTAGCCAAAGGTCCTCCCAGGCCACTTGTCCCTCTGCTCTGGCCCACACAGATCTCTCTCCATCTCCAGGACTCTACTTCCCAAGGCCACTGAGACCTTGATGGAGACTGTTACCGAATGGGCTCTAATTGTGTTGTGTGTAGTTTCCGTAGCCTGAGACCAGCAACCAGTTCTGCTAATTCTCTCCCTACAACTCTGATACTAGTGTATGAGACACATTAATAAAAAAATTGGGGTGAGTTGTCAGGTGTATAATTAGTCTAAGAGAATTTCACAATATCGGTGCAATCATCCTACCAAATTAAGTCTAGTAAATAATATGTTCCTAATATGCACATTATCCCTAATCCTCAGAAGAGGAAGATATTGCTATCTATTTTACAAATAAAAACAGAAGCTGGGCGCGGTGGCTCATGCCTGTAATCCCAGCACTTTGCGAGGCTGAGGCGGGTGGATCACAAGGTGAGGAGATCGAGAGCATCCTGGCTAACACAGTGAAACCTCATCTCTACTAAAAATACAAAAAAATTAGCCAGGTGTGGTGGCGGGGGCCTGTAGTCCCAGCTACTCAGGAGGCTGAGGCAGTGAATCACTTGAACCTGGAGGCGGAGGTTGCACCAAAGCCGAGATCGTGCCACTGCACACCAGTCTGGGCGACAAAGCGAGACTCCATCACAAAAAACAAAACAACAACCAAAAAAAGAGATACAGCCAGGAGAAGTCACTTGCCCCAAAATCAAACAACTATTGAGAGGAGAGAGGGATTCTAAATTTAATGTGTAACTCCAAACTGTTTCCACTGCACAGCCCAGCTTTTGAAATGGAAGCTCTTCTCCAGAGTTTAGGAACCACCTATTCATCATTCCTTATGACCTATGAGAGTTTGCACACCCAACATGCAGCTCGAACCCTCCTGTAATTCCATGGGTTTGGCCATTTGGAGCATCAAACACGAGCACTTGCTATCATGACCAAAACAAGAACTCTTCAGTCCTGGGACTTAGAAAAAGGCCAGAAGCTCTGTCACCCATCTGCGTGTTTCACCTCTTATCTGTGTTGAATGACAGGGATGTTTCCAGAAGCGGCTTTGGAATAGTCAACCCTCTGTACTTTTCCCCATGTTCTGGAATCAGGATCTTGGCTGGAGTGAGAGGAGAAGGGGAAGAGGATGGGAACTAAGGGAGGAATAATTTTTAAGAAGAAAAGGGAGAGTCAGTGGGGAAAATGGAACAAGTGATCAGAGAGGGGGGAGACTTGGGCAACACCTGTCACCGCTGAGGAAGAGGAGACCTTCAAGAAGCAGGCAGCTGAAGAGAGATCAAGTAAGTAAGACTAGGAAAGAAAGTCTGGAAATTGGGAAGTCCCAGGTAAACTTTGCCAGAACAGTTTCAATGGGTGTGCAAGTCAGACTGCAGTTTGGTGTATGAGTGGAAGCAAAAAAGCAGCAACTTATCTATATGTGAGTTTTCAAGACATTTGGTGAATACAGGCAGGAAAGAAGCTGGTTGAGAAGGGACTGGTGTGTGAGGTGGCAGACTGAGGACTGGGGTAATGTAAGAAGCTGGGGGTTTGTAACCAAGTCACTTAGGCAGACTAAGTGATTATCTTCAGACCTGGAGCAGGCTCAGTAAAAATGCCTTCTGGGTTGATTCAAGTTGGGGACAGTTTAGTTTGAGCAGTAAGAACAAAAGGGGTTGGGGATTAGAGGTGGGGGGCACTAAGGATGCTATGAGTGTGGCTAGAATAATTAACAGACAACCAGGCTGTGTTGGGAGAGTCTGGATGGATAGAGGCCCAGAAGCTAGAGGATGGAGAGCAAGTCTTCATGGGAGTAGAAGAGACCAGGAGGTGGAGGGTTGTGGTCAAGAAGGCGAAGCTCAGGGGGCACTATGTGTTCAGACATAGCATGATCCAAGCCATGAGTCATGAACCATGGGAGCAAAGTCACATGGTTGGGGGCTGTGATAGCCAGAAAAGCTGAGAAGGTGGAGGAACTCCAAGGCTGGGAGACAGGTCAGCAGGCAGGCTGTTAAACTCACCGGGGAAGAAGGAGGCATGTTTGATAGGGACCAAGCGCTAGAGTCCCTGGTAAGCACGAAAAGTACTGGGGGTCCCAGCAGGCGGGACCTGTAGCTGAGACAGCCATCAAAGCAATGGGAATGCAGAATCTATCCACACTTCTCAGGCTGCAAAATGCCATTCACTGCTCTCCCTCAGGGAGCGCAGGGCTGCAAAATGGCTTGGTGTCAGTATGTGGGCCTTGCCCCCCACTGCCTTTCAAAACAGGATGGAAAAACTGCTTACGTAGTATGATATTTTAACCAGAGGGCACTTGGAAAATCAGAATTCGAGCGTAGCCTGCACACAAGTCCTGAGGGCAACCTTGGATTTATGAACACGTAGAACAGAGCGCTCACAGTGCTCAGACCTGAGCCATCGAGGTAAGGCAAGCTCGTTCTCAGCCGGCCTCACATTTTTCTCTTTATTTTTATCTGTGGGATCAGGCGTGTTAGGGAGAAACAGAGAGGCCTGGTAACAGCTTCTCCGTCATTCTTGGTTACTTACATCTGTGGTCAATTTTCCACACTTTATTCCATAAAAGGTAAAGGAGGCACGGTACTTGCAACAGGATAATCTAAACAATATGAACCATGTTACTGTTAAAGACCATCTGGCTGATCACGCCCAGGCCCAGAGTTTTAACTCCTTGAGGTAAGAAAGATGCCAAACCCAGAGAGGCCGGGGCCGTTTACTGGGCTCTTACTCCAAGTCTTTTCCTCCCTCTTCAAGTCAGTTAAAACAACAACCTTTAAGGTCTCTGCCAATCCTAATATTCTCTCTGATTCTAGGCTGGCTGCTGGTGAAACTCTGCGAGCTTTGTGAATGAGCAACTTGCAAAATGCTTCTACCAAATGCCTCTTTTATTTCTCTTTAAAAGGAAACATTACAAGCTTTAAAAAAAAAAAAAAAAAAACCTTCCACACAACCCAAATTGAAATACTCTCAAGTGCTGGGGTTGCTTCCTTCATTGCTGATTCTCTCACTTAAAGTTAAGGTATTATTTACATAATTTTAATTTTAAGAAGCAGCTGATATCAGTGAAGAACCAGTGAAGCCCATGCTTTTCTTTTATTTGGGCTTACACATTTTGTGGCCATCTGTTATCCAAGAAAGTTGCAAAGTCAAATAAGAGATGGGAAAACTAAATCAGATGGTGTTTTTCATCCTTTGGGTGGGGAGCTAATGATAAAAGATTCCGGGAAAGTTTCAGTTGGGTAAGGTCATCGCAAAAATGAAACTTGGCCTCCCTTGTGAGGTGCAGCCTTTCCACCTGCAAAAGGAATTTAGCATTTGACCTAGAGGTTCGGGTGTATTTTATTCTTCGAATAGGTCATTAAGAACTCTAGCTTTTCCTAGCTTCCTCTAGGGGTATTAAAACGATTCAAAACAATTCAATTTAATATACCTTTTAATTTTTTAAATCGTGTCTGGCAACATTCCATCAAGGAAGCATCTTTCAGTACCACGGCTACGACAGAGCCCTCATTTCTAGCCACCATCTCCTTTGTGTGTAAACACAGGACCTAAGCAATCAGTTTTCTGGGAATGGGTTTTCAGAGGTCATGATAGAAAACAGGTTCAAATACAATGGCTATGTCTGGCTTCAACAATGCAGCACCAACTGTGCTAGCACAGCTCTCCGCTTTTTAAAATATTCTGGAAAATCTCGATGATACAGAAAAAAAACAACGCAAGAGCCTAAATAACGTACACATGACAGAATGTGGTTCTTACTTTGTCAAATTACTTTAAATTGCACAGGCCCAGATAAGCAGTTATTTTTTGGTTTGGTTTGGTTCTGTTGACTTGCCAAACAAACTTCAACATCCTTCTTTCTTCCTCCATCCACCTTGCAAGTTACCTCTTTGGATTCACAAAGACAAGAGTTGAAGAGGTTAACAGCAGAGCCACTGGGAGACAAAGCATCATATCCCATGATCACAAATCTCTTTCAAGGCAAGTTAAACTCAATTCTACTACAGCTCCCAAATTCGGCATTCATCTTCAATTAGATAAAATGACATTTACATCTATTTGTACTCTCTCCATTTCCCAACACATTTATCTCATGAAATAAAAACTGGAACATACTACTGTCCTAAACATGTACATTATTTTTAAAATGAGTTAATGAATCAGACTAATTTAATAGGCCTTTTATTGGAATTCAGTTTTAATACAAATTCTTTAACATGTATGAGCAATATTTTTCAAGAGACAGGTGAGAAAGAAAATGAGGGAAAAAAGACTTAGTCATCACTCAACTATAGTAGTAATTTCCCAACCCAAAACAAAGTAGGAAAAATTTTATGTTAATTGTAAAAAGAATTTTATTTGGATTGTATGATCAGATATTGGGCATATTATATAGCTCCTTTGCAGAGCTCTTCTCTTTTGGAGAAACGAGTTTCATTTCTTTTATGATTCTGATTAAACGGACAAGCAACCCCCATGTAAACTAGTATCCTCACCTCTATAAGGACCAAGGCGGCAGCCGGAGTAAGAAAGTTGGGAATTTCCAACAACTGCTGGATTTAAATGGTTGCTTAGATTTAGAAGCCACAGAACAAGATGAGAAAAAAAGTCCCAAAGGGCAAGCGAGGCAGTGTGGCTAAGTGTTGATGGTAGCAAAAAGAGTCACACGAGTGAAGGAAGTTGGGAAGTCGGGGATCCACGGTGGCATTGGCCTCAGGGCCATGCAGATAAAGGTATACAGCCCAGCTGAGCACAGGGTCTGCATTTAGGAGGTCCAATAGATGGTCAGGCCCTAGCATGGGACAGGTGGCCTTTCAGGTCAGGTGAGAGCACACAGGTCCTTTAACTCATTTATAGAACCTAGGATGTGTGAATGAATGAGTGAAGCCATCTGGGAACATGTCAGGACCGAAAATGTGGGGCAGGAACTTCAGAGAAGGGGCCTTGGGTTCTGCAGACTCTTGCCTGATTCTAAGCTGCTAAGTTCTTCTCTACTGAAAAACCAAAAATCAGATGGGTCCCACAGCCATGTGGTGGGCCTGAGCCTCCTGGTTTGGATTGGAGGCACGGGCTGAATGCACAGGGTGTTAAGTGGCTCAAGGCCACGATTGAAAGGATGGAAGCAGGGGTGACAGACATGTAACAGTGCGTAACATCCAGGCACTATTCAGTCTGATACCAGAGCAGGGTCTGGAAGCACTTGCTGTTGCTAGATTATGGGAGGGTCTGGCAGGCCCCAGCAGGGACAAGGCTGCCTACACAGGATGGGAAACACTGGCAGAGGTATTGGGGGACCAGCTATTTATCAACCACTGCAAAAATAAACTGCTGTGAGTCAGCCCTGGGAGCAGGGGCAGACAGGTTATTCCCGCCTTCCAGTTGGCAGTCTGTCCACATTTGTATGAAAGGGATATTGCTTAAGAAAGGAAAATAAGGCTGAGGGTGGAGCCAGGAGGAGCTTGTTTTTGTCAAATTTCTCAAACATTTGCTTTGCTGGTTAGCACAAACAAAAGCTTGTGCTTTTGTGATTAGGAGTCGTGTCTCTTTGTTCTTGTGGCATGGTTGAGGGAAAAGAAAGTCATAGACTTCTCTGCCCTGTCAAGCAGGTTTGGATTTCTTTTAGGAGGTGAGATCAGGAGGGAACTTCTGAACACTTTAGAATAACTAATTTGACAGCTGCCCAAGTGATATGTCTATAACTATCCTCTATTATAGCCAGGCATGGGCCTTCTAATTTTTTTTTTCTTTTAAGATATAAGGAAAATAAGCGTGAGATGGAAAGGTCTTAGTAAATGCATTAAACATCATGATTTGTGTGAGTAATAAGGCTTAGGCAAGATCCACATCAAACCCCCCAGAGCATCTCAGTATGAGATTCAAGAAAGACAGGAGCCTCTGTGTGTGAGTTTTCTGCTGGAGGCAGCATGAGCAACCAAGATCTGCGTGTCCAGGAGGGGCAAGGTGACGAAAGGTACTCACTCACCCAAAGAGGAGACTTTTACCTTCGTTAGGAAAGAGGGCAATGGGTGTGTTGGAACTGGCTCCTACCAGCTCTCAAATGTTAAATTTTCAGGGATTCAGTGAGCCAGTTGTTAAACACAGTTATCATTAAAATCTAAAATACAAACTTGCAATTAAATAAATTATACTTAGATAATACTCAAAACTCATCACTTATATTGATGATCTATGTTCTTGAGATGATGTTCAGCATCTATAAGGCAGAAGCACTACTACACAATGGTGTGCTGCTCTTCCCAATTCCATGTTTGGGGATACTGTAAAATTGGCCCCAATGAGGGTATTTACTTCTTGGAAATCAACCAACATTGCAAATCAGTGTTTGATTTCTCATTTTGTTGATTATCTAGACTTAAGAAAATGATGAAGGAACATCAATGATGCAGATTAAACTTAAAAGGGAGTCTGTAAAATTTGAAAGTGTCTGTAGTCATTATATCGCAAATAACATTAAAAAAAGGGAAATACTCTTCCAGTATTTAAAACTGTTATACGATCAGCAAAGAAGATGCTCGTGCCATTGGTGAATGAATGAAGTTATACTCAGCACTGAAGCTGAAAGAGGTTTCAGTTTATCCCAGTTATGCCTAGAGTTCCATTATTGGAATGCTAAGTTTGTGGGAGTTATCTATATCCTACTGCTCAAGGTCATCGGCAAGGTCTGATTTTCACAAAAAAATTTGCAACCACTGGCATAAATGGGTTAATAGGTGCAAAGATGAAAAATAGTTTAGTGATCACATATCAGATTTAATGACAATAAATTTATTGGGAAAAGGTTAGTGGACTGATGAAATTCCACTCATCAAATCATGGCTAACCATAGGTTAGCTATGGCTACAAGAGCTCAAAGAATCAAAAGTATTCTGTGAGAATTGATTGGCTATATGGAATTTACAATAAACGGTGTTGATATTTTATTACTGTAAACTGTGTGCTATACATCCTTAATATCAGTGAAACTGATAATTAACTTATATATGCATTTGTACACACACTTTTTACCGAAAAGCTGGTTGTTAAACATTTACCAACGAGCAACTTACTGAGGGTGTCTGCAAATGCAGGCTTCAGGGAGGGGTTTATTCTCCCTATTCTCACTGCTAAAGGGCTAAAGGGCTAGTACTTCTTTTAAAACTTTGAGCCAGGCATGGTGGCTCATGCCTATAATCCCAGGGAGGCAGAGGCAGGAAGACTGTTTGAGGCCAGGAGTTCAAGACTAGCCTGGGCAATAAAGTGAGACCCTGTCTCTACAAAAAATTTAAAAAGTAACTGGGCATGGTGACCCACACCTGTGGTCCCAGCTACTTGGGAAGAAGCTGAGACAGGAGGATCATGTGAGCCCAGGAGGTCGAGGCTGCAGTGAGCTATGATCACGCTGCTGCACTCCAACCTAGGCAACAGAGAGAGATTGTGTCTCAAACAAAACAAAACAAACAAAAACTTTGAACCTGATTTGATTCTAGATTAATAATATACATCATGCTTTTACCAACCCACACAATTTACCCTTCCCCCAAATTCCTGAAGCTCCTTCTGTTTTTATTCACTTAGCAAAGGATACCCCTGTATTGGCTTTTCAATTTATAACATTTTAAATTTATGTTCCGTCTCGTTTTAGACAAAGGTCAGTCTCGGAAGCTTTCTCCAAGCCTTTTAAAGGTGCCTGCATGGGGTGAGCCCTAAAAAAATGTATTTGCTCAGTTAATTGATCAACTTACCATCTTGACTTCTGCACCCGACACACAGCCAAACCAACAATTCAGACATGCATGAATATCTCATCATGATGGCGATGATGGTAATGCAGTGATGGCCAGAGTTTACTGAGGACCAAATGGGTGCCAGATACTATGCCAGGGACTCTGCATACACTATTTAGATAGAACGGTATCTGTGAACATGTGGCTAACTAGCCAAAGATAGTGACTTGAGACTAGGTCTTGGTCCTCTCAGTCTTCAGGCCCCAGCCATGACCTGGCTTAGTAATGTTGAAGCATACATGTCTGCATGAATGACTGATTGAGTGGCCTACTGTTAGCATTTAGTTATCGATCTGCTCTGTGTCTTCTCTTCTTTCCTCTTACCTTCTTTCCTTCCCTCCTTTCATATGAGAGACTCCATATGAAAAAGGAAGCTGAAGTGGCCTGCACATGATACAGAAAAGCCATACTACTTTCCTAAGACTGATAATCCGGCAATATCTAACACAGCACATGGCTAGAGACCCCACATTTGCCCAACTTCTCCGCTCATCGTTTGCCACTGCTCTGTAAATTTCCCAATCCCCTCACAGAAAGCACATGGCACCATTTAAAATGGCTGCTGACTCTCTAAGGGAGGTCCCACAGGCTGACAGCCCTGTTCCAATTGTTAAGCTCTCCACAAATGGGGAGACTTCTTCCAGGATGAGGGGAGGGCTGGAGATGGGCATGCAGTGGGCAATGTCAGCTGTCCTTGAGGTTCTGCTGCCCTTTTCCGCCCTGGTCAGTATACAAGCTTCGGGGACACACACCTGGACCAGAAGCAGTTGTGTTACCTAGAAATCGGGAACAGGCTTCCTCATCTCCCAGTTTGAGAACCTGAGGGCAACTGACTTGTAACCACTGTCATTCACCTTTTCTCAAGAGAGTAAAAGTTAGGAACATAGCAGCTGTATTCGATGTTTTTACCTAAAGCTTACAACTCCAATTTGCCAACAGATACTTCATTCTGGCTTTATTCAGCCCTGCTGATGACCCGTAAGACAAAAGTTTCAAGATCATTGATTTTTTGTATGCCTTTAAAAGTGTCAAAAGTTGTTTTAAAAAAAAAAGTATCCATTGATTGCCTCCACTAATTCAAGGCCATCCTTACTGCTGATAACTGTTGATTTGGGCTAAAATAACCATGTATTCATGTCAATGATTTTCATTTTTTGTCCTATGAAGGGATTTGAACAGGGTCATGAAGACTGCTCAGACTTCAACAGGAAGGAAAGGGAGAGGGGAGAAAGTGAAAGGGTAGGCCACATGCAGGGCAGCAGACTGCATATCAGATTTTATGACAATAAATTGTTGACCAATTTCATTATCTCATGCTATCTAAGTATCTGTTTCAGCTGGGTTAGCTAATTCAGCAAGAGTTATAAATAATATGCCATACATATGACAAATTTCTTTCATAATTATATTTCCTTTCTTATTCAGTAGCTCTTTCTACTTTATTAATTAAAATTTAAAACCCTGTCTTAGTAGGCGATTTTTACTTCATTTCTGTTCATATTTTTACTTTCTTTCTCATGCTGTATGCTTTAGCTTACTACTTGGTTTCTTTTCTAGATTCTAAATTCTTTAAAATGAGACTTCAGAGCCTTTTTTTGATCCAAATAAATCATGTCTATTTATTTCAACACATATTTCCCTTTCTCTCCCCCATTCTCATTCTGCCCCCAGAATATCCATTACTCTCCAGTCACACTGCATCCCCTGGTCCAAGCTACAGCCTCTCACCTGGACTGCTGAAAGAGCCTCCTAACTTTGCCTGCTCCTACACTTGCCCAACTCCGCCAGCCACACAGTGACCAAGTGATCCTGTGATGGTCAGGCAGTGGTCAGAGCTTGGGCTCTGGAGGCACAAGACAACCTGGTGACACCCTGGCCCCTTCACAAACATATGACGTGACCCTGAGCTAGTTGCTTAACATCTCTGGGCCTTGGTTTCCTCCACTGAAAATGAGCATATTAAAAGCCCATACTTAAAAGCACATACGTAATCTGGATGCTGTTAGTATTAAATGAGAGAATATATGTTTATTGCTTGGAGCAATAAACTGGCTTTAGGCACTTTGAAAAGTCTCTGAAAATGTATATCAAACTGCTTAAAACTCACTTCAACCCAAATACTCGGCCCTGGATCATAAGGGTCTTCAAGATCAGGGCCTGCCTCACCCCATGCCACTCCCCCTCCTTACTCACCATGCTTCAGTCACACACTGGCTCCTGGTCACCTCTTAAGCCCACTAAGCTCTTTCACACCTCAGTGCCTTTGCATATGCTGTTCCCTCAGACAGGCTTCTTTACCCAGCTTCGCATGGCTAGTGACCCATCCTTCAGCTTTCAGCTTAAATGTCACTTCCTAATCTGACAGACGCCTTGCTCAACCACCCAGGCTAACTTTAATGGTCCATGTCATTGTCATTTCTTTATAGTACTCAACAAAATTTGAAGTTATACACTTATTTGTTGGTTGACTTAATATGTCTCCCCCAGTAGACTGTGAACATCATAAACCACGTTTGCTTTGCTTGACCCTGTCTCCCTGACACCTGGCACATGGGAGGTCTTCAATCATTATCTGTTGAATGAATGGGAGTAGGTGGCTGATTAATGAACTTGGAAGATGAGTGTGGTTCCTTGCAGAAACTTTTGCCCTTTTCTCCAAATAGGTTGTAATAGTTTACTAAAGCTAATAAAACCTGCCCTTGGCCACAGATTTTACTGGTTCTGCCTGGTAACGAAGTGAGAATTGTTAACGTCTCAACACACTTATTCAATACGTATTTCTTAATGCCTGCCATATATTTAGCACTGTATAGTGGACTCTGTTTGCTAAACAAAAGAAATAGAAGACTTGAGATCTCCCTCCACCCCTATCCCTACAGGGATATTAGACATACGAGATGTACATAATAACACAGGAGGTAACTAGATAATATGACAAGGCTATGAATAATTATTTGCGAAGATGAATGGCACACTTAAGAGAAACATTAAGATGAGCGCAGAGAGAAATCACTCAGGGAGCATCACAAAAACAGGAACTTTGGGATGAGTGAGAGGTGAAAAGGAAAAGGGCATTCTCTGCAAGAGAACCTTGGGGTTGGGAAGAGGCAATGAGGAGGAGGTCGAGGTATTTTGTGGGTAGGGGCGCAACCAGAAGACTGACCTGGTAAGATCCATGTTGGGGAAACTATGGGGTGAGGGAAGGCCTTGAGGAATCCAATGAAGAGGTGATATGACCATTCTTATTTCTTTCTGATGGCCAAAACTGTGTTCATCTTATCCTTCATCATGGTGCCTAGTGTTTCACAGGTGGTTTACATTCAGCAGTGCTTGTTGAACTAATTATGTTGAATAAAAAATTAAAAACACAAACAGACAAATGACAGAGAAACTATTAGGGAAAGTTCTGTCCTCTCTACACACTTCTAAAAGAAGTCCCTAATGGATTCTCAGAACATCTCGAACTGTTCAAACACCAGTTACATAAATGATTTCAAAATACAGACAAGATTACATGTTATATAAATAAGATCTTGATCTGAAACACCTGAGGACACCACCACCTGAGAGAGGGGGGAGACAGAGCATGTGGATTACAGGCCATTTAATTCACAAATATAGTTTAATCACAAATAATATCCTACATACAGAAAAGGGAAATGTTTCAAAAACAAAACAAGTATGAGCTATCCTACAAAGATGGAGCTTGCACATAGTGAAATGATTAGGGTAGTTCAAAACTTTGATAGAAAAAAAAGGGTTTTACTGTCAGAGTTCTTTGGTGGATGCTGAGGCCATCAATAACATTCAACATTAAATCTTCAAAAGAACTCAAAATCAGAAGAGGAGATTTATTCCTTAGGATAAAACAATGATTACAGACATAAATCCGGGCTTGAGTGGAAATTCTAGAGCAATGCTATTAGGACTTTCTGCAATGATGGAAATATTTATTTCTGCATCATCCAGTACAACTGGACAACTAGCATTGGTAGCAACTAGTTATGGGTGACTATTGAGATTTCAATGTGGCTAATGTGACTGAAGGACTGAATTTTTTATTTTATTTTTTAATTTATTTAAATTTGAATAGCCAGAAGTGGCTATTAACTACTGTAACAATGGCACAGTCTTAGAGACTTCACTTCGCAAACACAGGTAGAAGAATAAGATGTTCCCCTCAGCACTCATGTTGGAGGTAATAGGAAATACTCCAGGACAAGATGAAAAATAAATAGAGAATAAATATAGGAAAG
The DNA here is from genome assembly GCF_000951035.1 of Colobus angolensis palliatus. Taxonomy (NCBI): domain Eukaryota; kingdom Metazoa; phylum Chordata; class Mammalia; order Primates; family Cercopithecidae; genus Colobus; species Colobus angolensis. The sequence continues at coordinate 1,958,079 of NW_012117155.1, forward strand.
ATAGAAATAGACATATCACTTGTGCAGATGATATAAAAGTGTAAATAGAAAAAGCAAGATTAACCAAATGCATATCACTGCTATAAAGTTAGAAAAGGCAATGAAAAATGGTGCTATTCACAATATTAAAAAACATCTGAGAATTTATATATCTAGATAAATATCTAGTGAGATAAAAATAATACAATTATAATGGGAAAAATAAAGGAATACCTAAAGAAAGAAAGTTATATCCATTGCTCTTGATTTAGAAAATTTAGAGCAATATCAGTAACATTAATCCATAAAACAAAAAATAGATTAACATAATAACAATTATATTCCTGCAAGAATACTCTAGAATGTGATAAATGACTGGCAAAATTAATAAAGAAAAATACACAATAATTCCAAAGAAGATTGCAGGAGGATGTAATAATCAAATTTTAAGACATATTATAAAGTGATCTTCATCAAAACTGAATTTTGCTGAATCAAAGCCAAGACAAAGACTCTACTAAAATAGTGATTCCAGAGATGGATTTGAGCACTTAAAAGTCCTGAGGACATAGCAAACAAAACAAAACTAAGAATCACAATAATAGATGTCGGAATCACCATTTAATAAATGCTGGTGGAACAATCTGGTATCAATATGAAGAAAAGTATATTATATCCATAACTCACCATATACAATAGTACTTTCTAAATTGGTTAATAAACTAATTAAATACGCAAAGCATTTAAAAGAAAAAAAGGAGAGCATATTTATCCCAGCTATAGCAGAGAGAGAAATTCATGATTAAAAAACTAAATAGTATTATGAGACTGAGGTAGGTGAACTCAAATATTACAAAGTCTATTTAATGTCTCTTTGCACTTTGGAAGGACAAGGAAGGCAGATTGCCTGAGCCCAGGAGTTCAAGGTCAGCCTGGGCAACATGGCAAAACCCTGTCTCTACCAAAAAAAAAAAATACAAAAATACAAAAATTAGCCAGGCATGGTGGCATACGCCTGTGGTCCCAACTACTCAGGAGACTGGGGTGGGAGAATGGCTTGAGCCCTGGAGGTCAAGGCTGAAATGAGCTGTGTTCATGCCACTGCACTCCAGCATGGGTGAGCAAGACCCTGTCTCAAAAAAAAAAAAAAAGAAAAAAAAATCTCCTTAATGAAAAGTAACAAAACATCTAGCTGAGCGCATTGGCTCATGCCTGTAATCCAGCACTTTGGGAGACCAAGGTGGACAGATCAGCTGAAGTCAGGAGTTCGAGGCTAGCCTGGCCAACATGGTGAAAACCCATCTCTACTAGAAATACAAAAATCAGCTGGGCGTGGTGGCAAGCGCCTGTAATCCCAGCTACTTGGAGGCTGAGGCACGAGAATTCCTTGAACTGGGAGGTGGAGGTTGCAGTGAGCTGAGATTGTGCCACCACACTCCAGCCTGGGCAACAGAGCGAGACTCAGTATCAAATAATAAATAAATAAGAAAAGTAGGCCGGGCGCGGTGGCTCAAGCCTGTAATCCCAGCACTTTGGGAGGCCGAGACGGGCGGATCACGAGGTCAGGATATCGAGACCATCCTGGCTAACATGGTGAAACCCCGTCTCTACCAAAAAATACAAAAAACTAGCCGGGCGAGGTGGCGGGCACCTGTAGACCCGGGAGGCTGAGGCAGGAGAATGGCATGAACCCGGGAGGCAGAGCTTGCAGTGAGCTGAGAAACGGCCACTGCACTCCCGCCCGGGCCACAGAGCAAGACTCCGTCTCAAAAAAAATAAAAATAAATAAAAAAAAGTAACAAAACAAATAAAAAGAGAGACCCCCCCAAAATTTTAAATTATGATAAATGGATATTTATAATCCAAAATAACAATAAAATCTTATAGTGTGATATAAACATATATTGTCATCAGTAATGAGACATCATTTGACAAATGGCTGAAGAGTAAAGGGGGAAAGCTGGAAAGAGAAGGACACTAGCAGATGGCAGCCCTGTGCCAGGCACTTTATATGTGCATTACACACACTGGGAAATGTACCCTATTAGCTAACACAGGAAAGGTGTTCAGTCTCACAATTAAAGACACATGAATGAAAATAACTGTTTACCTACTTAAACACAATAAGAGACACAATGGTAAAATACTGGGCAGAGCTGTTGGATGACAAGCCCACTCAACTACTGCCAGGGGCATTGTACATTACTCCAGTGTTTCTGTCAGATGTCTGACAATATGGAACTACAGCTATAAAACCATCCATATTTTTTATCCTTAATTCTTCTTTTGAGACTATATCTTGAAGAAATGCTCAAAAAAGAGATACACAGAAAGAAAGGCAACCAATGTAAGCAATGTTTCTAACAGCATATTTTTAAGAACTAAAATGGGCTCTGTCTAAATATCTAACCACAGAGGTTAATTCAATATAGTAATTCAATAGGATTTCTATGACATTATTTAAAACTTTAAGTGATCATGTGAATTGACCTATGGATAGAAATGTAAATACAAAACAATTTTAAGTTAGGAAAAAAACAAGCATAAGAACCCTAAATGCAAAACATTTCAAATGGTACATAGAAGATGATGATTATGAATCAAAGTCCTTTTCTGTCTGGAATACCCTCCAAATGTGGGGAGAAGTGAAGTTAAAGCAGCAATAACTGGCTTAGACAGCTGCCGTGGGGGCTCTGAATTCTACCAAAAGATCTTGAACTACTCAATCAAGAATATTCTGGGACTTATGTGTTCCATATTTCTAGAACTTAGTTTAACTCCAAAAGAACATAATCAGATAAAGATATGATCAGCCCCAATATTTGTTGAAGGCATCCTTTTGGCCTTTCCTTTTCTTATGTGGATTAAGGAGTGGAGTGTACAAACTATATTTGCACAATTGCAATTCAAGAATTAAAGCCATTGTTTGCCCCTGAAACACATCAATAACTAAAAACACTACAACTAGAGCATTGCTGGTGAGAGCACTCACTGATCTGTCCACAGAGCATGGCCTGGACAGCTGTGACACCACCAGATGGGCAGTTGATAGATGCCCCTCTGGCCATCTTAAGACCATGTGAAGTCCACTTTGGCAAAACTGTATTCTGCAATCACTTTAAAGGTGTAAGATTTTAGAAGACAGATTAAAGAAAAAAAAAAATCTCTTGCTGGGATTTTTCTGGAATTTAGACTTCCAGAGGAAGAATCTGATAAATGGTGTTGAGGTTACCATCCTGCACACCCTCTCTCTAGGAAAGTCCATTCATTCTCATGGCTTAATGGCCACCACCATTGCCCCACACCCTAAAGTCTAGTCTCATGTCTTTACTTGGATTTCATAAGTATATAATGTAAACACTTCAGTCTTGGGCAGAGATACTTATAATCCCTCTTGGGTATCATGCTTGGATGGCCTCATCTGTGCGAGTTTTTGTAGCTGGGTCAGATCCTTAGTTGCCCCTCTTACCAGCCCATCACCTTGTCCATCTCATGTCTAGCAATCCATAATGGCAAGCTCCGAGTCCATCAAGACACACCAAGTAGTAAATCATGGTAGGATCACCCTTAGAGCTGGTACAGATTGAAAAGTATACAAATTAAAAAAAAGCCCTAACAGGCTGATATAAACAAATGGCTGACCACTGTTTGAGTGATCATTGAAGGATACAGGAATTTAAGACCACTGGCAGCTAACTCCTTCCATTCTCGCTGGGTGGGGTGGTGTGAAGAGGACAGGCTCTGGAGTCTACCGCCTGGACCTGAATGCTAGTTATGCCATTTACTAGCTGTGTGACCATGGGCAAACAGCTTCACTGGGCATCAGTTTTTTCATCTATAAATTGGGAATAATGATGGTTCTTGCCCCACAAGATTGGTAAGAAGATTAAGTGATTTAAGACCTATAAAGTACTTAGAACAGTGTTTGGCATGTAGTAAGCAATCAATAAATGTTAGCTATTATTACCATTCTCATCATCTACTAAAAACAGGTGTTGGGCTCTGGATCTGAGCCCAAAGGACAATCCTTACTTCCAGGAGCTTACAGAACCATACTCCTTATTATTAGGTGGAAACATCCTCAGTGCGTTTAGGTATAGGTATTTTCCATGTGTCTGCTCCAATCTCTCAAGACACATTAGCTTCATTATCCCTCTGTTCTAGATCTTTTCTCTATATTTAAGAATTTGAGTACACTGTCTACACTTCCAAACAGAACAAAAGGTTTAAACCTACGTTTCCTCACTCTTACTTGGTGCACTTGGGAGACATCTCACTCATGAAGTTCCTGTTCAAATTAAACACACCATAATTTGATTTAGTGTTTTTCAAAAAAACCACAAACCTACATTCTTTGCTGAAAGTAGTGCCTCTAAAAGGAATAACAGATGTGTACAATAAATGCCTATTAGGAATTTTTAACGGGTCCACATTAGAAGGTGAGAACTAACCCTTTTTCTCCTAAAGTCTTCATTCCTGTCTAGAGCCATGAATGTCTGATTTCCTTAGTCTTCTTTATTAGTGGAAACTCAAAGCCTTCAAGGAATGCATTTTGAGAACTAGCTACATATGTATTCGGAACATTACTGAACAGAACTTACAATTAATATAGTTGATTTAACATCTGCTAAAAATAATATATTTCCCCCATAATGATGGGAGATATTCTGAACAGCAGTATATATGAATCTTAAAAGTGTTTCCACCAGCATTTACCTAGGTTTTGCCACCACATCTTCAGGAACAATGTAAGAAGAATTCAGTTTGACATTAACCGCGGTAGGGCTAGACTCTGCTTCATATTCATTAGGATGGTTACTATTAATACCAAAAATAACAATAATAAGTATTTGTGAGGATGCTGGGAAACTGGAACCCGTGTGCCCTGCTGTGGAATGTAAAATGGTGCAGCTACTGCGGAAAACAGTATGGTCGTTCCTCAAAAAATTAAACATAGAATTACCTGTAAGATCCAGCAATTTAACTTCTGCATACACTCAAAAGAACTGAAAACAGAGTCTTGAAGATATATTTGTACACCCACGTCCATAGCAGCATTACTCACAATAGTCAAAAGATGGAAGCAACCCAAGTGTCCATCAACAGATAAATGGATAAACAAAATGTGGTATATACGTACAATGGAATATCATTTGGCCTCAAACAGCACGAACATTCTGACACATGCTACTACACGGATATAGCTCTGGACATTATACCGAGTGAAATAAGTCAGTCATAAAAAGGCAAATATCATATGATTCCACTCATAGGAGGTGCCCAGAGTACTCAGATTCATCGAGACATAAAGCAGGATATTGGTTGCTGGGGGCTGGGGAGTGGGGAGAATGGGGAGTTGTTTAATGGGTATAGGGTTTCAGTTTTGCAAGATGAAAAGGGTTTAGGAGGTTGGTTACAAAACAGTGTGAATGCACTCTATACTACTGAACTGTATGCTTAAAATGGTTAAGAATTTAAGTTATATGTATTTTACTATAATTTTTTTTTAAGATGGCTGGAAAGATTTTTTTAAAACCAAAAAATTTTAAAAGAGCAACTCCTTGGTCACAGCCTGGTTACTTCATAAATTCAACCACTTAATAACTTCAGCAAGTTATTGAATCTCTCCATGGTTCAACTTACTCATCTGCAAATGGGATTGATTAGTACCTACCTCATAAACCATTGTGAGGATTAAGTAAATTACTACTTGTAAAGTGTTTCTAAGAGTTCCTGGTGCAAAGTATTGTTCAATACACGTCAGTTATCACAGCAATAATGGTTATTATTGTTACAGGGTGCAAGGCAACATTCAAAGTGCTTTCCTATGTTATGGCATTTAGTCTTCAACCCCCCACCTCCACTCTCAATACACCTAAAGTTTACAGATGAGGACACAGAGCTCAGAGGCATTCGGTGATCAGTCTAGGTCACAAAGCCAGTGGCGGAGTGGTAGTGGGGAGCAGGTAGTGGGGAGCAGGTAGTGGGGAGCAGGATAAAGACGGAATTTGGCTTCAGTGAGGTGCAGTTGCCTGATAGAGAATCCAGCAGTCATCACGCTGGCCCAGACCATGAACTGGGTGGGGGAGGCTGTGGCAGGCATGCTGAGAAGCTGGGCTCTGCTCCAAGCCAACAACCCACCCGCTAAAGAATCCCAACTGTCTTCGTCCTCCTCCCACACCCATCCTGCCCCAGGGATGAGACCAGCTGGATCCAACAAAGAGAACACAAGCCCAAAGTGGGAAGCTGGATCCAGAGGTCACCACTATGGCCCTCAAGCAGATGGAAGGGCAAGACCCAAACAGGAAGCCACAGAGGCCTGTGGGTGGGGCCTGCTGGGCACCATCACCCAGCCCAAACTAAGGGGACAAAACTCACATCACCCACCCAGGGACCAGGAGTGTCTGTCATGGAGTACTAGGCCCAGGTAGGCGGCCTGGGCTCCAATGACTCACTTCCACCTCAGACTCCCATTGGGCCCCTTGGCCCATGCTGACTTCCTTAGAAAATTTCTGAAATGTGGCAGGAATTCGGTTCCTGATTCTTATCTGAGCCCAGAGGGGGTGCCAGTAGGAACCTTCCAATGACTTACAGTTTCAGATATTTTTTGCTTTTTTCTCTTAAGTGACTTCTCTTCCCTACCCCACTCCAAGCCGGCCTTAGGTGGCCTACAGGCACTCTGCATCAGCATCTGGCACTGCCGGGGTCTCTAATCTGGAGGAAAGGGTGCTTTGCAGGAGATGCTCCCTGGCCAGAGATGCCTCGCCCCTGGGAGCTGCCCAGCTAGAAGAGGCTGGCTGTTGGCTCCAGAAGAAAACTCAGGTCAGGCCATAAGCAAGAAGGAAGGCTTGGCACCAGGGCGCCCTGAGGACAAAAAAGATCCAGAAACAGGATTTTGACATTTGTGAAAGTTTTTTCCCTTCCCAATATTGGGAGGGACTCTGTAAATACAAACTTAACTCGGGCCCTTCTCTCTGGAAAAACAGTTAAATAAATCCTCTTGCATTTTTCACTCTTGCAGAGTGAAAAATTCTCCTCTCTTACCGATTGTTTTTTATATTAGGCAAGTAATACATATTCATGGTAGAAATTAGAAAATGCAGACAGTAAAATTAAAATCACTCCAAATCCTACCTTCTAGATTTAGTCACTGTTAATATTGTAGGTACACATTTCCAGACTTTATTCAATGCAAGTATAAGCATATATATTTTTATATATATGCCCTTACAAATAGATATACTCTTTTTAAAAAGTTTCATTAAATGTAGCATAAAAATTATTCCAAAAAATAATATAGAACTGCAGTATATTTTTAATGTTATAGTATTTTATTATGATACACCATAATTTATTTAACCAATCTTTTCATATTAGACTTATAGTTTATTTCAAGTTTTTCACAAGTGTGAACAATGCTGTTCTCTACACAGGATTTACAACCTCGTCCAATTATTTCTTAAGAATAAATTCCTGCCGGGTGCGGTGGCTCAAGCCTGTAATCCCAGCACTCTGGGAGGCTGAGACGGGCGGATCACGAGGTCAGGAGATTGAGACTATCCTGGTGAAAACGGTGAAACCCCGTCTCTACTAAAAAAATACAAAAAACTAGCTGGGCGAGGTGGCGGGTGCCTGTAGTCCCAGCTACTCGGGAGGCTGAGGCAGGAGAATGGCGTAAACCCAGGAGGCGGAGCTTGCAGTGAGCTGAGATCTGGCCACTGCACTCTAGCCTGGGCGACAGAGAGCCTCCGTCTCAAAAAAAAAAAAAAAAAAAAAAGAATAAATTCCTAAAGGTGGAATTGCTGGATCAAAATGTTTTTATAATATGCATAAATCTCCCTAATCAGTTGATTTCATTGATTTGCAAGTTTCCTTACAGTGACAGATCTTGGCATTGTGCTTATGGTCTGAACCAGCCCTTGGCCTTCTCAAACACAGTTCTCCATTATCAGTAGTTCCAACAAAGTGACTCAGGGGCATTTAAAAGATACACAATTTTATTTTGACTTTAGTAATCTGCTGAAAGAGACCCACAAGACAGATGTCCCAGGATACTGGCCACACAAAACCCATTAGTGCAAAATTAGACTTAACAACCCACCTTGTGATCAGCTCTCATTCTCTCACCTTCCATCTCTCTGCCCTCGTGCTCTCCCTTCCTTTCTCCTTCCCTCCCTCCTTCTCTTCCCTTCTTTCTCCCTCCATTGTTTTCTTCCTTCCTTCTTTCCCTCCTACGTTTCCTCTCTTCTCCTCTCACTTTCTTTGTAAAATTGCTCTCCTTCTTTCTCTCCATTCCCTTCTTTCTCTTTCTCCCCTGATTTCCTTCCTTCTTTCCTTTTCTCCCTTCCTTCCTGAAGCAGCAGGGACTCTTCATCAGGGCAGACAGCGCTGGAGTCGGCAAAGGTTTCAGCTGTACAGAGAGCCGTATAAGCTGTCTGTGAAATCTTTAGTTTTTGGTATTCATTATTTAAGTTCTGTGGAAATGGGTTTGCTTTGAAGTCTACTGACTCATCCTTCTCTTTAACTTCTTATTTCCTGTAAATGATCCATTAGTTTTTGGCAAGATTCATGTCACACAGCATTTCCACCAGAGGGGCTGTTCTCCCGCTCTGGACAGTTTGAATGCTGTCTGTTGAGGTGGAATTGGATGAAAGATGGGGACGTGTAGACTCTGCTTTCTTAAAAGCTGCCTCAACCAGCCCTAACATTGCCTCAAATTAATAATGTGAAACACATGCTCCATCTGCCTGCTAACGGGTGACAAAGCCATTTATGTTCATAACGGCCAAAATTATTCTACGGATGAAAATTTTTCTACAACTGGGCTAGTCAATCAGTTTTACCAAGGGGGAAAATTCCCCCTCAATCATTCCACTTCCAACCTCTTTCCCAAAACAGCCAGTTCACCATAGCATTATGATGTTGAAAGGGAAAACAAATGGAGGTTATGAACAGTTCTAAGTTTTCAAACTTTCTGCCCCTAATAAGGCAAGCACAGATTAGTGCCAACAGTCAAGTAGAGAAGGCACTACGCCTTTTCACCAAGATCCAGGGGGCTATGCAGGACTCTTGAGGGTTTCAGAGACCAAACAAATCAATTACAAGGCTTCGTCTTTACAAAAAAAAAAAAATTGGGCTGAAAAAGTGCTCAGCAAAATGCCCACTCTCTCTCTCTCTTTCTCTCTTTCTCTTTTTTCCTGGCTGATGGGAGCATAAAGATATCCCTTTGATATCAGAGCAAATAAAATTTGAATTACTGACTGCTCAAGTTAATGCTGAATTTTACTACCACCATATTTCAAAATGAAATTATTCTAACATGTATGCCTCAAATTAAGATCTGTGATAATATATATTATAGTCCAGAAAACGTCTTAGTCTCAGATGATGTAAAGGCTGATTCCCCTTAAGAGTAAAGTCTGGCCATTGTTTCTCATAAGACTAAAGCTCTCCTGGTCCCTCCCAATAAATCTAAGTATTGATGACATCAGGGAGTGCTCCCTGGTTATCGAAGCACATGTTGGGGTGGGGGTGGGGAGGGCAAGGCCACGCCACTTCATTGTCAAAGTGGTTGGTATGTCTTCAATGAAGGGTTGTCAAAATATGGCTTTCTCCTCTGATTTACAAAAATGAAAGGCCTATGAGAAAGCTTAGCATATGACACATGAAACTTGGTGTACTCTCACTCTGCTATGCTGGAATCATAGTTTCAAGTTTCTCATGCCATCTTTGCTCCCACGAGCCTTATAATGTCTTTTGGGAGTATTCACAGATTTCTAGTCCCAAAACGCCCATCTGTGTAAGCACAGCCTGCAGCTGACATGTCAGAAATAAACTCTCTCCCTAAGTCATGACATTCTCAATATCGCCTTTCCTGCTGTTAACACATCACTTCATCAAGGTGTTGGGATGGGATGGAAAACAAGGGGTTAAGCCAGCCCACCAGTGCCCAGGCTGGTTCCTGACAACCAATGCTAGGTCCACCTTTACATTCTGCGAAGAACGCTGCCCATGAATCTGTGGGATGATTCCTCCTTAGGGAGAAAGACGTCTTCACCTCCCCAAAGCCTTCTTGTCCAAAGGCTTGCCAACTTCCACCAGGCCCACTAATTAGATGTTAGTTCACATCGATCCAGGGCTGGCCGCAACCCACAGAACTCCTGGCCTAGCCCTGCAGATGGCTCCACACAACTAACGCTGTAAGAATCTAATTCCATGTTTTGAGTTACTTTTCACAATTCTTTTCACTTCATATGAAAACAAGATCAAATGTTTATAAGGATTCGTTTGAATACATTTTCACTTTCCAAGCACAAACTTAAGAGACAAAAAAAAAAAAAAAAAACGCAATTTTCAGCAGCCACAAGACAAGAATGCATTTCTTCTGCTACCAAGTCAGATCATGATGCAATAAAAACATCTCCAAACACTTTCTGATACACTCTCTCATTTAATCTTACAACTCCTTAATGTTCACATTTTCATGGCAGTTTTAGAGCCTTAGCTGAAAGATGAAATAATTTAAAAATTATTTAATACTAACTCAAAGCAAAAGCAAAGGCATTTCAGGCGGCTAACACAAAAGTTTCACATTTAAACCACTCAAACTTCTCAGAATCTGCATAAAACTCAACAAACTAAGTCTGTTGGATCTTTGACTAAGGAAGTGGGCTGTTGTAAAATGTAAACTCCTAACGGGCATCTCTAGCTATTTTGTTTTAATTTAAAAACTGGAGTGTAATTATCTCTTATTTACAAGAGTCACAAACACTGCCGAAGGGAAAATAAACCACTTCTTTTGGGATGAAGTTGCTGACAAAGGTTTGACAGAGAAAAATAATTAATAGCTCTGTGCTGGCATGGGGAGAGTCCCAGAGCTTGGAGAAGTGAACTCGAAGACGGGCCACGCATGGCTGCCGTGTGGCCCTGGAATCCCAGGGGCCTGGCCAAAGGCAGGATGCACGTCTGGTCCTGAGAATCTGGGCAGCTTTGAGAGGGACTTAGGCTATGGTGTGGGACAAAAGTCTAAGAGATTTTTGAATACCCTTCTTAAGTTACTGTTTTGTGCAGAAACTACTTTGTTCTCTGGTTACAAACTTTCTCTTGTTCAAGAAACCTGTCCATGGGTGATTAATGTCTTTCAGCTGGGGGCTCGAGTGTTCTCCAAGTTTGGTTCTGGGCTCTACTGTTTAGAATCCCCATCTTGGGAAATAGAGGCAAGAGAGCTTACAGGACAGGGAGCCACCTGTGCCAGCTCCCTGGAGCCTGCGGGGCACCTCACCTGACCATAGTCATACCTGAGGGTTAAGCAGAGGAGAGGAGCAGGTAAGACCATTTGCAACTGGGTCAAAACCCTTGGAAAGAAGAGCCTGCCTCTTAAAAATGTGTGAGTGTACAGGTTCCATCGTAACACTGCTTTTAGAGTATACTGCAAGAGTCTTTTGAACACAAACCATATCACATTCTAGCAGACATCCCTCTGTATTTTCATTTGTCTACATGAATGCTAGGAAGCTCATGGCCCAAAGCAGTAAGATATTATCATCCTTTCGTCATTATTATCAACGATGAATGTACTTGTAATGCCTATACATTTCTGCCTCGTGTGATAATCCCTTCCCTTCCCCTGGAGCACAGTCATGTTTCAAGATTGGCAACTATTTCATGTCCTTTTGAGGCATGTTTGGGTGATTGGAAAAGGTTCAGGTCTTGAAGCTGGACAGAATCTGATTTCTAGCCTTAACAAATCATGCAATGTTCCTGGGCCTCAATTTCCTCATCTATGAAACAGAGATAATATCTTTGTGGCAGAATGGGCAGGGATTATGCTGGTCTAATTCCCCTTGTATGCCCAAAGACAAATGCCTGGCAGAGGCAGACACCTGCATCCCAATGCCTGGCACGGAGTTGGCACCCAATGCACAAGAGCTTTTATTACGGTTAATAACACAAACAACAACAAAAAAACAAAACAGTGGACGTTACTGACCAGAGCAATTTCTAATTCTAGCTTCATTATTTCAGATTAACTCAGCTGTTTTCCCCTCTTCTTATAGAATTCAAAATAAAGCCCTGAGATTTTGGCTCCAACTGCTCAGTGATACTTTTGGCCTTAGGAATATCTATTAAGAGTTTGCAATCCAAGAACTATTAACACTGGCATGGAAAGGGAAATTAGGAAGTCTGAATGAAGTAAAGGTCTGCTCGTGCATATAACAAGACAATTTTTCCTGCAAATATTATTTATTGGCTCTCAGGATCTTTTGTCCCTTTCTCTGTAGGCTGGCACCTCTGGGGCAAAGGACAGTGCGGGGCACACACATGTTTGAAGAACAGGCTGGTACATCCTGTCCTTGCTACAGAACCTGGCACATCAGTAGCAAAACAGACCTCTCTTTTGACATACTTTCTCTGAGGATTCTGCCAGACCCAGGCTTGCTGCTGAAGCCACCACTGAGCCTTCCTCTCGGCCTGGGCTGGTGAACTGCATCCCGGAGCCCCCTGGTGGTCCTTTCCATACTCACACCTCATTCCCACACCCTCTGGGGCAGGGAGAAAATGACCTTAAAAGATCCACCCAAGGGGTAATCTCTGGTATCCATCAACTACTGGGGCACCCCATTTTCTTAGGACAAAGGCAAGTGTTAAAGCTGTGTGTTCCAGTCAGCTGTGTTAAAGCTGGTATAGAAACAGCACCTTTCTCCAACATCAGAGTCATTCACTAAGCATCTCTTAAGCACCTACTGTGTGCCAGGCTCACACTGGACATGAGGAATAGGGAGGATTATGACTCAGCTCCTGCTCTTAAGAAGCTTCCAGTGTAGAGGAAGAGGCAGATATGAGAGCTGAGAAGGACAATAGAGAGATGTGCCCAGGGAACCCTGGGGACAGTGTCAGTCTCCGTGGGGAAAGTGGGAATGGCATCAGGGAGGAAGGACAAGCTAAACTGGATCTTAGAGTCTTTGCGTAGAGACTAGAAAGAAATTAGGCAGGCAGAAAAAGGAGGGAAAGCATTCCTGGGGGATGAGTCGATATGCCTCAATGCCCGGACCAATTAGGGGAATGCTGAGCAGCTGGGGGTGCAGCAGGAAGGAGTGATAAAGCAGGCTGGTGATGTGGGCAGAGGCTGGAGTGAGAAGGACCTTGTAGCTCACACCAGGGAGTGTAATCTTCATCTCCTCCAGTGGTTTTTCAAACCATGTTTTAGACTCCTCATAAACATTTGATTCTAATTTCATGGATGCTGAGACCAAGGGGAAACTGGAGAGGTCATCCATAATCTGCTAACTTTACATTTCTGTGTTCAATTCTGTCTAGCCATGAGGAGAATATCAGATAAATTCTAGTAGAGGGGCATCCTACAAAACACCTGACCAGCACTCCTAAAAAGTGTCAAGGTCATCAAAAACAAGGAAAGTCTAAAAAGCTATTATAGCCAAGAGGAACCTAGGGAGGTGGGACAACCTAATGTACCATGGTACCTTCCCTGGTGGCACCCTGGAGCAGAAAAAGAAACCTATTAGGTAAAAACTAAGGAGTTTTGAATAAAATATGAAGTTGATGATTATGTATTATTATTGGTTAATAAATGTATCATACCAATGTACAATGTTGACAATAGGGGAGCTGGGTACAGGGCATGTGGGAACTCTCTGCACTACCCCACAATTTCTTATAAATCTAAAACTGTTCTATTGGTTGGTGCAAAGGTAATTGCGGTTTTTTCTTTTCTTTTTTTTTTTTTTTTTTTGAGACAGAGTCTCGCTCTGTCGCCCAGGCTGGAGTGCAGTGGCCAGATCTCAGTTCACTGCAAGCTCCGCCTCCCGGGTTTACACCATTCTCCTGCCTCAGCCTCCCCAGTAGCTGGGACTACAGGCGCCCGCCACCTCGCCCAGCTAGTTTTTTGTATTTTTTAGTAGAGACGGGGTTTCACCGTGTTAGCCAGGATGGTCTCGATCTCCTGACCTCGTGATCCGCCCATCTTGGCCTCCCAAAGTGCTGGGATTACAGGCTTGAGCCACTGCGCCCAGCCATAATTGCGGTTTTTACCATTAAAATGGCAAAGATTGCAATTACCTTTGCAGCAACCTAACAAACAGTGAAATCTGTTTTTAAAACTCCTTTGTTCATCCAAACAGTCATATTATTGTCACTGATGGGCTTTACAACTGTTATAAATTAGAACTTAGAAAATTATGCTCTAGTAACATTAGCTAACATTTATTTGGTAGCTATACCAGGCCAGGCACTCTGCCAAGTACCGTACAGACCTTATCACATTTGATCTCCACAACAGCCTCATGAACTAGGGATCGTCAGTGTCACAGCCCCATTCTACAGCTGAGAAAAGTGAGGTACAGAGAGGTTAGACAGCTTGCCTGAGGTCATACAGGTAAGTGGCAGAGCCTGCATTTGGACCCTGGTCTGTCTGATGCCACAGTCCACATGCTTAATGACGAACATTCCATGTGATACTTCATTGAAAAAGAAGGGTCCACACAAGTTTCATTTCTTTCTTTCTTCTTAACACTGAAAGCCATAGCTATAGATGGGGTGGGGAGAAGGGATCCTCAGTAGTTTTCCACTGGAGGAGGAACTAGGTCAGAGTTGGGTTTGGGAATGAACATTCTGGCAGCTACAGTGTGAAAGATGGGCTGGCGTAGGCACTGGGCCCCTGCTGCTGAGATTTTCTAGTGATGTCTCCAAAAGGAGAAGGAGAAGCAACCGGAGAGAATGAACTTCCCTAAAAGGATAAAGCAAAAGCCCTCGCATAGCAACCCTTCAGATCTAGCCCCAACCAATCAAACCACAGGCATTGCTGAGCCCCTAAATGTATGCCTGGCACAGGCCCACCTCCACAGACAGGAGCTGACAGTAAAGAGAAAATAACCGCAGCCCAAGAGATGGAGCAGCTGGCCCGGTCCCTGCCAGGGGGAAAGGGCAGACCTTGGAGGGAATGCTTCCTGTGGCCTGGAGCAGGCAAGGGTGCTTCCTGGAGGAGGCCCGTGGGCTGAGGCCTGTGGGCTGAGCCCTGAAGATGAGGAAAGGGCAGACAGGGGGACTTCAAGCAAACCCCGGGCCAGCACAAGGCAAACCTGATCCCTGCCCTGCAGTCCCGGGGCCTGGGTGGCCCAGCCCAGAGGGGCCTAGGGCTGAGAGCCTAATCCCTTACCATGAGCTCTGTAGTCTCTCCTGCCCTCCTGGATCAATTAAAAGTGGGAGTCACTTCACCGGTGTACTTGAGAGGCTACTATGTGCCACCTAGAGGCACATTTGGAATTTGGTACTCCTAGAGTTTACAGAAAACAACAGCAACTAGATAGTCAACTCTGCAAAAGCAAAGATGCTGTCTCAGACAGCCTGGCATGTAGCAGGTACCAATCAATAGACAGTGAACTCAAGAAAGAATTAAAACTGCATGGGTCATGGGTAATGCTGGAATGTACTAAACTGGAGTTGACAATGTTTGGTGCAAAAACTTCGTACTTGCTTCCAATTGCAGCTCTAACAAATTATTAAATGCTTAGTGGCTTACAACACTAATTTACTATTTCACAATTCTGGAGGTTAGAAGTTGAGCTAAAATCAACATGTTGGCAGGGCTGCATTCCGTTCTGAGGGTTCTAGGGGAGAATCCATTTCCTTGCCTTTCCCCCCTTCTAGCAGTCACCCTATTTTTTGGTTTGTGGCCCCTTACTCCATCTTCAAAGCCAGCGATATCACATCTCCATGGCCATTCTTCCATAGTCACACCTTCTGACTCTTTCTTCTGTCCTCTCTTCCACTTTTAAGGACACTTGTGATCACATTCGGTACACCTGGGTCACTCAGGAAACTCTACCTATTTTAAGGTCAGCTGATTAGCAAACTTAACTCCATCTGCAACTTCAATTCTCCATTACCATGTAAGATAACATACCTACAAGTTCAGGAATCAGGACAGACACTTTTGGGCTGCCACTATTCAGCCTACCACAAACCCCAGATTTTAAGGTCAAACTGTAGGAGCTAACCATTCTGTCTCCAAAATGTGAAAACAATAATGACCTCTTCTGAAGCACCTCTGTATACCAGGCACACCACTACATATTTTATATATATCATCTTACTTAATTGTATTTGATGTTCAATGAAGCAGGCACTGTTGAGAAACCAGAACTGGTCACTCAGTTGCTAAAATCCTCTAATGATTTTCCATATGTCCTTGGGAAAATCCACAGCCTTCCAGTGGCCCTTCAAGGCCCTGCGGGACCTACCTTTGGAGCAACATCTAGCACCATCCTCCTCGGCCTCCCCCAGGTCCTCCGTGCTTCAGCCATGGGGGCCTCCTTTTGGTTCCTTGAACTCTCGTGGCTGTACCTACTGACCCCTCTTTCTGGAACATTTATTTCCAAGATCATATAGTTAGTCCCACTTCATTGTTCCAATCTCAGCTGGTCCTCAGGGAGGCCTTCCTTAGCCATCTGCTCTGAAGTGACCAACCCGCTTCCCACCAAGCCGCTATTATCTAAAATTATCATTACTTGTTTTATATTGCCTGTCTGGTCCATGAGATCAGAAACCTAGTCTACCCTATTCACTGTTATATCCTCCAACTCCTAACATAGGGCTTAGTACATAGTAGGCTCTTAAGAAATATTTGTTAAGTGAGCAGTTCTGACTTGGATAAATGAAAAAAACTAAGTGATACAGCCAACTTCCCAGAACTAGTTAGTTGGGATTCCAACAAAGGCTGTACTCTACACCCCAGCCTCCGAAGGAACAATCCCTGACCTCTTCATCACAGGGTCTGGCTGAGAGGCACAGGGATGAAAACACTGGGTCCAGCTCCCAAGCAGTCCTCAGCTTCGTGAAGTGCAGTGAAACCAAGACAGAGGCCTCCTGAGAGGTTGCTGTGGCCCAAGCAATCAGTGTATCACTAGGTACGGTCTGCTCAGCCAACCGAGAGGGCTGAGAACAGGACAGGATGTGGTCACCACAAACCAGGAATGCACAATCAAGTTGGGAAAACCAACCCCAAACGTGAAACGGTCAGCGGCACCAGGAGGCACATGAGCCCAGGTTCACTGCTGCGACAGGAAGGCTACAGGGCCAGACACGTGAGAGACAATGGGGTCGCAGTGGCTGGATTTAATAAGTAGGGCCAGGACAGGGTGGGGGCATGTGGTGACAACAGGGGAATGCCCAAGCAAAGGTGCAGATCTTAGAATTGGCAGGACACACGTGAAAAACAGGCAGTAGAAATTGCTATTATAAAGCAAAGGAAAACAAAGCCAAGTAAGAGCCAGACTCTCGAGTCTTTAAACGTGGACTAAGGAATTTACACTTCCTCTTTAAAAGGATGGGGACTCATTGCAGGTTCCTGAACAAGAGACAAGCCTGTGTTTTAGGAAGACTTATTTTAGCCATGGAAGGCAGGATGGATCAGATGGCAGGGAGACCTACTCCTTATGAGGTGCAAAAAGGCCTCCAATCACAAAACACCTCTGCACCTCAAAGCCATCTGTCAGGGCTCTGTCCTCATGTTAAGGTCATTCAAGAGGGCTGAGCCATGCATACCCTGAGGGTGATGCAGGGAGAACTTAATACTTCCAGGCCTTAGAGCATCAAACTGCTTTCCTCTGTGCTGGTGATCATTTGAGCAGCTGGGGACATTTAGGAGGGTGTGAGAAGAGACCACGAGGAGAAAAAACTGGACACTGTGACATCTAACTGGAGCCTAAGAAATCCCTTTTCCCATGCCCCCAGACTGAATATTTACAGTTTCCTGATTTCAAAAAACACCTTTAAAAGCTAGCTGGAAAGAACTCTTTGTTTACTGGGCATGTTTTAGATGAAACATTTAAAAATATCCTTTCATGGTTTATCTCCTCTATGCTTCAGCTCCAAAGAATAGCAGTGTACATTTCTATGGGCTTTCCCTAGCATCAGTTCTATCTATGATGCCTACAGTAGAAAACTAAATTTATCCACTATTTTTTCTGAAAACATGCAAGGTAGAACTGAAACATCAGAAATAAGTCTTAAAAAAGACAGTTCCAGCCTCCCAAGGAATTGATATTTCCATATGCTAATATATCAGAGATATACACATTTTAAACATCAAAACAGTCAATCTGCTTTGATACTGATGGTACGGACCAAAGGATCACACTTTGAGTAGCAACACCCCAGGGAAATGTTAGCAATGTACATCAAAAGCTTAAAATTTTCATACCTTTTGACCCAGTAATTCCATGCTAGTGAATATATTCTAGGGACTAATAGGACATACATAAGAAGAAGATGCACAAAAAGATAGCAGTAAGAATGTTTATAATAAAAACCAGAAAAAACCTAAATAGCTAACAATGTGGAAATTTTAAATAAATCATGAGAAAGCCATTTGATGAAAAGTCAATATAGTCATTAAATATCAAATTCTTGTAGAATGTTTGGTGTTACGGGAAAATGTTCATGACATGTAAAGTAAAAAAGAAAATATCAAAATACAAAATTGGGGTATGCAGCATGTTATAGTTTAGTTTTATATGTCACCTTGGCTAGGATACAGTATCCTGTTATTTAATCAACCATTAATCTAGATGTTGCTCTAAAGGTATTTTGTAGATGTGGTTAACATCCACAATCAGTTGACTTTAAGTAAATGAGGTTATCCTACATAACATGGTTGGACCTTATCCAATCAGTCGAAAGCCTTAAGAACAAAATCAGATTTCTCAGAGAAAATGGAATTCTATCATAAAACAATAGAATTAATTAATTCCTGCCTGAGTTTCCAGCCTGTTGGGTTGCTTATGGATTCTGAACTTCCCAGCCTCCACAGTCACCTGAGCCAACTTCTTAAACTAAATCTGTGTGTGTGTGTGTGTGTATCTTCCCTACTGGTTCTGTTTCTCTGGGTAACCCTAATACACAGTATGATTTCAGAGGTAAAAACATATACATGTATAAATAACACTGAAAAAGCTTGGGTCTCATAATTGAATATACAGTATGATTCCAATTCTTTTTTCTTTTAAGAGAGACTCTCTGTCACCCAGGCTGGAGTGCAGTGGCAGGATCTCAGCTCACTGCAACCTCTGCCTCCCAGGTTCAAGCAATTCTCCTGCTTCAGCCTCCCAAGTAGCTGGGATTACAGGCACCTGCCACTGCACCAGCTAATTTTTGTATTTTTAGTAGAGATGGTGTTTCACCATGTTGGCCAGGTTGGTCTCAAACTCCTGAGCTCAAGCGATCCACCCACCTCAACCTCCCAAATTGCTGGGATTACAGGGGTGAGCCACCGTGTCTAGCTCTAATTCTATTATTACAATATTAGATATATGAACAATGAAAGAGAAGAAAACATATCCAAATGTTAACAGAAAAAAGACTATGGTTTATTTTAATGTTTGTCTTCATTATTACTTTCTTGAGACAGGGTCTCACTCTGTCACCCAGGCTAGAGTTCAGTGGTGGACTCACGGCTCACTGCAGCCTTGACCTCCAGGGCCCAAGTGATCTTCCCCCTCAGCCTCCCAAAGTGCTGGGATTACAGGCATGAGGCAACACTCCTGGCTTTTCTTTATACTTAATATATTTTTCTAAACTTTTTCCTATAAGCATGTGTTAAATTTGTAATCAGAGAAAACATAATTACAATGTAATTTGAATTCAACGAAGCAATTTCAATGCCCACTCAAAGGTATATGGTGCAATTTTAGGCAATCTGAAGAAGAGAGCACACTTCTTTACCATCTCACATCAAAAATCTGATTCCTGGCCTTTCCTCTGGACCTGTCCCAGCCCCACCTTTTTGTTGTTCTTGTTCCTTTCTGCCTTCTGACTCTTTTTCCTTGCCCAGAAGGAAAAAGCCTATTCTCACAAATGAAAAACCCGTTAGATGGGCCAGGCAGAGACTTTTATTATCTGCTTTATAAATGAGGAAACTGAGGCTAAGAGGGTTTAAGTGAGTTGCACCTAGATACCCAGCTGGTAGTTGACACAGCCCAGATTCCTTCCTTTGTAAACTGTAAAACTAGACACATGTGAGTGACTTTCACTATTGCTCCCATATTGGGAGAACCATGTCAATTACATTACAGGGTTTTCTCCTTGGCCTTCCACAGCTTTTTTCAGTGACTTCAGACAATGGGTCATTAGCCTCCAGAAAAGATGAGGATGTAAGGATGGCCAGGGTCAGATGCCAGGACCGAAAGTGCTCTGGGCTACGCCATGTGTCCAAAGCATCTGGTCAGGACCCCTAATGACTCAAGCTCCACAGCTGGAAGCAAACAGGGCCACCCGCACTACCCTAAATGGGGCCAAATTCAACGCTTTCTTTCAGTCTCAGCAGCCTCTCCAGTCTCCATCTAATTATTGGCACATGGCCCTGGCCACCTGCCATCCCATGCCCATGAAGGAGTAGCCCAACTGCAGAAGATTTAGGATACAAAAGCAACTCCTTCTGCCAGCAACTTCAAATTCTGCTTCAGTGGAGGCTCTGATTGGGTCCTAGCACCAAGAGCTTTCCCTCTTCCCTTCTGGGCCCAGTCAGACTGAGTGTACTCTTGAATCCCTTTAGGACTGGACTGTTTTGGGGTCCCTCATGCTCTACTTTGCATCCCCAGGGAACTGAACCCTGCTCTATCAGCATCCCTGCAACAAATGGACTGATCTCCCCAAATCATGAGCCTTTCATTCCCAAGCACTGGCACCCTGGAATATCCTGCTAAAATCTGCAACTCTAAGACCTGATGGTAATGCAGGCTGGGATAACTTCCAGTGTTTGCTGAAAAAATGAATAAACAGACTACACATAGGCCATACTACTGAGGTCCTGGCAAGCCTCCTATCCAAGCATTTCTCAGTGATTAAAAAAAAAAAAAAAAGCTATATTAAACGGTGAGCCAACTGGGCAGCTGCCTCTGCCTGGGGTGCGAGTTTATAAAAAATGCTGAAATATCCCTAGAATAAATTGGAAATATGGTACCAGTTAACTCAGGTTTCTACATGCTGCTTCTTCCATATCTGGTAAAGTGTAAATTGTTTCCATTTCTGTCAAAGAAGAGAATGCATTAGGTGAGAGAGGGTTAAAAATCACACTCCCCTCTGAGAGCTACTTTGGATGAACATGTTTACACTGCCAAAAGTGCAAGGTGTAACTAGAGGTGCCACCAACCCCAAAACCAGCTGGCTGACAGAACCTGATGTTGGGAGGTGCAGGTCAGCTGAAAGTTTGAAACCAAACTAACCCTAGACATTAGAGCTGTTTGGTGGGAATGAGCAATGTATCTGAGTAGCTACATTTTAACTCCTTTACTATATTTTCTAAGACGTTGCCTAGTGCAGAAAATGACATGAAATAAACACATCTAATCTCTTATTTTGAATGTAAAGAAACCAGTTTACTGGCTTTGTTAATGTAACGTGAGTTTCTCCTCATAACTAAACATTGAGCACATACCTCAAGTATGTGGCCTGCTACCTTCTGGGTCCCACAACATCACAACTTCCCACGCACACAGTTGGGGGAAATGCCCAGAGCACTGGCTGGGTACAGAGAAGACTGGGGGCTTCCCATCATCACCATGCAAAAGCCTTCAGATTCCCTGAAGGTTGTGTAGGCTTCTATCACCTGCTAGGGGACTAATCAGGGTACCTGTTGCTCCCCATCCTAGTGACCTCAAAACCAAGGACTCAGGCTGCTCCTGGCAAAACTGGAAAAGCAATAAGATTCCTTCTCCCCCTCCTCCTATTACAATAAACAGAAATGGTAGAGGGACAAGGCAGAACACAGTATGAGTTTCACAATGAAGCCTTGGGAAAAAGGGAGAGAGAAAGGAGACTGAGAAGAGGGGACAGGCCCTTCAAGCTACCCTGTGCTGGTCCCTGAGAGGAAGGGGGCAGTGAGGCATGTGCCAGCAGGGCTGATAATATGTGCTTTAGTACCAAGATTTAATGGGCAGGGCTAACCACAGGCTATAGAGAGGGAATGAGAATGACATATTCTCAGCCGTGCCAAGCACATTACAGAAAAGTTACCATCAGCATCAGAAAAATGTATTTGGATTTCTGAGGCTCAGTTGAGGCCCAGAACGGAGACCCAATCACTCTGAGTAACAAAATGAGAAAGGCATTCAGCTTTCTGACAGAAGGCCAGACCTAGGAGGAAAATAAACTCCTTCTTATGTATGTGTGCATAGTCTCTGAAACAAAGCAGAATGTACATGTCAACATCTCTTTGAAACTGTGAAGAGAACAGCTCATTGCTTCACATTTATTGAGAGCCTACTATGGGTCAGACATTATTTGTCCTATGCACTTGATGTGTATTAACTCATTATCTTACTTACATCATGGGAATATACCAGTAGTATCTCCTTTAACGAGACAGAAAAAGCTTAGGCACAATGAGGTTAAGTAATTTTCAATTTTCCAAAAGTTACACATACAGTAAGAGCAATTCTATAGAACTTCTTGTGACCAAGGGGGAAAAAGGAAATTAATTGCATAGTACCCATCAACCTTAGTTAACATTTACTATGCTAAATATCCACTTGCCCCTCCAGATCCACTCTGTACTGTGGTTGGGTTTGGCCAATGGATGACATCAGGAATAATGGATGTTTATTCCCCTGGTTCCCTCCCTGCTGGGACACATATTGGCAGTAATTGTTTTGCTCTTCTGAGGGCCACAGTTCCTGCTGAGGCCCTCTTCTGTGCCTATAGCTTTCTCCCCAGCTGCTGGTCAATATCCTGACCCCTTACCTCTTACCTAAGGGTAGTCACTGCTCCCTGCTATTGCCTTGGGGTGCTTCACCTTCATTGGTTCCCTTCAAACCCACTCTTTGTAAATGGTCCCTCCACTACTCTCTTCAATCACTCCACGGAGTGTGCAAAGCGTTCCCTCCCAGGGCCTTGACTCATACATGAGGTTATAACACTTTACATGAATTTTTAATCCCTCTATTAGCCCTATAAATGGGTGAAATTATCCACATTCTCTAGTTGGGGAACCTGAGAATTCTGACCGGTTGACTAACTGCTTAAAGGTAATTAAGTGGCAAAGTCTAGATTTGACACAAGCAGTCACACTCTCATGTCTATATTACACCTTAGCTACTGTGCAGTAAGTATTGCACTGGTACTGTAAATTGTATAAAATATCCTAACATACTAGGCTGTCTTGATTGTTTTATTTTAGTAAAAGGAAAAAACATTTTTTCAGTGTCATCAGAGACTGCACCGCGATCATGGTTTCCCAATCCTATTGTTCCCTAAATGTTACCGCTCTGTCACTAGACACAAAGGAAAGTTGGGGAATGTGACGGCATTTCAAATCCACCCCTTTCTAAAGTAGGGACCATCATTCCCACTTCACAGATAATTCTATACTTCAGTACAATGTCCTCAACTTCATAGGATTCATGACCAAGGTGAACATCAATGCCGCAGACACTGGGCTGGCACCAGCATGCTCCATTGTCTGTGTGTGCTGCAGAATGGTACTGTGCAAGAGGTTAGTAGGTGCTTTTTGAAAAATAGGATCCCATGGGTAAAAAAAGTTTTGAAAAAACTGCATATTAAATCCTACCTTTGCCTCTTCTTTGGAAATTGAAATAGTGTGTTAAACCTTAGCAGGAAAAGAAGCCCCTTTAACCTTGCTTTTTCCAAACTAATTTGAGCATAATACATTTTTTCTGTAGATATTTATTAACATAGCTTTCCTAAATGTAAAACAGATATCCACATATTTTAGCCACTTATAATTATTTGCCTGTGAGGTCGCTGCAGATTCCAAGTATGCTCTTTTGTTTTGCTTAAAAATATCTACCAGCCCAGGGAAAGGACCCAAGGCTTGTTAAGGTGGGAATCGACCATGATGGAACACCCTGGTCCCGCTACACGCCGCAGTGGCACACACTTTGAAAGAGTGCACTTTGGTGCACACTGAGAAATCACTGTCTTATTGATAAACATCTCCTCATGTTATTAAACAACAAATGAGCCCTCAAAAAGTCTCTTTAAGGGAAATACAGGTCAACATTTATTGCCAGACTCCAGCCCTAACTGCCTACGTTGCTCCTCAGGCCTCACTTTGCCCACACTGCTAGTATAGCACAGATCACATGGGAATACAGTTAAATGTTTGTGTTCAGGCATCTAGAAGTTCCTAAAGTCACCCAGATTTCAAATATTCTTCTTGCTTTCCCTATAATTAACAAAAATATGTCAGAAATTCCATTGGATGCAAAACAGTTGCAAAAATTGATTAATTCAAACTGGTATGTTATACTTACAAAACATACAAAACAGGCCCAACTCACAAAAAAGAGAGGGAGGGAAAGAAAAATTTTTAATAAGGCTGAAGAAATAATTGGAAATACTCAAGAAAAGTCCCATACACTTGCTACATTATCGATGCATAGTATTTGGTATGAATTCAAGTGCATTTTTCTAAAGACAAGGACCATCAAGGTCATATAAAAGTACTTCCCAATTCTGAGAGCAGAGAAAAGGAGAAGGATCTAGACAGTGGAGATCAGGTATGTCCATATGCACAGACTTTCTGCACACACTGACTTGCCCTCCAATCTGAAGTACTTTGAAATCTACTCAAAGTAATACATTTTTATTCTAGTGTCCAGCTGATTATAAAACAAAAGGAGAAATATAAATGGGTTTATGCATGAAAAACGTTCAACCTCACTGGTAATTATGGAAATTCAAATAAAACCAATTAAAGTTGTTCCCACTAAGCAAATTTAATAAATTATAACAATAAATGCTGAAAAGAATATAGATAAATAGGTACTCTCATAGACTACTGCTGGGAACATATGTTGGCACATCCCTTTTAAAAAGTAATTTGAATTTGGTCAGGCATTTATATCAAGTGATTTTTATTTATGTTTTAATTTTTATTTTTTAATAGAGATTGAGTCTCACTATGTTGCCCAGGCTGGTCTCAAACTCCTGGGCTCAAGTGATCCTTCTGCCATCTATCAAGAAATTTAAAAGCCTTCATAATGTTTGGCCCAGAAATTCCATTCTGGAAAATCTACCCTAAAGAAGTAACACTAAATATGGAAAAAATATTTATATAAAACTTTATCAATGTATTTTTATGATAGCAAATAACTGAAAACATACCTAAGCTCCAACACTGAGGGAAAAGGTTGGTAATCTATGGTACATCTTCCAAATGGCATCTATTATTTACATTATAGTCACTAAAGAAGATATACAAGAATTACTTACTGTAACATTATAATGGGAAATGTAACAAGAAAAAAATCAAAAAGTATACACAAGCTAAAAACAACAATAAAATACACACAAAAAAACTTGGAAATAAATATGATAAAATACAGTGTTTATCTAGGTCAGTGCTACACAGAGTGTGATCTGCAGACCAGCATCAGCCTGGGAACTGTTTGCTCCCTGTCCATGATAAGACAAGAACTTATAATAAGCATTTAGAAATATTTAGCAATTTGATATTGCTGTGACATTCAGGAGGGTGTACCACAGCACTGTCTAGTTGAACAGGGTATAGACCAGCTTGACTGCTGTCCAACTCCAGTGGAGAATTACAGGTTACACAAGCTGCGTAGCAGTCACGCACAGTAGGACATCACAGTCCACAAAGATTAGATACAAAAAAGAACTGCCCCTCTGCTGTAGGTAGTAGCACTGTGGGAAAATACTGTTATACTTCCATATGTTGAAAATTTTTTATAATGCTTTACAGCTATTACAAGAAAAAAAAAGTTTTAATGCAAGAAAAAAGAGAAAAGTAAATGTCAGTGGACTGCTATGTTTGGAAAACTTTTCTATAGAAATGTAATATATACTGAGAGGCAGGATGACATCATGGTTAGGAAGATAGATTTTGGAACCGACAATCTTGGTTTGAATCCTGGCGCCACAATTTACTAACTATGGGCTAGTTGTTCAACCTCTCTGTGCCTCAGTTTATTCATGCATAAAATGGGGATAAAAACAGAACCTATCTCATAGTTACTTACAGGGCTCAGCAGGATTAAATTCAAAAAATACAAGGCACTGGAACACAATAAGCTCTATGTAAGTGTCCACTATTATTATCACAAGTAATGGGCATGGGTGACAGGCACAGTCAGACCATATCTCCCAATGTCTTATTTGCAACATGGGTCAAGAGGAGTGGTATATGTGGTAATAACAGCAAGTAATATTAAGTGCTTTATATGAGCTCAGTTCCATGCCAAGCACATAACATGAATTAGCTCCTTAATTATTAACACTAGAGATCGGGTATTGAGTTCTTATGCCCATTTTGTAGTTGGGAAAATCAAGATTCAGAGAAATGAACTGACATGCCCAAGGTCACCAAGCTATTAGGTCTGTCTCCCTCCAGGCCACTGGGCTAGGCACAGGAGGACAGGGGTCCCTAGAGGCTAGACTGTGAATCCCTTATAAAAGTAGAAATGCCCTGTGTCTCACTTCTGCTCTTACAAGGGGTTCAGAGTCTAGCCTCTAGGGACCCCTGTCCTCCTGTGCCTACCCCAGTCAGGGCTCTTACAATAGCCAGGGTCACCAGCCTATTCAAAAGACCAGGCCAAAATAAAAATCCAGAACTTGTTTCCAGCCAGGGCCCTCACCTGGTCCCTGTCACGCAGGCCAGCAAACCGCAGCTGGTCTTCCTCCGCAGCCTGGTTGGGGTGTTGTTCTCAGGGAGTGATCTAAGTCCCAAGGAAGGCAGCTCTTGGAATGTAACAGGAGGATGGAGGGGCTTGTGAGTCATTCAGCACTCCCTCCTCACCATGGCTTTGGATGTAATTTATTATCTTCATCATTGGGTGTCTGCTCCTAGTTGGCTGGGGGTTGGTGGAGCAGTCATCCCTAAAAGGAAATCAGCCTGTTAACAAGTCCCATTTCTCCCTGCCAAATGGACTGGAAGCAGAGGGAAGGACACTGGCAGGGCCCAGCTCTTTCTGGGCCTGAAGGAATTCAAGGGGGCAGAGAGGTCCGTGCTAGGCTAGTGGAACAGTTAGCAACCACTGGCTTCAGACCTCCGCATGTGGATGCTCTTCCATGACTTCCTCCTCTAGTCAGAAATCGGCCCTCCACATCCACAGGAGTGTGAAATCTCTAAATGTTTATCCTCAAAGTTGAAGGAAAAAAAAAAAAAAAGACCTTCCCCCAGAAAATGGGGGTAGGAGACTTGGGAGTGGAGAGATGGTTAAGAACACACAGGATTTCGCCTTGAAATCCAGAACATCCTGTCTGGATCAACACGCTGAAGCTAGGAGCCTGAGAATTTGTTGCCTAAAAATGTGTGGCAAAGAGAAGTATCTCCAATAAGATTAGAGATCGGGATACCTTTTCGTTTCCACTGTCTCTTTTCAAGACCAAATTCTTAACAAGAATAAGAGTTTTACTAAAATGTGCATAGGTGTTTTTCTTCCCTGGCATTTCCTTTTTGGAGAGCAATGTGGTAAAATCCAGCAAAATCCAAACTTAGAAACGTTTTGCCTCAGCAATTCCACATCTAAGGATTTATTGTGCAGATAAACTGGTGTAGAATGTTGTTTGCAAGCATGTTTAATGCAGCATTGTTCAGAGTAGCAAAACACTAAAAAAAAATTAAGCTGGGTGCAGTGGCTTATGCTTGTAGTCCCAGCTACTGGAGAGGCTGAGGCAGGAGGATTGCTTGAGCCCAAGAGTTCAAGTCCAGCACAGGCAACATAGCAAGACCCCATCTCTAAAAATAATAATAATAAAAGAAAGGTATGATTAAATAAATTATCTTTCAGCCTATAAAAATCTTAAATGCTCACCAATAGGGAACCTGGTAAACATCTTTATGCACTGAGTGGCACATCCAAGCAAGGCATAAAGCTGTTTATAAAAATGAGGTCAATTCCCATGCGAAACACATCCAGGACAAATAGGTACGTGAAAAAGAATAAACTGCTGAACACTCTTAACAATAGTATTGCAGTTATATATAAACAAAACAAGGACAGGACAGGACAGGAAAGGAAAGGAAAGGAGAAAGGAAGAAAGAACAAAACAAGCATTTCTGACAGGCTACACTACTACTGTCAAAGCCTGGAAGTAAAATAGAGGGGGCCTTTACTTTTCAGTTTATATTTCTACCCTTTAAAAATTCTGTTTTACCATAAACCTAAACAGTTTTAGCTAGGTTAATACACATATAAGTCATAATACCAACTGGTTAAATGTACAGTGAACAAGACGAAGTTCCATGCAAGCAAAGACATAAAGCTTGGGCAATGCCTGGCAGGGGATCCTATTTCTGGAATGCCCACTGAGAGCCAGGCCCTGTTTTAAACACTTCACAAGTATCAATTCTTTCATCTTCAAGACAACTTTATGAGACAGCTGCTAGTCATGCCATTTTGCAGAGGGGGAAACTGGAGCTCAGAGAGAATGATGAACCTGTCCCAGGTGACACAGTCAGTGTGTGCTAGGACCAGGCACTTTGCTTCCATGGCCCAGACACCTCCCTCCCAGGCTTGCCTAGCAATCAACATTTGTTGAACAAATGGACAAACCTGACAAACTGCCAGCACCTTTAAAAACTAGAGAAATGGTAAATTATTAAACAGCTTCTATTGTCACTGTTGATTTATCATTATTAATAATTATTATTGATGTATGAAAAATACTTCAGAAAAGCCAACTGTGTTATAGTGGGCAAAAAGTTACACTTTGGTATGAAGAAACCAATTGAAATCCCTGTTCTACCAATTAATAGCTGAGAGATCTTGGACAAGTCACTTCTCTGGGTCTCAGTTTCCTCATCTGTAAAATTGGGACCTCCCAGGGTTCCTGTAAGGATTAAATGTGATATCATACATGGAGGTCCCTAGGTGCTTGACATATGTTGGATACATATACAAATAAAAGGAAAAGATGCTGAAGATGGAATAAACTATGCTCAGAGCATTGCCAAGAATAATCTTTCTTTTTCAACCTTCTGAGTTTTAAAAGTGAACTGAAAATCTTACATTCCAATGGTCTGAATAGGAAAGCAGGGTTTTAATTGTTCTGATTCTGCCTCCAAAATATTGATTTAGGACATTTAATACCATCTCCAAATGCCAGGCTTAATTTGCATTGGGTCAGAAGCTGGGCTGCCAAGCGTTGGCTGTTGATTTTAGGTGGAGAATTGGGAGGTCCTCCTGGCCAGCCATGAGCAAGCTTCACCTGGGACTCAGGAGAACTAACCAGTGGAGGAGGCCGAGTCTTTGATGGATTTTCACTGTTTAATTAAAGTGCAGCTGGGGTCTGGGCTGCACTGTACCTTTCAAGCAAGGTATGTGTCATGGGTTGAACAACTAACCCAGGCTGAGGCAATCTGGTCAGGGCAGAGCCCAGACTTTGGCCAGGCCTCCCCATTACCCAGGAAGCCTGTGCTTCTAACTTTTAGAGGCTCCAGGGCTCACCTTCAGGAGCCCGATTCTCCAGGCACTGACCACTGCCTCCAGGAGTATCTCAGAATCAGAGTTCAAAAGCTGACTAACGGCTCCCAAACAGAGTCCCTGAAGACCTGTGTAAAGCTGTTCTTCAGTAAACACATTTGGTGCTTATGGGGGCTACAGAAAGTCTACACTCATGATTCATTCAAGTCTTTTTTTATAATTATACAGTTGACCCTTGAATAACACCAGTTTGAGCTGTGAGACCCACTTATATGTGGATTTTTTTCAACCGAACGTGAATCAAAAATAAAGTATTTGCAAGATGCAAAACCCATGGAAAAACTTCCATAGGGCCTTTTCTTTCTTTTTTTTTTTTTTTGAGATGGAGTTTCGTTCTTTTTGCCCAGGCTAGAGTGCAATGGCCTGATCTCGGTTTACTGCAACTTCCACCTCCTGGGTTCAAGCGATTCTCCTGCCTCAGCCTCTCCAGTAGCTGGGATTAAAGGCATGAGCCACCATGCCCAGTTAATTTTGTATTTTTAGTAGACATGGGGTTTCACCATGTTGGTCAGGCTGGTCTCGAATTCCCGACCACAGGTGATCTGCCCCCCTCAGCCTCCCAAAGTGCTGGTATTACAGGCTTGAGCCACCACGCCCAGCCATAGGGCCTTTTCATATAGGTGGATCCACAGAGCTAACTGCAGGACTTGAGTGTGCTCGGATCTGGGTATACACAGGGGTCCTGGGACCAATCTCTTGTGTATACAGGGGGATGATTGTAATCATAATGGAAAATTTCAGATATACCCAGAGTAGACAGAATACCACACCACCCTCCACATACCCACCACCATTCTACAATAAGGAACAACTTGTACCTACTCTTGATTCCATCTCTACCTTGACCCCTACACTGCATTATTTGATGCAAATCCTAGACATTTTATTGTGTCATCCACAAACATTTCAGTATGTACCTTGAAAAGATAAGGACATTTTTGGTGAGATAACCACAACATCATTCTTATACCCAGCACGTTTAACAATGATTCCTTAATATAATCAGATCTCCCATGAGTGTTTACATTTTCTTGATAGTCTCATAAGTGACTTGTAGAAGTTGATTTGTTTGAAGCAGGATTCAAACAACTAGCTGGGTTTTGACTTTGAATTGCGGCTCTGGATTTTTCATCTTCTTTCTTCTTCCCTTCAATTCCTTCCTGGCACAGTAGTTGTGTGGGGACATTCAAAGCCCAGTGATACCTCTTACTAATAATATGGCCTTGGACATGGAACCAAGCTCTCTGCTTCAGTTTCCTCACCTGAAAAATGAAAATAGTAATTCCCTATCCCATAGGGTTTTGTAAAAATTCAATAAAATAGAAAGTGTGAAATGCTTAGAACAGTGCCTGGCATAGGGTAAATACTTGATTAATATTGGTTTTTATGTTTCTCTTTTTCTAAAAGGCAATGACTTCAACAGCATCGAGGCAACCAAATATAGTTTTATGTGGGAAGAAAACCGCATAAAAACCTGTACAACCACACATTTCCCCAGACCTCTGAGCTACTGTTCAGAGGAAGGTAGAGGAGTGTGCCATTCAAGAGCGAGCTTCTGGAGCCAGACTGCCTGGGTTCAAATTCACGTCTTCTACTTGCTACCAGTGCCAAAAAGAAACATGTGTTTGCCCAAACCCATTTCCTTTCCCCCAGGGCCAAGAACAAAATTATATTTCTCTTACACTTAGGTGTGGCCACATAGCTAAGTTCTGGACAGTGCAAAGTGGCAGATGTGACACATACCACATTCAGGCTGGTCCCCCAAGACCTCCCACTGAGTCCCCACTTTCTTTCTCACCTACCAGCTGAGTGATAAGGATTTGAAAAACTTTCAGGAAGGTAGAGCCATAAGATGAAAGGTGCCTGGATCTCTGAATGACCATGTGAAAGACAACTCAATCAAAAACAATGCCACCAGGTTCTGCTGTAAGCAAGAAATAAGCTTATTATGTTAAGCTTCCAAGAACTTGGGGCTTATCTGTTATAGCAGCTAATGTTATCTTAACTAGTACGCTAGTCTTGACTTTGGGCAAGTTACCTGGCCTCTCTGTGCCTCAGTTTCCTCATCTGTAAAGGGGCAAAGATGCTAATAATACTAATACCTATTTTGTGAGTTGTTAGGAAGACCAAATATGTTAACAGATGTAAAGCTACCAGATTACCTGGCCCATAATCGCACTTTATAAGTGCTTGTCCCTGATGCACTTACATTATTATTGTTATTAATACTAGTATTATTTGAAAAATAATGGTACATCATCGAGAATGTCTACGTTTCACTTACGTGCAAATCTTTGCTACTTTTCTGGTATTTTTTTTCTTTTTTTTACAATTTGGGGCTAAAATTGTTTCCAGCCAACAATTTCCAACTTAACAATAAAAGCAAGTGACATAATGGGATTGTAACAATTTTCTTCACAGGAAATAGTTCAGGAGCACAGCCACTCTGCAAGATGAAACACCTAATACAAGATGCAGCATGTCTCTGGTGTCCCAGTGAGGGTTAAAAAATGGGAGAAGGAGATCC
Source organism: Colobus angolensis palliatus (assembly GCF_000951035.1). NCBI lineage: Eukaryota > Metazoa > Chordata > Mammalia > Primates > Cercopithecidae > Colobus > Colobus angolensis. The sequence goes on from NW_012117155.1 coordinate 1,990,065, forward strand.
AGTGTGCACCTTTTGGGGTTAACAGCCAGACATCTCATAAGGCTCAGGACTGAGGATATGTGCACTGAACTCTGTAAAATTTTAAAATACACTTGAGTGTATACTCCTAGGTATATACCTAAAACAAAGAAAAATATGTGTCCACACCAAAACTTGCACATGAAAATTCACAGTCACATTATTCACAATTGCCAAAAAGTATGAATATCCAAGTGTCCATCAACTGATAAACAAAATGTGGCATATTCAAATAATATTTTTTAGTCATAAAAAGGAATGAAATGGCCAGGTGGCTCACGCCTGTAATCCCAGCACTTTGGGAAGTCGAGGTGGGCAGATCACTTGAGGTCAAGAGTTCGAGATGAGCCTGGCCAACATGGTGAAACCCCGTCTCTACTAAAAATACAAAAATTAGCTGGGCCTGGTGGCAGGTGCCTGTAATCCCAGCCACTTGGGAGGCTGAAGCAAGAGAATTGCTTGAACCCAAGAGGCGGAGGTTGCAGTGAGCTGAGATCACATCACTGCACTCCAGCCTGAGTGACAGAGCAAGACTCTGCCTCAGGAAATTTAAAAAAAAAGGAATGAAGTACAGATACATGCTACAACATAGATGAAACCTTGAAAATATTATGCTAAATGTAAAAGGCCAGTCACAAAACACCATATATTATTCCATTCCATGTATTATTCCATTTATTATATATTATTCCATTATTATAACAATATATATTATTCTATTTACAAGGAATGTCCAGAGTAGACCAATCCAGAGAAACAGAAAGTAGATTAGTGATGACTTGGGGTTAGGAAATGGAGAGGGGAGGAGGAGTGACTGCTAATGGGTATAGGGTTGCTTTTTGGGATGATGAAAATGCTCTAAAATTGATTGTGGCAATGATTGCACAACTATGAATATACTAAAGACCACTGAATTATGTCATTTAAATGGGTGAATTGTATCTCAATAAAGCAGCTATATTAAAAAAGTTCCCACTCCTCCAAATGGATCAGACCACCTCTCCTCTGGACTTGAGCTTCCATCAGAAGGCAGAGCATGTTCCCAGCTCATAAGAAGTCTTTGGGAATTCCGTGCTCTGTGTGAAAATCCAGGTCCATTTCTGTGTGCAAGTGACAATGACATGACACACACATGCTAATGAGTCTGAAGTGAAGATGAGAGGTCACGGCTGGAAGTGTAGCTTGGGGAGTTAGCAGCATATGCAGGTAGGAGATGAAATTGTCATCCACATTCACGTGAAAACTGATAACCCATTGATACCAACCCTGCACAAACACAACCTTCCAACCCCAGAGATACAAGCAGGGGTGCTGTTTTTCTTTTTCACACAAGAGCATAAGCTAAACCATGAATCACACTTCCCAGAACCAGTAATACTGAAAGGGCTAGGTAGCTGGAAGCCCAAATTACTTAAATTGATGTCATATCATCTGAAGAGGCGACATTAGTATCTCACAAACTGAACGACAATTGCCATCTAGCCAATTTATGGTCCTGGACTCCTGTTTCCCACCTGCTCCAACACCAATTTAAGCAATTCCGAACTTTGATCTCCACAGCAGAATGTCTCAGATTTATTGAAGCGTCAGGTCCCAATTGTGCTAACATCCACCCTGGCAGGGCCATTACAAGGTGTGAAATCTGGGTGCCCATCACCCCAGCCACGTTCAGCACAGTGACAATCAGAAGGAACAAATCAATCTGCCTCTCTATAGTCATCATGAGAGCCTTGCAATTTACTGTAATGATGGCCATGGAGGAAATGCAGGTGAAGGGATCATTCTGTTCTCTGGGAACTTGGGCATGTGCTGAAGGAGCTGCTGAGCCCACCAAGAGAGGCCTTGCAACACTCAGCCAAAAGGCAGCTGCTACTCCTTACATGGGACTATTTCAGGACTTGCTTATATCCTGAGAGCTGCTTTAAAATGGAATTGTGTTACCCTCCTCCTGTGTTTTGCAAACAGCATCAAAACTGTTGGTTCCTGCTGCCCCAACTTCTCCCAGCTGTCATTATTAATTACCTGTCATCTGCAGGTCTGCCTCACCAGGGCTGGGAGCCAGGGAGAGCTCAGCCTCATAGTAAATAGGAAAACCCCTCCCAACAGAGAGGAAAGTTGATTTTCAAGTCTCAAGTGTGGGAGAATGGGGTGAGGGAGGCAAGAACCAGGGTCCCTTTGTGAGCCTCCCCACTGACCTCTACTTTGTAGGGCCAGGAGTTCTGATTCCACATAGAGACTACGGCAGCCTCTGCCCCTTACCTACTCAGCTAGGGTCGTAACCTGCCTGCTACATTCTGCCAGCTTCTGTCCCCATGTCTCTGAATCTGAGACTTCACCCTGGACTCTGAGGAGTCTCCTTGATTCAGGACTCAGGCACTCAAGAGATGCCAAGAATTCTTTGCTCAGAATCTCTGTACCCTGCCATCTCACTGCTCACTTCAACATTCCTGGTGTGCCCTGCTTCCTAAACATGGTGATTAGAACTACAGACCCCTCCTGAATTCCTCTCTCCTTCCCCATCCCCACCAGGAGCTCCCAACACATACCACAGCCAAAACCATGCTGGCCAAGACAAAAACTGCTTTCAGAATAATCATTGTGAATTGAAAAGTCAATGTAATACTGCAATTGGCAGACTAACGATTCTGCCTATGAATGTCTCCTGGAAAGAAACGAGCACATAGTCTGCTCCACCAGGGTTCCTGTCACCAAGGGAGCAGAAACAGGCCCCCAACCGTGCCCCTTGGTAGTTCATCATCATGCCCAGGAGATGGGCTGCATTTTCATGAAGAGCCTCATTCACGGCTCCTCAGAGCCAGGCTGCTTTTCAGAGCAGAAGAGGTGCATTGCCTCTGGATTTTAAAAGAGATAAGGGAATGAGTGAATGGAAAGGAGTATGATTCAATGATGAAATAAATGCCCTGACACATCCCTCCCAGGGAGAGCATCCACCTCCTCCAGTGATTCCCCAAAAACACTCCCTGAGGTGTCAGGTGTGATAATGACATGCTCCAACTGGCTCAGATCCATTCTTCAGAGATGCAATGAGATACCTGCCTACTGACTTCTAATGCAGGTAGAGGAAACTGAGCCCCTGAGGCATCAGCCCAACCCACTCTGTCAAAACCCAGCTGAAACTCAGGTTCCCAAAGCCCATCCCTTCTCTTGTTGCCCTGGAGGGGAAATGGGTGGGAGGGGATCCCTTTGCTGGCTTCAAGACTCAGCTTGAAATCATCATGTCTCCTAAGGGTTCCACTTAAATGCGTCTACTGCAGCACTCAGCCCACTGTCTTGCAATTACCTCCCATGTGTCTGTAATTGCCAAGTTCGGGGTAAGTCCAAGAACTCAGAAGCTGGGAAGTGGGGAGAAAAGTGTGCAAGAGAAAGAGATTCCTTGACCAGACCTCCACTGGGTCTCACACAGGAGTGGCTAGGGCTCAGAGGGGAAGAGGGGATGATGGCTGTGCTTCCCAGGCAGCTTCAAGGATGGCAATTCCCAAGGCAGCCATACCATGGGCTCTGTCAGAAGGGAGTAGACACGGATGATACACAGGGCCATATATGGATGGAAAGATGGCCATAGAGAACGTTCTCAAACAAAGGCCTGCCTCTGAGCACGTTACTGGCCAGGCTGGAAATCTCTTCTCCCTGACCCATCACCCTCCCATCCTGCCCCTTAGGTAACCTGGCCCTTCCAGCCCAAAGCAAATAGAAATTTTCAGCCTCACAATGTTGGTTTTAACTTCCAAGCAACCTATCAGAGGGATCACTCAGACTTAACAGCAATCATTTCTTCTTGGCTATCAGTTCTAACCTACTGATGATAAACAAGCTAATTATCACACCCTGGCCCTGTAATTGCACTTTTAGGACTTACTTTATCCAAAGGAAAGTACTCTTAATTTTTTAAAAAAGCTTTATGTTGCATTATTTACAGAAGAAAAAAAAATGAAGACCAAAGTAAACAAGAAAATCACTCAATGGACTATTATGTGCCTATAAAATCATGTTTAATAAGATTTATAACACAAAAATATTTACATTATAATAAATGAAGAAGATAAAAAACTTATCTTTACAACATACATAGTATACTCACAATACTAAAAAAGAAAAAAATTATAATAAAGAATAGAAAGAAATGAAGCAAAACGCTAATAGCTGTTGCCTTTGGGAGCTGGAACTTTGCACAATGGTTTTATCTATTTTTCCATAAATCCCATAAGCATGGGCTAATTTTATAACGGGGAAGGAAAAACTTTTATTAAAAAAATCAGATGGTAAATGATTTGGTTCATTCTTCTTTCTCCCAAGAGAGTGTGCAGTCATTAAGAATGTTTCTGTTCAAGCTGATAAAAGTTCACTGCCTCTTCCATCCATGGCCTCTCATTGCCCTAAAGCTGGTTCGAAGCAAAGACAGTGAGACTGGTCACAAGTTGGTTTACTAAGGCTTTGGCAGGCTGGCCTGTTCCAAGCAAACAGAATTATTGAGGAGACCACCCCTCATATCATCTTATGCCCAATTTCTGCCTCCAAAGAAAGAAAAAGTAAAAACTAAAAGACAGAAATGAAATCCACAAGCAGACAGCCCGGCGCCGCACCCTGGGGCTGGTAATTAAAGATCGACCCCTGACCTAATCCGTTATGTTATCTATAGATTACAGACATTGTATAGAAATGCACTGTGAAAATCCCTATCCCGTTTTGTTCCAATGCAATTACCGGTGCATGCAGCCCCCAGTCACGTACCCCATGCTTGCTCAATCAATCACGACCCTCTCACGTGCACCCCCTTAGAGTTGCGAGCCCTTAAAAGGGATAGGAACTACTCATTCGAGGAGCTCGGCTCTTGATACAGCAGTCTTGCTGATGCCCCTGGCCGAATAAACCCCTTCCTTCTTTAACTCAGTGTCTGAGGGGTTTTGTCTGCGGCTCGTCCTGCTACATTTTTTGGTTCCCTGACCAGGAAGCGAGGTGACTGGCAGATGGTCAAGGCAGCTCCTTAGGTGGCTTAAGCCTGCCCTGTGGAACATCCCTGCGGGAGACTCCGACCAGCCCGAGCAACACAATTACTGAGAGCGCTCCCAGGCAGGCATTTGTCCCGGTGGGATGCCTTGCCCAAGCAGTGTGTGGCAGGCTCCCGTGGAGGATCAACGCAGTAGCTGAACAGCGGGAAGGAATGGGCACTTGGAGTCTGGACATCTAAAACTTAGTAAGACTAGTCTTTGAAACTTGTCCAGAAGCGTGGCCTGATCACCCATGGTGTGCCTTTATTGGCACTTTGGTTTTGGTTTTGACTTGGTTTGAAATGCATGACAGGATTGGTCTTGGGAGCTTACCTACTCCATTTGAGTGGAAGCGTGGCCTGATCACCCATGGTGTGCCTGTACCGGCACTTTGGTTCTTGTCTTTGACGTGACTTGGATTGCTTGATACTTTGGTTTTAGTTTTGACCTGGCTTAGATTTCTGGATACTCCGATTTTGGTTTTGATTTTGGTTTGGTGTAAACTACAAAAGTGTGTGTGTGCCATTTTTACCCATTCTTTGTTTTGTAGTGAGCGTAGTGTTTTGTCTCCAGGAAACATGGGTGAGGCACAAAGTAAGCCCACTCCACTAGGAACTATGTTGAAAAATTTCAAAAAAAGGATTTAAAGGAGACTATGGAGTACTATGACACCAGGAAAACTTAAAACTTTGTGTAAGATAGACTGGCCAGCATCAGAGGTAGGTTGACCATTAGAAGGAAGCCTGGACAGATCCCCTGTTTCAAAGGTATGGCACAAGGTAACCTGTAAGCCAGGGCACCCAGACCAGCTCCCGTACATAGACACTTGGTTACAGGTGGTTTTAGACGCCCCCAACACACAGTGGTTGAGAGAACAGCAGCATAAGAGGCTGGCAGAGGCAAGGAAAGACCAGCAGAGAGAGAGAAAGTAAAGAGATAGAGAAGAAAAGAGGCAAAAACAGAGAGGAAGAGATAGACAAACAAGGAGTCAAGGAGAAAGAGAAAAAGAGAGAAGCAGAGAAAGAGAAAAAGAGACAGAGGCAAAAGGAAAGTCAGAGAGAGACAAAGTCAAAGAGAGAAAGAAAGAAAGAAAGAAAGATGATTTAACATTAACCACTGAAAATTCCCTTAACCCAGCAGGTTTCCAAACAGGGGATCTAAATCTTAATTATCATACGAAGGTCTGACCAGACCTGGGAGGAACTCCCTTCAGGACAGGATGATCAATGGTTCCTCCCAGGTAATTGGGGGGAAAAAAAAAGAAGCCATCTATACCAATTCTAATTTGGACAAAACAAGGTCTTATTAATAGCAAAGGATAATTAAAATCCCAAACTTACAAGGTTTTCAACAAAAGTAAAGTTTGCTAAAAGTTAACAGTGTAACATGTATTATAGTAACTTCTATTATTGTGGCCTTAGACAGTCTAGTCCACAGACATGAAAAAAGGTTCACTTTGGAAAAGAATGGTTATCATCTTCGGAAAAAAAAAGGAAAAAAGGGGGGGTGGAATTTATATAAAAGGAGTGTTATATGGTAAATTCTTGTCCTAAAATAAATTAACCGGTTGTTTAAAGAAAGAAATGTTTGTAATAAGTCAGAAAGTTAAGGCATGAGGAAAAATTGCCTGTAAAAGTCGTGAAAGAAAAAAAAAGTTATAAAAAAAGTGTGTTAAAAAATTTATGCAAAAAATGCTGTATAATTTAAAAGTAGCTAGGCCTCCTGAATGTAAAACTATTGAAAAATAAAACAGTTTATGTGCAAGATGTATAAGAAAAGTAAAATATACCTTTGGTAAAAGAATTATAAGGAGGCATAAGAATGTACATTTTTACCTACATTAAAAAGTTTTTAAAAAATTATTCTTTTGAAGCTTTAAGCAAGTTTTTAAATGTTAATTTTAAAGACAATTCTATGTATAAACATATTAGCTAAAGTTAAAGAAGTATAATCCAGTTTTTCTGTGAACTAGACATTAAAGTAAAAGCATAACAGGTTTCTCTTAAAGCACCAACCTGCTCTTTAACAAAAATTATAAAAGGTTAAAAAGAGTCTATAAAATCTTACCTTATGGTCAAACATTAAAAATTAGATAAATATGTCTACAAGGTTTTATTAAAATTAGGTTTAACAATAACACACCAATATAAAAATAAAATTTAGCTTATCTGGTATAAAAATCATACGAGAAGCATTGTTAAATGTAAAATAGTATTTGGCTTTCTTTGGTTTAAAAACTAATAAAAATAGGTGCTAAAGGAAATTTCTCAGTAAAAAGGCACTAAGGACTATAAAGTCCACAGCCAAGGTCCCCACATTTAAAACAAAAGGTAAATTTCTTAGAAATTATATACTTGGTTTATCTTCCACTTTCCTTTCTCTCAAAAACTAAAAGTCTTTTAGCACATGTACCACCCCTAGAATTTCTGGTAAACCAGCACCAGCCTGAAGATCACATTCTCATCAAAAGATAGAAAGAAGAAAAACTCAAGCCAGCCTAGGAAGGACTCTACCTTGTGCTGCTAACCACCAAGACCGCTGTGGCACACAGCAAAAAAAAAAAAAGATGGACTCATCACACCCGAGTCAAGAAAATGCCACCCCCTCCAGAGTTGTAGGCTATAGTCCCAGGGGAAAACCCTACCAAACTAAAGCTAAGAAAAATTTAACTCTTTTCATCTATTCTATTACTCTTTCTTCTTTCCTAGTTCTATTGCTGACCATCTAGTTATTAATGTAACCAAGTCAATTTCGCCTCAAACTATTGCATTTAATGCTTGCCTTGCTATACACTGTGAGGACTTGCCAAGTCAAAGACAGCTCTCTACTTCAGAAAAGTACTTCTGTCCCTCCTGACTCTCCTCAGACTGGGCATTAGTAAACTAAGACCATGTAATCCAGGGAGATTTTGATAAAGACCCCAGTGCCAACCAGGAGTCTTGCCCCCCGATGTAGAGCTTTCATGCCATAGTTGGTCCAACGTTCTGTGGATCACTACAGAGCAAGGATGGACTGCCCCAACCGGTTTTCGTAAAACCATACATTCATTTTACCAGAGGATCACAGAAGTTAAAGATTTCAAACAAACTGTAGTAATTAAGACAGGATACCAAGATGCAAATGCCTGGTTAAAATGGATCAAATACTCTATCTGCACGTTAAACAAAAACAATTGTTATGCTTGTGCACATGGCAGGCCAGAGGCCCAGATTGTCCCCTTTCCACTAAGGTGGTCCTCTAGTCGACAAGGCATAGGCTGCATGGTAGCTCTTTTCCAGGATTCTACAGCCTGGAGTAATAAGTCACGCCAAGCTCTCTCTCTGCTATATCCCAAAGTCCAGCACCCTGCGGGTCAGCCCCCAAAGGCCATCCAGCCTCCGTCTCCCAACACTAAGTTCACTACGTGTCTCTCACGACAGGGAGGAAACTTAGCGTTCCTTGGAGACCTGAAAGGATGCAGTGAGCTTAAGAATTTTCAAGAGCTTATCAATCGGTCAGCCTTTGTTCATCCCCAAGCAGATGGGTGGTGGTATTGTGGTGGACCTTTACTAGGCACTCTGCTGAATAACCGGAGTGGCACTTGTGCTTTATAGCCCAATTGGCTATCCCTTTCACCCTGGCATTTCACCAACCAGAAGAAAAAAAAATAAGACATTGTAAAGCGAGAGAAGCCCCTTATAGGCAAGATTTAGGAGAGATAAGTGATGTACAGACCAAAACTCCATAGGAGATCAAGAGTTCCCTTAATTCCCCAAAGTCTGTGTCATTCTCCCTCCCACACCTATTCCATTCCCTCTTGCCCATCTCAGCTTCATTTCCTCACTAAAGTGCAAAGTGAAGGCAAATGAAAATCAGCCAGACACAGAGCCACTATCATTCCTCCTCAGCAAGAGTCTCCTCACTTCAGCCCTCCCCCGAAAGACAGAACTTACCAAGAGGAGAAGATGGCTGGAGGGCACACCTTTGGTGAGCTTTACCTAGCCTCAGTTAATTGCAGCTGCTTAATTTTTGTTCAGGCCTGGGACAAATGTTAGCTTGATGTGTGGATCGCCATAGGACTTACCTAAAATCTGGTTCTACTAGTGTTTACTAAGTGATAATGTAGCAGGATGAGCTGCAGACAAAACTCCTCAGACACTGAGTTAAAGAAGGAAGGGGTTTTTTCCGGCCAGGGGCATCAGCAAGACTGATGTCTTTCGACTCTCATGTCTATTTAGACACAATTGGAGTCCCACGAGGAACACCAGATCAATTTAAAGCTTGAAATCAAATCGCTGTGGGATTTAACTCAGTATTTTGGTGGGTGACAGTTAATAAAAATGTACATTAGATAAACTACATCTATTACAACCAACAGCAATGAGCTTTTCATAAGTTAAAAGAAAAACTCATGTCTATCCCAGCCCTGAGGCCACCTGACCTGACAAAACTCTTTACACTCTTATGTGTCAAAAAGTGAAAAAATGACAGTTGGAGTTTTGACCCAGACTGTGGGGCCCTGGACAAGGCCAGTGGCCTCTCTCTCAAAACAAATAGACAGGATTTCCAAAAGTTGGCCTCCAGGTGTAAGGGCCCTAGCAGCAATGGCCCTGTTAGCACAAGAAGCAGATAAACTAACCCTTAGGCAAAACCTGAATATAAAGGCCCCCCCATGCTGTGGTAACTTTAATGACTACCAAAGGACATCATTAGTTAACAAATGCTAGATTAACCAAGTACCAAAGCTTGCTATGTGAAAATCCCCACATAACCACTGAAGTTTGCAACACCCTAAACCCCACCACCTTGCTCTCGGTATCAGAGAGCCCAGTTGAACATAACTGTGTAGAGGTGTTGGACTCAGTTTATTCTAGCAGGCCCAACTTCCGAGACCATCCTTAAACATCAGTAGACTGTGAGTAGTACATGGACGGGAGCAGCTTCGCCAGCCGCTGCGAAGTGACTCTGAAGAAGATGACAAGCCCTGCTCCAGTCACACCCGGAAGCTGACTGGTCCACGCATGGCCAAAGCATGAGGAAACTCATCGCAGGATTCATGTTCCTTAAAATTTAGACTTTTACAGTAAGGACTTAAACTGACCTTCCTCAGACTGAGGGCTGTCCCCAGTGTATACATCAAGTCACTGAAGTAGGACGAAAGGTTGCTACGGTCCTATTATTTTATAGTTATTATAAGTGTACTGGAACTCTAAAAAGAACTTGTTTGTATAATGTTATTCTATACAAGGTATGTAGCCCAGGAAATGACCAACCTGATGTGTGTTATGCCCCATCTGAGCCTCCCATGACCACAGTTTTTAAAATAAGATTAAGGACTGAGGACTAGTGAAGGTTCATAAATGATATGAGTAAAGTGTTAGCCAAAACAGAAGAAAAAGAGGTGCCCAAACAAGTCACCTTAAAATTTGATGCCTGTGCTGTCATTAATAGTAATAAGTTAGGAATAAGTTAGGAATAAGGTATGGTTCTCTTAACTAAAAAAGAGGCTATATGGCAGAAAATAAGTACATCTGCCATAAATTAAGGCTCTTTTACCATAGTCTTCCTTCATATGAATATGTACTAAGCCATTACTGAAAAGGAAGCTTTTCTGGATGAAAACAAAGAAGTCAACTGGCCTTCACGTTCCATCTGGTCACCCCCCTCCCCCCAACCAATGCACCCCCTCCAGGGTCACTGCTGCCACTGCAGAATCAGTGCCCATGGACTCTAGGACCCTCTGGTCCTACAAGCCTTTGTCAAATAACAGGATTAACCAATAATGTCTTCCCACAAAAGGAAAAGAGATTCCTGGGGGCAGGGATGAGGCATTTTCATAAGCTACACACACTCAAAAATAGTGACCTGGATGGAATCTGGGGACCAGAAGAGTCATCCAAGGTTAGAGCAGAGTTTGGGGTAACCTGGGGACTCCCTCAACGGGAATAAGATGCCCAGTGATGATTCAGACAGTTAGTTAAGAAGTATTTTAGGGAGCATTGGTTAAGTACTAGGTAGTATGCTAGGCACCAAAGATACCACAATGGCTCCCCTCATGGCATCTGCAGAAAAAAACAAAAAAGAAAGGACACTGCCCAGGGCCTATGCAGGAGGAGGTCTCCTTGTGCTGGTGCTCTGGTCCTTGGGCAGGGCCCTCATTGAATTTCCTACTGATTTCAGGCTACACAACCTATTGAAAACCTAACAGAATGTGTTTACATCTACTTTTTAAAAGTATTTTATTTTTGAAATGATTGTAGGGCTTACCTTAAATGTTGTTCTTTGTACCATGACAGTGAGTGGAGATTTTAGATGCTTACAAACGTTTACATGAGGATTTCATCTCTTCTCCTGGACTAATGGCTGGAACATAATTATGAACTGTGCTTGTTAACCAAATAGAGATATTCCATGAGACAAGAAGGCTGATTCCTAATATGGAGGTGTCCTTGGGCCAGGGCCCACTTATCCTGGTATCCATCTCCTCCTCCCGACACAAAGGTGCCTTCATTAGTAGAGGAAAGAAAGAGGTCTTTGTGATGATGTAATTCCCAGACCACCCTACACAGACAATAAAACTGAATGTGAGAGAAGCCGGCTGAAATAACAGCTCAGAAATCATAGAATACCAGTGCAGCAGGGGCCTAAGAGGTTATTTAGCCTAATCTTCTAATGTTAGAAATGGGCAAATAACACCAAAAAGGGAAGAGACCTGTCTAAGATTACATGGCCAGCTAATGGTGAGCTATTTTCATAAAGGTAAATATGGGGAAATTCATTCCACAGAAATTCTAATAACTATGTGTTTGATGATATTATGCTAAGCAGGAGGGCTCTCACCATAGTGTGTGACAAGTGGCTGCAATGCAACATGACCAGTGCTACCACAGAGTATAGACAAGGCACTGTGGGATCACAGAGGAGGAAGCCTCTCACTCTTCCTGGGGGCACTGTGGAAGGCTTCATGCAAAAGGGGACTTCTGAGTTGGGTCTTTATGAATGAATAGAAGTTGGTTGTATAGGAAAGGAAAAAGGTCTTTCCAGAATATGGAACAGCATGTAAAGGCATAAACATGTGAAAGAACATGATGTGTTTGGGGGAAAAGAGTGGTTTCCCATGGTAAAAATGGAGATTTATTGGAAGGAAAATAGAGGAGACAGTAAAAAAAGTAAAGGAAGGAGTAGCTGTGAAGGCTTTGGACAGCATGCTAAGAAGTTTGTCCTGGAGAGAAGTTATCTTTGTGCTTTAAAAAACAATGTAGTAGCAAAAGGATGAAGAATGGGTTGAACAAAAATAGACCCGTGACAGGAAGTCTAGCTGGGTGGATAACACAGTATTTCAGGTGGAAAATAGAGTAAAAATTTTGAAAATGAACAAACAATCCAGAGCACTTGTGAAGGCTGAATTAAAGCAGTGATAGTTAGATAGTAGACTCAGCAGGATTTCATAAAAGATGATTAGACATGAGGAATAAAATGGAGGATGGGGCAGCAAACTACTGCCCTTGGGTCATGTGCAGGCTGCCATCTATTTTGTACAGCCCGAGTGCTGAGAATGGTTTTTACATTCTCATGTACATGTAAATGCTTCCTTCAATAGCTGAGAAGAAACAAAAGAAGCATCTTTCATGTAATTTCACATGAAAATCATGTGAAATTCAAGTTTCAGTGACTATAACTAAAATTTTATGGGAACATAGCCACACTTGTTCATTGACCTATTGTCTATGGCAGCAAAGACAGAGTTGAATAGGACTCATAAAGCCTTAGATATTTACTATTTGGCCCTTTCAGAAAAAGTTGCTGACCTCCTGCAGGATTCTCCAACTCAGTTAAAATCAGTTCATCTTTCCAGTTGCCCAGACCAAAACCTTTGGAGTCATCTTAATTCTACTCTTACCCGCCATCTCATCTTTCATCAAGATCTGCTATATTTTAAAAATATATCCAGAATTTGACACTCACTCACTCCTTCCCTTGCTACCACTCTGTTCCTGAACACAGCCATCTCTCAGCTGGGTCATTCTAGTAGCCTTTACTTATTTATTTGTTATTTATTGAGACTGGGTCTTGCTCTGTCACATATACTGGAGTGCAGTGGTGCGATCACGGCTCACTGCAGTCCCACACTCCTGGGATCAAGCAATCCTCCCATGTCAGCCTCCTGAGTAGCTGGGACTACAGGTAGGTGTGCACCAACACCCATGGCTAATTTTTTGTAGAGATGGGGTTTCACCATGTTGCCCACGCTGGTCTTGAACTCCTGAGCTCAAGAAATCTGCCCACTTGGCCTCCCAAAGTGTTGGGATTAGAGGTGTGAGCCACCATGCCCAGCCTCATTCTAGAAACCTTTTGCCTCATCTCATCTTTTGCTTCATCTCTGCCTGCTTCAGTCACTTAACACCATCTGAGCAATGGTGTTTTAGCACCATCAGTTAAATCAGAATTGAGATCACACCATTCCTCTGCACAAAGTCTTCCCAAGTCTTCCCATATAACTCTGAGTAAAGGCCCAAGTTTTACAATGGCTTCCAGGGCCCTACACATCCTGCCTCTCCCCTTTCTCTTGTTATGCCTGGGACCAACCCCCATTCCACAATCATGCTCACTCTCTTCTCCAGTCACATCAACCTCCTTATTGGTCCTCAATAATGTACCATGTCCACACCTGCCTCAAGATTCTTGCATCTGTCATTCCTTCCACCTGTAATGTTCTTTTCTAAGATATACATATGGTTCTCTCCATCACCTCCTTCAGATTGGGACTCAAATCTACCCTTCTCAGTGAGGCCTTCTCTAGCCATCCTACTTAATATTGACAACCATCCTCAGACCACAACCCTCCATTTCTCTTTTTCTTGCTTTATTTTGCTCTCTAGCACTTACTACCACTCAAACAAAAAACATACATTACCAATTTATCTTGTTTATTGCCTATCTGCCCTATTAGAATGTAAGCTACAGGAAGGCAGGAGTTTTTGTTTTGTTTTCCTTTCTAGTGCCTAGTACAGTGCATGGTACATGTTAGGCACTCAATAAATAATTGCTGAAAGAATGGGAATAATGGATCAGAAAGTGACTAGGAGATAAGAAAAGAGAAGCAGGTAGAGATAACTCTTTCAAGGCATCTGGTGAGTAGCTAAAGAGGAAACCAGTTATCAGGAGATTTTCTCCAAATGGGAAAGACTCAAGCATATTTACAGAACGTCAGGGCAATAGAGTGGCAAAAAAAGATGGGATATGATAAATAGCATATCTGGCTATGCCAAGTCTAGGAGGAAGCTGAAAGAAATGGCCTTATGAGCAAGGAGAGAAGGGACCTTCTTGGAAGTGACTAGGGCAGGAGGGGAGCACAAAAAGACATTTGCACATATGGACGGGACTGGCCGGATATGGTAGAAAGGGAACTTGAAGGAGCTCATAGCTGGTCTCAATTTTCCATGTGAAGATCCACAGAAGGGTTTTAGGGGCTATGGACAACAACTTGGGTGCCATTGTTCAAGGGGTACCCCTTGAACAATGCAGGTTTGAATTTCAAGAGTCCACTTATATGCAAATTTTTAAAATAAATGTATTAGAAAATTTTTTGAGAATTGCAACAATTTGAAAAAATTGCAGATGAATTTTGTGATCTATAAGTATCAAAAAAAAATTAAGAATAAGTTAGATATGCCCAGGAGTTCAAGACCCACGACGGCAACATAGCAAGACCATGTCTATACAAAAAGATGTACTTTGGAAAAATGAGAATGCACACTGATTAGAAGAAAAGGGAAGCTCTGCAGTGCTAAGGGTTCTACTCACTCTAGAAACCATAAATTTGTTGCAAGATTTGTGGATTTTTCTCCAGCAACACTGGACAGCCAATGAGAATGACATGGTAAGAACCAGTATTATTAGAAGAATTATGAAATTAAAGCCTTCATTGGATACTTCAGGTCCTGATCAAAATGTAAAACTCTGGGGGATAAAATCTTAAATGAATGAGTAAACGACAGGAATGACCAGTGCTGCTGGCCTAATTTGGGTGCCTTCAGCAGACAGGTACAATTCAAGTTGGTGTTCCTTGAAAGAACACGTCTTGAGGACAGTTTCAGAGAAAGAAAGTTGAAAAGTAGCCCTCTGGCAAGTAGACTCTGAAAGGGTAGTGAAAGAATCCACACAGGAGGGCCATGTCCAACAGAAATGGAATTGAAAACCCAAAAGATGAAGAAAGAGATCAACAGAGAAAAACAAAAGTCACTTACGTTACAACTCATAAGAATGGGCCCAGTTATTTTAAAGTGCTGAAATGTGTCATCTTGGGAAAACGGAGGATCTCACTCGCAAAGAAAGATCCCTTAACTCCTAAAGGGACAAAACAGTGTCCCGCAGGCTCCATACAGTCATGGGCTACTAGGCTATTTACAGAACCTGAAAAAGCCAGTGCAGTCCATAACAAAAAGACTATTTCAAATTTCAAAGACCAATGAAAATTGAGTTGTCAATTTTAATAGCTACCATTACTTGTGCCACGCAATGCATTTTACATTGTCGATCTCATTTAAACCTCGCAACTTCCATGTAAAGAAGGAATTCTTATTCTCATTTTATAGATGAAGACACAGAGGCTTACAGGGGTTAAGTAACTTAAGTCATAGAATAAATAAGGGGTTGAACCAGAAATCAAATTGAAATGTATCTAATCCTAAAGACCATGCTTTTAACTCCTGCTCTCTCTTGGACTCTAACACTGTTTTTTCTTATGAAAACACAGGAATGATGACTAGTTGAGTGCATTCTTATGAAACTCATAGTCATTCTATGATGTAGGTTTCCTTAGGAGGACATTTTTTTACACGAAATTATTGACTTAGAGTTGATCCTTGAACAACACAGGTTTGAACTGCGAGGGTGCCCTTACACGCAAATTTTTTCAACAACTATATGGGAAAATATTTTTGGAGATCTGTGACAATTAGAAAAACCTTGAGATGAACCATGTAGCCTAGAAATATTAAAAAAAAAATAAGAAAAAGTTACTCATGTCACAAATGCATAAAATATATATCAATACTTGTCTGTCTTCTCATTTACTACCATAAAATGTAAAGAAATCTATCATAAAAAGTTAGAACTTATCGAAATGTCAGAATGTATACATACACATAAAAACTGTGTGATGCCATTTGTAGATGAGAAAAAATGTAAATGTAAAGATTAAATCCTCACTGCACAAAATGAACTGTAGTACATACTGTACTACTGCGATAATTTCACAGCTACCTCCTCTTGCTATTGTGGTGAGCTCAAGTGTTGCAAGTATCTGCTTAAAACACCATGTGATGCCAATCATCTCCACGTGAACAGTTCATCTCTCCAGTAAATCGCATACAGCAGTTAAAAGTGATCTCTTGAGATTCTCGCATATTTTTCATCATGTTTAGTGAAATACCATAAATCTTGAATAACACCATGGGACTCTAACGAAGTGCCACTAAAGATGCTAGAAGTACTCCCAAGTATCAGAGAAAAGTTATGACATTATAAGAAAAGTTGAATTGCTTGATATGTACCATAGGTTGAGGTGTGCAGCTGTGGTTACCTGCCATTTCAGTCAGATGACATAAACTTACAGTATCAATAAATGTAGCACAGTTCTGCAAATGTGTTTTCCCTTCCTTATGATTTTCTTAATAACATTTTCTTTTCTCCAGTTTCTTTGTTGTAAGAATACAGTATATAATACAAAATATGTGTTGATTGACTATTATCAGTAAGGCTTCTGGTCAACAGTGGGCTATTAGTAGTTAAGTTTGGGGGGAGTTAAAAACTAAACACAGATTTTTGACCGTACAGGGGGTCAATGTCCATAACCCCCACATAGTTCAAGGGTCAACTGTATTCTAACTAGTATCATATCTTCCCATTTGTTGTGTCCTACAGTGGGGCACAGCAGGTACCAAATGAATGAATGGGAGTCCTTGGGCCTACGAGAATGCTACACCAAAGCACTGAGATAATTTGTGGACAGACTGATAGCAGTGATCTCGAGGAATGAAGAATGGGAGATTCAAGAACACCAGAGAGAAAGTGGAAGAAGGCAGATTCTACAGAGCACAAAGCTGTGAGCTTATCCAGGATGCAGAGCAAGACCTGGCCTTATTATTACCGAAGTGATGGTTAATGGCACCCCACACCTACTAACCATCACTTCAGGACTGATCATTGAGATCCAGCACATACTCACTAAGGACAGTCATTTCAGACCAACCCACTGCCTTCTTTGCCTGGGCTTGCAGAAATACCATAAGCCGCAGCAAGCAGCTGGAGCTGGGTGGTGGCTGACCCTTCAAAAGAGGTTCTATGTTCTTCCATTCACCCATTTACAGCCCCTGGATTAGCTGACAGACTGAATGACGAATCAGGACTTTACAGTGAAATATAATAGGGATGAAAATAAGATCTTGCACTTGGTTTCAAAAACCCAACTGAGTAAATCCAAGATAGGGAAGGCTGTGATTTAGGAGCAACAAGTATAAAAAAGTCTTTGAGTAAGCTGATAGCAAGTTCAATGAGAGATCACAGTGCAACGTGGCTGGCAGAATAGTTAGAAGCAACCTTAGCTGCATTAAAGGAACATAGTGTCTGTGCTAGAATAAGGGAGGTGACAGTCCTAATCTGGGGTGGCTGGCCTGCACTACAGCTATACTGGCTGGCCTGCACTACAGCTGTACTACGGTGACTTCTGGAGAGCTCACTTTGAGAAGGTCTGGTAACAGGTCGATCTGCTAGGTATTCTCCATTTCCCCCGTCCCCACTGTGGTCTATTCTCTGCACTGCTCTGTGCGCTATGGAAGCTGCCCCTATATATTCCAGATCCCTTGCTCTGATGGGTTCCCACTGGGTTCAGCCCCAGTAGGTGATGCAAGGGCAAGAAGACAGAGAACATGCAGAATGTGCACTTCTTGTGCCACTCTCTCCTTGCTCTGTCTGCACATTTCTGACAGTGGCTGCATCCCTCTATGACTATAGTTCCAGTCCAGCAGCCCCTCGTCCATAGCCCCAGCTTGTAATAGGTTCCAATTTGCTTCTCTTGTCCCTCAGGCCTCCGAGTGATTAAGAGCTTCCTCCTGTTGCTAGCCCCTAGGGACCTCAGCATCCCTTCTTAGTTCCCTTAACCCTGCCCACAGCTCTGTCAATAGCCCCTTCACTAAATTATTTTCAAAATCTCAACAAATTGGCCTTCTTTTTCCTGCAGGAACCCTGACTGAAACTAAAGAGACAGGATGCAAAAGACCTTAAAATTATGTCTGTGAGGGACAGAGGATGTTGGGCCCAGTGGCGAGAAGACTCAAGAAAGCAGGATAGCCTACTTCAGCAAGGTATCAATAAAAGGCCACCCCAGACTCATTCTCTGGCTCCAACAGTAATAGGTACAGAGAGATACATTTTGGGCTAAATATAAAATAAACCTTTCTACAGAGTAGGTAAAGATGGTTCTCCTGATAGCAGATATTTTTTACTGCATGAGCTTCAGTATTTCTCAGTTGCCCCATCTTAAACCGGATGAGACTATGTCAGGAATGCTGTAAGGAATAAGTTAGAAACATGGTCTAGAAAAGAGCTTTCCAAGCCAGGGTTTCATGATTTGTCACCAACTGTACACTACTCAGTGGGTTACCAAAATAACCAATGTGGGGAAACTTCCGTATGTTTTTGCTGCTTCTCGTTTCAATCTAGAGAACAGAAGTCTAGTTTTTCATCAAGTCTGATAATCCTGAACACTGAAGACGTCTTTATACTTTAAGATGACTTACAAACATGAAACTTTTACACAGCATCACAGCTTTCAAAAGGTTATTTCCAATTCACAGAGCAATCTATTAAAAACATTTTTTAGGGGGCGAGAGAAGTTGATTAATGGTTACAAATATACCATTTGATAGAAGAAGACCTAGTGTTAGATTGGTAAAGTAACTATATTTTACAATAACCTCTCGTATATTTCAAAATATATAGAATTCCAGTGGTCTAGCATAAAGAAAAGGCAAATATTTAAGGTGATGGATATCCCAAGTACACTGATTTTGTCAGAGGCATGTGAACCAGAGCAACTCCATCTTGAATGGGGCTAGGTAAAATAAGGCTGAGTGAGACCCACTGGCCTGCATTCCCAAAAGGTTAAGGCATTCTAATTTACACGATGAGATAGGATGTCGGCACAAGATACAGGTCATAAAGACCTTGCTGATAACACAGGTTGCAGTAAAGAAGTTGGCTAAAACCCAAAACCAAAATGGCGACCAGTGCAGACACTAGTCTTCTGCATTGATACACTCCCACCAGTACCATGACAGTTTACACATGCCATGGCAACGTTACCCTATATGGTCTAAAAAGAGGAGGCATGAATAATCCACCCCTTGCTTAGCATACCGTCAAGAAATAACCATAAAAATAGACAACCAGCATCCCCAGGCTGCTCTGTCTATGGAGTAGCCATTCTTTTATTCCTCTACTTTCTTAATAAACAATAAACTTGCTTTCACTTTACTGTGTGGACTCATCCTGAATGCTTTCTTGTGTGAGATCCAAGAACCCTCTCTTGGGGTCTGGATTGGGACCCCTTTCCTGTAACAACTTGATCTTTACAAATTATATGAATGTAGTAATCACATGTGCCCCAAAACTATATACATCATGCATCAATTAAAAAAATGTTTAAAACAAAAAGTTTTAACTCAGCAACTTCTATCTACACACCAATCTTCTATCTACACATCAGCGCTTCTTGAGAACTGCCACCTCAGTTTTCAAACCAAAAACCACGACGCAAAATCTGCCCATGGGCAAAAAATATTCTACATGCAAACTACCCTCAAAAAAAAAAAAAAAGAAGAAGGTCGCCTCAATTCACTCTGGTGGGGGGTGGGGAGGCCCATGACGATGTTTGTGTCTCACACAGGTTTTCTCCTTTGGTGGGAGTTTATCGTGTATTACACCGAGGGCACGCTAGGTTTGCCAGTTTTTCGCTCATTCATTCAACAAACACTCGATGTCCACCTACTCCATTAACAGGGCCCTTCTCGGCCCTCGGGATGGACAAAAGATCCGAAGAGGCCAACGCCACGACGCTGCTGCCAGAGGACGTCAGCAGGTCCAGGAAACGACCTGATTTTAAGGACCAATGAAGTCAACGAGTGAGAGTGACGGCGCCCAGTAAAGTTGCGGCGGAAACTTGGGAAATGCCAGCCTTCGGGCGCAGAGGGCGGGGCAGGGCCTACCGGATCGCGCTGCCTGCGGTCTGGGGCCCCGCCTGGGC